>NW_020185335.1:5255423-5341422 GCF_003031525.2 Neophocaena asiaeorientalis asiaeorientalis | reverse complement strand
TGATTATGTGTTTAGTTTAACTTGTTTTTTTTTTTTTTTGATTATGTACATTTGAGCATTCTCTAACCTGGCCTCATGTTTTGTCTTTTGGACTTTATAAAAAAAATTTTATTTAAAAAAATAAATTTATTTTTTTATTTAAAAAAATTAAATAAATTTATTATAAAAAATTCTTTCAAAGTTGAAAGCCAACAGAGATATCCATTAAGGAGATGTTCTGGAGCCACAAGGTGGGTATGGGGATGAGTGGTGCCACAGCTAAGGGCATAGGCTCTAAAGACAGACCGACCAGATTCAAACTCTCTTCACTCTCTACAGATTGCAGGACTTTGGGCAAGTGGCATTCCTCACTTTCCTCAAATATAAAATGGGGGCAGTAATAAAACATACTTCCCTGGAGTTCGGCAGAATTAAGTGAAGTAGTCCATGTAAAGTATGTAGCAGTGTCCCTCATATCTTGTTTTTGGCTTCTAATAACAACATCAACCAAAACCAAGCTCTAACTAGCTGAAGGAATTTAGGGGGTGTATTGACTTATGTATCTGAAATATTCAGAAATATATGGAATTCGAGCATGGTTTGATCGGGGCTCTGTCTTAATTCTTCTGTGATTCACTTGTTTTGACATCCTCTGTGTACCAGAGGTCAGACTGTGTTTCCATGCTGAGCTCTCTCAGGGTCACCAGATAGATTGAAAAAGGAATTGAGGTATCATACTTGCTCATCTCCTCTAAGAGGCAGGAGATAGAGTTTCACTTTCATGATTATTGAGTGAAATTATGAATGGACAATGCCTGCACAAGTTCTGTAGCCCAGGGAATATCATATACTGATTAGCTTATGCCTGGGTTGCTGACTGTCTCTGAACCACTGTTGTGAGATCCATGGGATTCCCCTGAATGGCTTGAACATATCATGACTCAACCTCCGGAAAGGTCTGGGGTCACACACACCCAAATCATAAGGCTGCAACACAACGGAAGAGGGTGGAGTGGCTTTTGGAAGGCAGCCATGATACTTTTTACCGTGTTTCATAAATATCAGTGATAACTGCACAGTAATATAATAATAATGACCATAAGTAGTATTTTGTTTGCTCCCAGGGCAAATTAGTAGCCCTAGCTTTGTTCCTGTATATGCCAGAGGGCACTAAGGTAAAATCATCGCTGACTTTTCTCTTTGACTTCTGGGTTATTTGGTATGTTTTCAGGTTTCAGTGTTTGTATAACACAGCACGATCATGGGGGAGAGTACGTGGGTTTCAGCTGGAGGCCATCCTGTGCCAGAAGCAACTGCCGCTGTCACTCCATATATCATAATGTGTTTTTTAAAGCGTAAAAATCTGCTCAGCTGTTGTGATGGTTTTTTGCCTGTATATACTCGGAAGCTTTTTCAGCTCTTCTGTGATCTGCTCAGTTTGCAGGGGTTCCACTCACATCACTTATGTTGCCTGGGCTCCCATGCCAGCTGGCTGCCAGCTAAGACCAGCCAATGGAAAAAGCCAGGTGTTTCTCCCTTTTTCTTTCCACTCCGTGCAGGGTCTTCAGCTACAGTTGTGTCTCTCCTGGATTATTTTAGCTCCCTCCTGGCGGTTCTGGCCTTCTGCCTTGGTTCGTCTAGCCCTGTGGTGTGTAGCAACCTAGCTGCTGTTGCTAACCTCTAGCTGGCCTCTGCTCCGTTTGCCTTTCAAATCTTCCAACACTGTTACTGGTGCCTCATATTAAATTCCCTCTATTGAATTACCTGGGCTGGACTCTGTATTACCGCCTTGACCCTGACTGATAAAAGTCATTGAACTTCAAAATCCTGAAATTCTAACCTGACTAATGACTTTTTTTCCAGAAAGAAATCCTATTTTCTATCATGCTAATGTGATTTATTTTTTCTAAAACTATAGATTTCCTGGTGAAAAAAAAAGTGATAGCAATTTTCTTTGAAACCTATAATTCCTATGATGACTTAATTTCTTAACTTCAAAAAGGTGTGAGATTTATTAAAACCAATTATAAGCACATTGTTTGAAAAATACTGTGTTTCAACTCATGTTGATCAAACCCCTATATCTGAAATACAATTTCAGACATCTGTGATACTAAAATCTAGTTATTGAGGTGGGAAACTATATTCTTCTAATCGAGGCTTGGATATTTTATCGAAACACTCATTGAACAAAAAGCACTTTGGTAAACTACACAAAATACAAAACTTGACAGCCATTTGGAGCCTTTGGAGAACTGACCCTTTTTGATAGCTGGATTGTTTTTCAGATGACTGAGATTTTGCCCGTTTGTCTTAGTGATGAATTGTTTGGTCACAAGGAAGAGAAATTCACTGGGATTGGGTTAAGCCAAAATGAGTAAATAAGCAAAATGACTGGAAAGACGGTAGGGGGCTCAAAGGCTGAAACTGCAGCCCTGTCTCTGGAGGGAGTGGGAGTTGGAACCCGGAGACTGTCATGGTCCTTCCTGTGTCTCACAGTTGGCTTCTCCCGAGGCTCTGCTTCGTCCCTCTCCCCGCGTCTACAGGCCCGCCACAGGCCCAGCCGGGGCCACACATCCCACAGGGCAAACACGTATGTCCAGGGAGTGTGGTCTCACGGTCTGTTATCTCCTCAGCAGGCCTGGTGGGAGCAGCCACATTTACCAACATGTCTGTGACACTGCATGTGCACCCAGTCTTGTGTTAAGAAAATATTAGCCTTTTCCAATGAAGTAAAATATTTCTGTAATATTTTGAATTTAACTTAGTTGTTTCTCAATGCCGCACGGTGGCATTCACCAGTAGCAGTGTCTGCTCTGATAACAAATGATTGCTATTTGTGTCTGTATGTGTGTGGTAGATGTTTTATTTACATGTTAAATGTTTTTTGATTTGTTCTTTCTTGCCAGATGTCACTTGTCATTGTTGATCGGTATTTGCAGTTTCTTATTTGTTACTGCTGGGTTTGTTTGGTCTTAGACACCAAGTAACCTTTATTAGAATTGCATGTAAAATAGAGTTAATTAAATTTTAGCGAGAAGGTCTTTGTTTCCACTGAGAAAACTCATGGTCCTAAAGACATGCACGTTTCTACATCTGACCAGGTGTGAGAAGGGAAATCAGTTGATTAAATAAATGGACTTAATGTATGTGGAGTCGCTTCATGGAGGCCCCAGAATCATTGCATTTAATTTCTTTAATTCCATTGCCATGGTCTCTGTTGAATCAAACACGTATGTCTGTGGTAGGCCGAATTATGGCACTCAGAGGTACCCAGTCCTAGTCCCCAGAATATGTTACCTTACATGGCCAAGGAACTCTTCGAATGTGAGTCACGTGCTAGAACTTATAAGGAGATTACCCGGGATTTTCAAGGTGGGCGCCATCTGATCATGTGAGCCCTTAAAAGCAAAGGATTGGGCTTCCCTGATGGCGCAGTGGTTGAGAGTCCGCCTGCCGATGCAGGGGACACGGGTTCGTGCCCAGGTCTGGGAAGATCCCACATGCCGCGGAGTGGCTGGGCCCGTGAGCCATGGCCGCTGAGCCTGCGCGTCCGGAGCCTGTGCTCCGCGACGGGAGAGGCCACAGCAGGGAGAGGCCCGCGTACCGCTAAAAAAAAAAAAAAAAAAAGTAGAGGATTTCTCTATCAAGGGTCGGTCAGGGCGATGCCATGGAAGACAGGGAGGAGAGAAGAGGTGTGAATGTGAGTGTGAAGAGCTGTTGCTGGCTTTTAAGCTGGAGGAAGGGGGCCATGAGTTAAGGAATGCAGGTGGTCTCTAGCACCACAGCACTGGGCCCCAGCTGGAAGCCAGCTCGGGTTCAGGGACCTCAGTCCTCCAGCTGCAAGGGAATGCATTCTGACAACAATCTGTTTGAGCCCGAGGACCAAGTCTCCCCCAGAGCTTCCGGAAGGGAGCACAGCTCTGATGCCACCTTGAGTTTATCCAGGAGAGACATGCAACAGATTTCCGAGCTATGGTATTGAAAAATAATATTCAATAAATTTATGTTTTAAGCCATTACATTTGTGACAACTCATTACGGCAACAAAGAAAACTAATACGGGACTTCCCCCCTGGTCCAGTGGGTAAGACTCCATGCTCCCAATGCAGGGTTCTCGGGTTCGATCCCTGGTCGGGGAACTAGATTCCTCATGCATGCTGCAACTAAGAGTCCACATGCCACAACTAAAGCTCCTGCATGCCACCAACGAAGATCCCACGTGCTGCAACAAAGACCCAACGTAGCCAAAAATAAATAAATAAATATTTTAAAGAGAAGAAAACTAATACAATGCCCAGGTCTTTCTTTCCTCCCAATAAATTGGAAATTATTTCTTAAAATCACCGGGGTCTTCTTATCCCAACTAGCTTTTTGGCAGATCATATTTTCCAAAAATGGCTGCAGCAGTATTTCCCACCTCAAATGCTTTTCGAGAAGTTTGCCATACTCCCAGCAGAAGGGGGATGTCTGTAGCCTCTGTGACCAGCTCCATGAATGGAATTTGGCAGAAGTGATTCCGCATGACCTCCAAGACCAGGTGTAGCAGGCGATGATGCTTCTAATGGTTTTTTCTTGTGGTGCTCACTCTGGAAGGCTTTGGCCATCATGGAAGGAGGCTGGCTACCCTGCAGCTGCCATATGGAGAGGCTGCTTGGAGTGACTACAGAGAGGGGGATGTCCACAGAGCCCTAGACATCCCATTGTCCAGCTATTTAAGTTTTCTCAGCCCAGGCACCAGACATGTGGGTAGAGAAGCCTTTAAGATGACCCCAGCCCCTAGCAGCATCTGCCTATGCCTATGGAAAGAACCTGGGCAAGAGCTCTCGGATGGCTCCAGTCAACACCAGATCCATTAAGTACGTAAGTTATTATTATTATTATTTTTTTTTGCGGTACGCGGGCCTCTCACTGTTGTGGCATCTCCCGTTGTGGAGCACAGGCTCCGGACGCGCAGGCTCAGCGGCCATGGCTCACGGGCCCAGCCATTCCGCGGCAGGCGGGATCCTCCCGGACCGGGGCACGAACCCGTGTCCCCTGCATCGGCAGGCGGACTCTCAACCACTGCGCCACCAGGGAAGCCCAAGTCATTATTATTTTAAGCCAGCCTTTTGAAATGATTTGTGATGTAACAATAGTAACTGGAAAATATATTTTTGGCTATAAATATAATTTTAATGAATTTGTACAAAGCTGTGTGGTTTTAATTCTAGATGTAAGCAAATCCATATACCCATCATTTAGTCAGTAATTACACCATGTTTAAGACACAATTCACTTACTAATACTAACCAGTTTTGTTCTCAGTTACCTCGTATTCTTTACTCCTCATTTTCTTGGAACTGTGGAGAACTTTTCTTGATTTTTGTCCTGGGCTGCTCTGTGCCCAGCCACCTGTGGTCTCTGAACTCCACATGACCTTAGGGCACGCTTTTAGTTTTTATAGTGAGTCACAGTTTTATCTCATGCCTCAGCTCTTTGGCAGAAGACCCTGCGTGCTTTGTTATTCACTCAATGCTTGAGAGACCTGAAAGTGGTCTTCCAAATCCATTCCTAGGTTCTTGAAGTGAATTAGATGAATCTGTTTTCAATTTACATCGATTAAGGAGAAACAGTGGAACACTATTTAAAACTTAACCCAAGCTAAAACTTGTCTTCCTATTCCTTTATATACCTTACAATATATAGCTTAGAATGTATTTCTGCAGTTTTTAAGAATTTCTTGCGGATGTGTAGTACTCCATCACTAATAACAATTGAAGACTTATACTTCTCCTATCTGAGAACTTATTGTATGATATAGTGAGGACATTAATAATCCCGTATTTTGATTGCAGTTTATTCTGAGAATTCTGCTATATCCTTCTTCTTCAGTCCACAATTTGATACATCATACATGGAAAGACTGGGGACTTAGGACATTTTAATATAACTGTGAAACAGAATAATGAAAATTATAGAACTGAAAGAGATGTGAGGGAACATCTAGTCCAGTCCTAACATTTTTTAAGATGTGGGGGTCATTAATCCAAAGAAACCAAATTAGCTGGTGGCAGAGACAGAATTAGAAAATTCATTTATCTGAGTGTGTCCAAGATGCTTTCCTGTGAGGTAGGTGACAACTCTGGGTGTGCTAATGGCACTGATGCCTTATTAGGCTGTAGAACTCAACAAGAAAATTCTCAAGATAATTTGTTTATGGAGTTCTCAAGAGAAGCCATGACATAATTGGCTGTCTAGAAAAAAGTGAATCTTTTTTTTTTTTTTTTTTTTTGCGGTACGCGGCCCTCTCACTGTTGTGGCTTCTCCCGTTGCGGAGCACAGGCTCCGGACGCGCAGGCTCAGTGGCCATGGCTCACGGGCCCAGCTGCTCTGCGGCATGTGGGATCTTCCCGGACCGGGGCACGAACCCGTGTCCCCTGCATAGGCAGGCTGACTCTCAACCACTGCGCCACCAGGGAAGCCCAGAAGTTAATCTTTTAAATGAATGAATATCTGTACCTATATTGCTAGTGTGGCTGGATACTATTTTTAGAATGTTATTTTTTTCTACCGTTGGCTTCCCTGTTGCCTTTGGTCTTTTCTTCCTTCACTTCCTCCCCTCCCACACTTTCCATTTGGTCAGAAGTTAAACTCCTGCTGGGTCAGGTCTCAATGCAGGGATGAACAGCAGAAAGCTTGGGAATAGGAGTCCTTTCCTCTCTTTTTACTTTCAAAATCCCAGGATCTCCTTCGCCATATGACAGGGTTAACAAATTTAGGATTGATCATGACTACAGCTTCCCAAATCCAATATCTCATTTTGAGTAAACAGTATGTTCTTGTATATGGAAGATGTTTGTTATCAGAAAAAAAAATTTTCAATCTTGGATCCTATTTGCTCTTGCAAAATTAAAAATATAGAATGCACATGTAATGCATATATAAATACATACATATGTGTCTTAGGGATTGATTTGTCTTAAGGGATTGCATCTCTGTGCTACACTGCTATTTGCAACAGGTTCCATTTTGAGAGTTCGTTTTCAAGTCTGCCCATACTTGAGTTGATCTTATGTATTTCATGTTTCATATTAATGACTTATTTTACTCTTGATAGGTTGTGCTTCTGTATTGGTGCCAGTTTGGGCTGCTATTACAAATTACCATAGATTGGATGGATAAACAGCAAACATTTCTCCCAGTTCTAGAGGCTGGGACGTGCAAGATCAAAGTGCAGGAAGATCCAGTGTCTATTGAAGGCCAATTTCCTGGCTTCTTTTCTTGCTTCCTCACTTGGCGCTAGGGCAAGCAAACTCTCTCCTGTCTCTTCTTAACTAATCCCATCAAGAGAGCTCCACCCTTATGACCTAATCACCTCCCAAAGGCCCCATCTCCGAAAACTGTCACATTGGAGAGAAGAGTTTCAACATATGAATTTTGGAAGTATAAAAACATTCAGTCCATAGCAAGTATCTTTTTTTAAAAGAAGCTTTTAACACTTTGAACTATTTCAACACTTATTTTAAAGCTTTTGTCTGACAGTTCTATGAAATGACTGTCACCAGCAGTGAATTCCTGTTCAGTGTCCTGGTTGTGTTGACTGTCATTCTTAGCATTAAATTTCTCCATGTGATTTTATTTTATTTTTTAACATCTTTATTGGAGTATAATTATTTTACAATGGTGTGTTAGTTTCTGCTTTATAACAAAGTGAATCAGCTATACATATACATACGTCTCCATATCCCCTCCGTCTTGCGTCTCCCGCCCACCCTCCCTATCCCACCCCTCTAGGCGGTCACAAAGCACCGAGCTGATCTCCCTGTGCTATGCGGCTGCTTCCCACTAGCTATCGGTTTTACATTTGGTAGTGTATATATGTCCATGCCACTCTCTCACTTTGACCTAGAGTCCATCATACAGAGTGAAGTAAGTCAGAAAGAGAAAAACAAATCTTCATGTGATTTTAGAATCTGGGTTCGGAGGCATATTTTGCATAAGAGTTTTGTTTAGTCTTGGTTTTGTTTCCCTCTCATTCCCTCTATTCTGTGCTGCTCGCTCTGTCTGTCTGATGCTTCCAGGCTCTTTCAAGCCCCATTTCTGAATCCAGTTACATAAATGGCCACGTGGAGTTATTGCTTCAGAAGCTGTTGGTGTCACGGACTGGCAGTCCTTCTTCAGAGCCAGGACTGTACTGATGTCTCCTCCTCTTTGGCACTGCCACTCACCAGGAGCCTGGGTCCAGTTGCGTTCAGCCTCCTTTCGTAAGTGCTAGATGTATTCATTTTCTGTCGTGGCCCTAACAAGTTAACACAAATACGCTGGCTTAGACAACGTACAAATTCATCATTTTATAGTTCTTGGGACAGAAGAAGCCCAGCGTGGGTCTCATCAAGCTAAAATCAGTCAGTAGGGCTGCCTTCCATTTCCTTGCTTTTTCCTGCTTGTAGAGTCTTCCCTTATGCTTGTCTTATGACCCCTTCCATATTCAGAGCCAACAATGGCCAAGCAAGTCCTTCTCATGTCACATGACTGACACTGACACTTCTGCCTTACTATTCTGCATTTCAGGACCCTTGCGATTACATTGGACCCACCCAGATAATTCAGGACAGTCTCCATATTTTAAAGTCTGCTGATTAGCAACCTAAATTCCATCTGCATCTTTAATTCCCCTTTGCTGTGTAATGTTATGTATCCATAGGTTTTAGGAATTAGGTTGTGGACGTCTTTGGGAGGCTGTTCTGCCTATCACACTAGGATGCAGTGATGGCACTGGGGATCCTCTTACCTGCCCTGGTTTCCAGGTGTGCGCTTGGATCCAGTGACCCATCCTAAGGAGCAATGCTGGTCCCATTGATTTCTCCAGCTGCTTTCACTCCTGGAGACCAGCAAACTGGGATCTTCACCCCTAGCTGTTTTGGATACTTGTTGTATTTCTGGTTCAGAGAGCTTTTTGTTTTGTCTGATTTTTTGTGTGTGTCTTTGTGATTTTCTGTTTTTCTATTTGACCTTTCTTAAGAGTCTGGAGTGGCGAGGGTTATGAAATATGAATCTGTCTTATCATCTTGATATGGAAGTTCTGTAAATCCTAATACTAGCTCAGTCTGGAGTACTCAAATGCATTGTTAGAAACAGTTAAAATACTTGGCCAGTTGTCATATAGGAGCAGTGAGTGTTGTATTAGTTTCCTAGGGCCACCATAACAAAGTAGCATGAAGTAGGTGTCTTAAAACAAGAGAAATTTGTTATCTCACAGTTCTGGATGCCAGAGTCTGAAATAAAGGTGTCAGCAGGGCCGTGCTCCCCTGAAGGCTCTAGGGGAGAAGTCTTCCTTGCCTCTTCCAGCTTCTGGTGGCTCTTGGCATTCCTTGGCTTAAGGCAGCATCACTCCCATCTCTGCTTCTATCTTTACGTAACCTTCTAACTTCTGTGTGTCTCCTTTGTATGTATCCCTGGGTCCAAGTCTCTCGCCTTCTCTTATAAGGATAACAGTCACTGAATTTAGGATCCATCCTAATCCTGCACAATCTTACTTTAATTTGATTATATCTGTAAACCCTATTTCCAAACAAGGACACATTCACAAATGTGTTAGGGAGTTAGGAACTGAAAGTGTCTTTTGAGGGGACATAATTCAACCCACAACAGATGTATTTTTTTTTTTTTTTTTGCGGTACGCGGGCCTCTCACTGTTGTGGCCTCTCCCGTTGTGGAGCACAGGCTCCGGACGCGCAGGCTCAGCGGCCATGGCTCACGGGTCGAGCCGCTCTGCAGCAGGTGGGATCTTCCCGGACTGGGACGCGAACCCACGTCCCCTGCATCGGCAGGCGGACTCTCAACCACTGTGCCACCAGGGAAGGCCACAGATGTATTTTTAAATGTATTTCATATGTATTTGCTTTACTTCTCCATTTAAAGTTGACACTCACACTATAAGGATTGAGTCAATTACCCCTTCCCTGTCCCCCTCTCCCCGATCCCCGTGTTTTCTAGAGAGTAACTGCTCAATAAATGCCTACTGATTGACCAGGCGACTGTTTGCCTTAACATGCTAACCCTTCCAAGATCTGCTATAACCAGAGGGGAAGCGGACTTAACCATATTTTCCAAAGCAACTGTGCTTGTAGTTTCATACTACAATGAGATATTGTCTCAAGGGGGCCTTTGTGGAATGCAGCGTGAAATAAAGGAAAGATGCAGAACTAGGAGACATTCTGAAATTAAAGAGAGTTAGCTGTACATTTGAGGGGTGGGAAAGACGTTTCTAAGCATGTTGTTAAAGGTGAAAACCAAAAAGAAATATCTCAGTAGATTTGATTGCCTTTTTATACTCGTCGTGTCAAAGATTATTCCCTAAGTTGCAAGTAAAGGACAAGGCAGGGAAGCAAAAGCAGTCAGGAGAACTGGTGTCTCCTCAGCTCTGGGTGATGCAGTGATGAAGTAAACTCAGGAGTCTTCTCAGTAGAGGACTCTCAGTCAGTATTGCTATAGCATGAAGGTTGCTCATTTTTAGTTTAATAAGACATGATGCTTCAATCTGCTTTGGTAAAACTAAACTAATAATTCTTTTTTAGTGATTGCAAATTTTATCTTATCTTTTAAAACCATGCTGTTTGAAAATCAAGATTGTATTTACAAAACTTTTATGTGTGTGTGTGTGTGTGTGTGTGTGTATAAAACCACATTGCGCTGAATTTTAATTAAAGTAAGATAAAACAATAAATATTATGGGAGTAGAGAGATTAAATCATGTTTAAAAAGCTAGTTAAGCTACTTGATATAAATACATTTCACCATGTTTGTAGAGTTTCTTTTCTTTCAAACAAAACTGCCAAGTAATCATTTTAAATTTTAACTCAGTTTATGAGGTGTTTCACTTTGGCTTTAGGTGCAGAGAAATTCACAATCCCTATGCAAATTTCTCAGCCACTCTGCCTACCTTCTCTCCTCAGCCCTCGTGCTTCTTTCTTCTTTACCCTAAAGGCTCACCAGCTTCTTCTCAAGTTGCCACGGCTGCGTTTGTAAAGCAGAGATACTCAGTGCTGGTTCTGAGGTCTCCTCCAGCCAGAGCAGGTGTCAGGATCCTCTGTTTACCCTCCCATTCCATTTTTCTTTTTATGAGAGCACAGCTTCTGTATCCACAGGGGGAGAGGCGTCTCATAAAGCGAGGCATCCCTCGTGCTGCCTGAGACGCTTGTCCCACTTCCCTCCCCTGCACTCCGGGAGCATCTCCATTCATCAAGTGGCTTTCATTCCCTGATGGTGGTCTCATAGGGCAGGTACCAGATTGTCACAAGACCACTGTCACCAGGCCAGGCCTCTCCACTCCCCAGAGGCACTGAGAACACCCTGGCTAGGACCAGCCTCTGCCTTGCTCGTGAGCAGTTCCCAAAATACCAGCGGGGTGGGGAGAGGTCATGAAACATGTAGTTGTAAGCAAGTTGTATGCATCCTAAAATTCGGTGACACACAGAAGTATTTTCAGGCTGTTGCTTTGCCCTTAATGTTCACTCGTTAACGGCTACTTTGTTTTCACCCCTGAGGTGTCCTCTTTATTAAGGGAAAAAATCCAGAACCTTGGGTTTCAAATGGAAATCAGAACAGATTATGGTATACCCCCCGGTTCAGGAAACGGGAGTGATCATTTGTACTTTGAAGGAGGGACAAACTCCCAGAGAGAGTCTGATTTTCAACTACACCCTGCACTTCCTGTTAAGAATCACTGCACAGAGTTTGCAGGACATTTCAGATGTGTCTGCGTGTAAGAAATGAGCGTGGGTGTAGTGAACGTACAGGCACCCTGGTTTCAACACCAGTGATTTTGGCTCCGTCTGGAGTGCACTCAGGAACCTGCATTTTTTTTTTTTTTTTAAGTGACATCCTAGAAACTATCTCATAAAGGAGGCGTGATCGCCACTTTTCACTAAGGCTTAGAGAGATCCATTTATTTGCCTAAAGTCGCCTAAATATCAAGGGGTAGAACCAAGGTTTCCCTCCCGTTCTGATGCCAAAGCCTGTGTTAGTAATCTCTCCACGAAACTCCTGCAGTGCACGCAGCCAGCTTCCCTGCTAATCCGGTAGACAAACGTGATGTAATAAAGGACTGTTTTTGCTGAGCCTTGAGCCTGTGCACGTAGACGTGACCCCCGCGTGACCTTTAGCTTGGAGGGTGTGAGAGGCTCCAAGGTGACAAGTAGTCGGGCCCCAGAAGGAGGAAATAGAGCTACTGCCTCTTTGGAAAGTTGAACAGAATCGGCAGAAAAAGAGGTCAGTGGTGACCATGCACCTGTCAGTGGTCTAGACACAGTGATACTACTTGGCTGCTATCTAACAGACCTACCGAGTCACTGCAGTTCCTGAAAGTCAGAAACAGATCTGAGGGTCAGTGATTAGTCCTTGCTGCTCCACAGTAGCCGTCTCCCCGCCCCCAATCCAGAACTGGTTAGCCCTGGACTGACTTAGTCTGACCCCTCCTTGTGAAATGTGTGGGCCCCCATTAGGGAGCCCCGCCCTTGCCTTGCCTGTAGTCCAGGACACAGGGCTGGTGCGCCTCTCAATCCCCATAGAAGAAGACACCCCTCGTGTTTTAAAGTAATGGTTGTCGGAGCACACTTTAAAACGCGGCTGTGCTCATTTGTCTGATGAGTCTCTGAGAGGTAGACGGAGGCTGAAGGTTCGAAGCTGGAAGTGCCGTGTGCTCAGGTGTCCCCTCGGTCCTGTGGGTCATGACCTGTCCGACAACATGCAGCCGTCTGGCCTAGGTTAATGCTTGAAGCTTCAACGTGTTGTGCTTATTCGAGAACGTTTTTCTAACAGGCATTAGCCGCTGCTCTGGTTGAGTAACTCGAGTATGCGTAGAATATTATTTCACTTCTTCTGGGTAGCAGAACTTGGGAGTAACAGGGAATCTTCCATAGGGCATAGAAAAACGGTGAACGACAGAGGCCCTTTGTAGTAGGGAAAGACACAGCAGAAAATGGGTGAGCAGGGACACGAAGAAGACTCTGGAAAGGGGGTTTTCGATGTGTGAAGAGAAAGCTTGGGATGATGGATGCCCAGACAGGGAACTGGCACTGGGCCTGGCCAGGTGGAAAAGCACGTTACCCACATTGATTAATGGCCCCAGTCTTACGAATGAGGATGTCATATTGTTCTAGTTCTGTGAAACCCACAGAAAGGATTGTTCTAAACCTGCAGCGACAACAACAAATCCAGTAATTAATTCTTCTCTAGCCACCTGTGGGGATGAGCGAACAGGCCCACTCCATCTGGCGCTGTGAAAGCCGTCCCAGGGTAACCAGAGGCCGAGATCCAGTCACGGGCTTCCTTCTGAAGTGCCGTGGTTTCTTGAGCTTATCCACTTTCTTTTCAAAGGCAGTATCCTGTTCCCTTGTGATCAAACAGAGTGAGGGCACAGAAGCGAATTAGAGTACCTATTTAGAGTTTTAAATCTTTATCTTGTTATTTGGGATTGAAGCTGAAGAATCGTAAACCAATTAGATAAAAAAAGCAGAAAGTCTAAATATCAGTACTTGTGTTCTGCAGCTTCTCCACAAAGAATAGTATTAGAGGGAAAACACTTTAATTGAAATAAGAACTTTAATTACAATGTGAGGTAGTTACAGAGAAACGCTCTTTTTGAGACTTGGAAAAAAATTGAGTTGATGCATTTACATGAATGGCAGGATTTGATATGCACCTTTAATTAATTGATGATGATCCATAGGCATAATTAACGAGTTGGATGGAAGATAAGAGTGGGTGTGTTTTTGAAAGTGGTAGCTGCCAGATCACATGTAAAAATGGGGAGACAGTAAAGCATGAGAGAGCTTTCATTTGGAATCAAAATGGCCATGTTCAGGTCCGAGTTTTGCTAAAGTTAACCAATTTGAGCCTCAGTTGTTTTTTTTTTAATCCATTGACTTGGAATAATAACCCTAGTCTTGCTAATATCATGCAAGGTCCTGGGGATCTAATGCTGAGGAGAAACACATACAATGCTTGCCAGTCATGGAGTTTACAATGTGATGGGGGTAGGGGGAGAAATATGAAAATGACACAATTTAACGCATGACTGTAAAATTACAGCTGACTCTTTTATAATCACTGTCTACCTTTGGAATTTTGAAAATCAGGAAGTTAAAGGCCCTTTTAAATCTGTCTTTGGCCATCAGCAGTTATTTCCTTAGAGGCATGCCTGATTAAAGAGGACCTCTAAAGAATATACTTAAAATTGATATGACAATAATGGTTTAAAGCCAGAGAGACAGTCTTGCCTTTACTTCTGGGCTTTTCCTCTTTGCTTCAAGTAAGTACTGCAAACTAGTAAGTAGGTGAGAATTTTTGTTGCAGATCCTCAGAATTCAAGACCAGACAGCCTGTCTTGCACTTAGATAACAGCAGTCAGGACAGGTCCCACCATTTCTTATTGTGTGAATTGTAAAATAAAAAGCCTCAGTGGTGGACAGAGGAAGTAGGTGAGGCTGGTCCCGTGACCCTGGCATTCGAGGACCACCCCCTTTGATGACTGCTCTCAGGCGGAGCCCACCGGGCTGGCCAGGCTGCTTTGCGGCCGGTGCCGAACGTTCTCAAGATAACACCTCTGGGCACGAATGAAGACCAAGGCAGGTCGTGCTACTGAGTTCTTTTTTCCCAAGTGAGCAAAATGTCTAACAGAGAAGTTGGAACCACGCAGAACAAAGGACGGTAAAATGAAGCTCAGTTTGTGTTTTGGTGATTTACGTAGCCTCGTTTTCCCTCCTGTGAGTGCTGCTGTTTTTAGAGATCTTATGTCAGGTGGTTTATCAGACATAGTCTCACCTTTACTGCATAACTGATCACTTCCCTCCTGTTCAGGGGACTGTTTCCCTTTCATCATCATCACCAAGATAGTAAAATATGTTTGATTTAGTATCTTTATTAGGACCGTCTGACAACCGTTATTTCCCCTCAGCCCTATGATTAGCCAGCATTACCACCACGTGTGTCAGGCTCCAGCTCCGTGTGTTTGCCTGTGACTCTTCCTCACTAGGCAGGACATTGCCATCAATCAAACATGGGCTAAATTTATTCATGTGGTTTGCCGGCAAATAATTCCCCTTCCACACTTTATAATAGTCTCACATCATTTCTTGCAAATACAAAGAGATGACTAATTCAGCCACATTACTGGCTTTTAGAGCATGGAAATAAACATTTTTTGAAATGTGAGCACAAGAAAGAAAATTCTAAGGAGCACCGTTATCTGAAAGGAACCAACTGCAAAATCATGGCCAGCCACATGTAGGAAAAAAATTCAGTATTTTGCTGAATCAAGTTGGACGAATTCTAAGACATATCAAGGACCCTTCTCTGGTTTTTTGTTTTTGTTTTCTACTCTCATTAAAAAAAATTTATCCATAGTTTATTTCCGGGACTGTTTTTCAGTAGTTCATGTGACCTCAAGGGTCATACATTTTACCTGTATTTGTTTAAAGTGTCTGTGCCGCAAAAAAAATAGGGCAGTGGGATGTTTTGGTTATAATGTAACTGGTTCACCTTTAAAAGTCTTTATACTTTTTCTTTAAAGAAGTAAGAGAGCGTCTCAGCAGTTTGTAGGAAGTTGTATTGCTCAGACAGTCAGTGCCGGTTTTTTTTTTTCTTTCTAGCAAAGATCTGGATGTCACAGTCATTCTTGGTCTTATCTTTTCTCACCTTTGGCACCTAATAGGTCAGAGGCTTCCCAGATACATGTATCAGCATCCCTGGGAGAAAGCAGTGTGAGCCTCTGGGGAATCAGTGCATGGAGATCTCTAGACGTTTTCCATGGGAAAGAAACAGTGGCAAGGACTTTGGAATCACACCATTTGAATACATTCAAGGTGAAGCTTCTCTTTTTTCTTCCTAGGCTGCTTTTCTTCTTATTTTTGCATAAAGAAAAGCAAGCGAAAGAGTATTTTCCTTTGTCTCTGCTTCATGACTTTTCATACAATGACTAAAGTTGTAGCATTTACTAGTGCTTATTACTACTAAAATGTCTGCTCCACAACTAAGCCTACAGGTAAAACGTGGTCCTTTTGAAAACTACAACAATATAACTTATAGAAGAAAGCATAGGACAACATTTTCATGAACTTGGAGTAGACAAAAATCTTCTTTAATAGGACACAGAAGGCACTGGCGTTAAAGAAAAAAGTTGATCAGTTGAACTACATTAAGAATTTTTAGTCATCAGAAAACATCCCTGAGAGAGTGAAAAGGCAAACTACAGCATAGAAGACATTTATCTGCCTTTATACGTTTATCTGCTGAAGGGCCTATTTCAAACTATAAAGAAATTCCTACAAAACAGTAAGAAAAAAGAGAGCCCTTAAAAATGTGCAAGAAACTTGGGCTTCCCTGGTGGCGCAGTGGTTAAGGATCCGCCTGCCACTGCAGGGGACACGGGTTTGATCCCTGGTCCGGGAAGATCCCACATGCTGCGGAGCAACTAAGCCTGTGTGCCGCAACTACTGAGCCTGCGCTCTAGAGCCGGCGAGCCACAACTACTGAGCCTGCATGCCACAACGACTGAAGCCCACACGCCTAGAGCCCGTGCTCCACAGCAAGAGAAGCCACCACAATGAGAAGCCCGCGCACCGCAACGAAGAGTAGCCCCCGCTCGCCGCAACTAGAGAAGGCCTGCACCCAGCAACAAAGACCCAACCCTGCCATAAATAAATAAATAAAATTAAATTAAAAATTAAAAAAAATGTGCACTAAACTTAAGTGAGCACTTTATAATATAGGCTATTCAAATATGAAAATGGGTTCAGTATTTCTTATCGGGCGAGGAAATAGTGAAGTCATAACATGATAGAATTATATGCTCACAGAGATGGCTAAAATGAAAAAGACTGAACATTTTCAGATGTTAGTAAGGAAATGGAGCAGCCAGTATTCTCATACACTTCTGGGGGGAATGGTACGTTCTCTCTGGAAAATGGTTTGACGATATCTATTCAAGGTGAATATTTGCATAATGCCGAGCACTTCCACTCCAGAGGTATTTACACATCTTCACCCAAAGACACGGGTAAGAATGTTTGTCGAAGCATTGTTTGTGATAGCTTCAAACTGAAAATGACCTAAATGTCTATTAATACTATTTTCTGCACAGAGAGCCATGTTGCCAATGTGCCACTGGACAGATCTCAAGAAGTTTCTAGGCAAAATTGTGGGGATGTAGTGATTGATTGTTTATGGGGCGGCAGAAGGAAGAGACTAGTATGACTCCTGGATTTCTGGGTTAGTCGTTCAGGTGGGTGGAGTTGTCACACACCAAGACAGAATACAGGAAGAGGAGGGAAGTCTTGGGAGCTGGATGAGATATGCTGGGTGCCTATATGGGTTGAAAATTGGGTTTGGAATCTCTGAAGATTGAATCGGGTTTGTGTTGCAGATATGCTAAATAGATAAGTATGACTAGATATGACAAGATAATTTATAGTTTACAGCTCCAAATTTTATTTTTCAACACATTTTCTGTGGCAGTGTATAACTGTATGTTAGTAGATTTGGTCTCTTGGCCTCCAAGCTTCACAAACTTTAGATGAAAAGCTTTGAATTTTCATTTATCACGATGATAGGTGATTTGGCTTAGAAGTATCTTAAATAGTATCTCTTTGTTTTACAAAATATAAAGGAACCAGTAATTTGCTGGATTTATAGTCAGCTTCATTAGACAGAATGAAACAACTGGGCTTAATTATATATGCTATTTTTTTAGTAAAAACCAATGCCTTTTAATGAAAATAAAGAATATGTGAGGATTGGAAAGATAAGTTAAATGTATATTCATTTTAGTGTACACAAACGAAAGGGGATTATATTACATTTTAGGTATT
The DNA here is from genome assembly GCF_003031525.2 of Neophocaena asiaeorientalis asiaeorientalis. NCBI lineage: Eukaryota > Metazoa > Chordata > Mammalia > Artiodactyla > Phocoenidae > Neophocaena > Neophocaena asiaeorientalis. Next base: position 5,323,594 of record NW_020185335.1, on the reverse strand, counting down.
TGGGTATATTTCAAGGATATTTTAAATTTGCTGGTAGGAAAATGAAGGTAAAAATTAAAACTGGAATTTGTAAACTCAGAGTGGAGACCAAAATGCAGGAACTTCCTTAATGCAAGCCTGAGCATTTACATTTAATAATTCAGTGATTCCAACACATTCACCACAAATTGAGTTTCTGTTATTGCTTTCCTGTCGGGAGCAGTGTCAGTTGACCCTGTCCCTCTTCGTCTAAACTTGTCTTCTCCTCATGGATTCTCTTCTCTGGTTTATCTGGTAACAGGTCATTTTTCATGCTTCAATGGCCTAGACAAATACTTAATGATACACTTTAAAAAAATTAAGTTGAGGGCTTCCCTGGTGGCGCAGTGGTTGGGAGTCCGCCTGCCGATGCAGGGGACACGGGTTTGTGCCCCGCTCCGGGAAGATCCCACATGCCGCGGAGCGACTGGGCCCGTGAGCCATGGCCGCGGAGCCTGCGCTCCGCAACGGGAGAGGCCACAACAGTGAGAGGCCTGCGTATAGCAAAAAATAAAAAAATTAAAAAAAAATTAAGTTGAATCAAGGTGATAAGCCATAGAAGTGCAACTAACTGTAAACACCAAAAATTCCAGAAATTAAAGTTTTAGACGCTCCTGTTTCACAGGTGCCCCGTCAAGGACCATCAGTATTATTTTTACTGATTTCTACTGTTGTTAAATGTTAGACCTTCATTTACATTTGCATTGAGGTGCAGAATATTTTTGAGCTGTAGTTGACATATAACGTTATGTTTTGATTAGGGTATTACACAAGCATAATGTATTTCTGGTCATAATTTTATTTTTTTTTTTTTTTTTTTTGCGGTATGCGGGCCTCTCACTATTGTGGCCCCTCCCGCTGCGGAGCACAGGCTCCGGACGCGCAGGCCCAGCGGCCATGGCTCACGGGCCCAGCCGCTCCGCGGCATGTGGGATCCTCCCGGACCGGGGCACAAACCGGTGTCCCCTGCATCGGCAGGCGGACTCTCGACCACTGCGCCACCAGGGAAGCCCGTCATAATTGTATTTTATATTAGGGTCCATTCAACATTTGCTTTTCTAGAAGAGCGGTTTTTTCAGATGTTTCTTCTCCATGCTGTGTATCAGCAATTCATACAAAAATCATTACTGAACTGTTTTTGTTTTATAATTGTATAGCCCTAGAATGCTTTGGTATTCAGGATAAAATAATAGCAATTATAAAGAAAAAAAAGAAAATCTTGATCTGCAATCAGAAAAGACTTAATTTCCTTCCTAAGTGACCAATTGATTTGAACCAGCCATTCAAATCATAAGTCTTGGAAAAAATGTGCAAAATGGCTTTGAGTCTTTAAAAAGAAAACCATTTTGGAAAGAACAGACTGTGATTGATATAAACATGCACATGGGGCTAGTTCTGCAGCCCAGAGATGGAAAAATTCCTGTTGGAATCACAGAAAAATAGATGCATTTAAAGGGAGCCTTAAGGCAGTGGAAGCAAGAGGATTGAGGATTGGGGAAACAGCCTGAATTGCACTACTTGAATGTTATTAGAAGTGTGTGTCTGGGATGCCCTTTTGAGTAGTTCATTTTAAGGAAGTATAACCTGTGGGGTACAAAGAAGACTCAGCAGGAGCTGTTGGCGTAGCCCTGGCCGGGACCTCACAGAGCACAGTGTGGACCCAGACGTGTGCGTTTGTTCCCCAGACCCTTGAGACGGAGTGAGACCGTAGAAAGTAGGCGAGCACAGACCCGAGTGGAGACTCTGAGATCCGGGCACCACTCTGTCACCCCTGAGCTGGCTGGACTCTAGGCAGGTCACTTCACCTCGCTGGGCTTGAAAATAAGAGGGCTCATCACCACGTGGTGTGTAAGACAGCTTCCAGTAGTGATGTTCTGGGACTGGTGGTGGGCTGATATTTACCTGTGAGGAAAATGTCTGTCAAACAAGGTGTTTAAACAGAATCGTGGGAAGATGGGACATTAAGCGGAAAACAGCTCCCCCACCCCGCAAAAAAAAATAGCCCTCTGGTTCTCTCAGAGCCCTCAGTCACGGCCATCTGCAGACACTGTGCATTCAGTGATTCACCAGCGGATGGCTGTTGGACAGTCTGCAGGCCAGACCAGTGCCAGGTACTGGGGCTGGCAGGGTGCAGGTGGCACAGAGCTTCCGCACAGGTGAGATCCCATGGGTCCAACGAGGCTCGTTACGAAAAGGCAAATCCAAGGCGCTGTCAGAGTCAGGGAGGGACATCTGAGCTGAGAGTAAGAGTAGATGTTGCCCAGGTGAGGGTGTAGACAGAGGGAATTCTGTGTGAAGGTCTGCAGAGGAGAGACACCGTGATGAGGTCCAGGCATTCAAAGAACTACGGTCTAGTTGGAAATAGGGAAATGGTGGGAGGTGAGAGCGGAGGGTAAGCACAGGCGGTTTCAGAAGATGTGGGTGTCCTTCACCAGAGGAGTGGTGGGCAGGGGCTGGGAGGGGCAGGTGTGTGAGGTGGGGCCTCAGGCCCGTGCCTGCATCTCGCTCCTGGTGCCTTGGACACCCAGCGCCTCTGCAGCCTCATTCTCCTTCCCCCTTGTGAGGGAAGGGGAGTCCCTTTCTCCCTGGAGGGGTTTGGGGTGAAGAGGGGCAGCTGGTGCCAGGCAGGTGGAAGGGGTGGAGTCCAGTCACCTGGTGTGCCCTCTGGACGTCAACAGAAGCCTCCAGAATGACAGCCACCTGGAGTCCCCAGCCTCGGCTCTACCCAGTTAGGACCACCAGACGTCGGCCCAGGGTTGGGGGCAGGTGGACAGGCAGTTCCCCAGGCGCCTGGAGCGCTCCGTCTTGTTCTGTTTTTAGAACGAGCGTTGGAAAGATGCCTGCCTTTGGTGTAAAAGAGGATATACTGAGGAGGGGAAGACAGGAAGATGATTTGGGGCTGTTTGGGGTTGAAATGTGCCCCCCACCCCTAATCCATATGTTGAAATCCTAACCTCCGGTACCTCAGAACGCTCCCTTGTTTGGAAATAGGGTGATGGCGGTTGTGATTACTTTAGATGCCGTGATGCTGGGGTAAGGTGAGCACTTCCTGTAACGTGCTTGGTGTCCTTATAACAAAGCGGAGATTTGGGCACAGACGGGCACACAGGAAGAATGCCACGCGAGGTGCGGGTGACGCCTCCACTAGCATCCCCAGGAGACTAACACAGGGACAATTCAGGTAATTTAGTGTGAATGTTTTACAGGAGCTATTGCTTTTAAATTGCTGAAATATACGATAAAATATAAATATATGCCTCTGATGAGGACACTGAAGCTTCATGGTTGTCTAGATATTAATAAGAATATAAGATACTAATTTAAATCCTGGTTTGGGACCAATACTTGTATTGATAGGATCGACCTGCCCACAAATGTTAAATGTGAAATAAATGTCAGCATGTTTTTGAGCTTGGAAATAGTAGTATCGAGGCTATTGCTTTTGTACAATTTAAAATTATTATTAAGTAGATATAGACATGCCTGTTTATCCCTAGAGGAAACTACTTAGAAGTATTGAAGAAACGTTATTACCTAAAAATGACTTTGTTGATATTTTATGAAGTCTTTGGGAGTTAGACATAATGGAATGAAAACCAGCAGAATGGAAATTAAGTTTCTGACTTTATTTCTGACTCATTAGTGACCTAAGGGCACCTACTAAATTAATATGTTATATTCAGTTTCTCCAGATGCAAGCTAGAGATTAAAAATTACCTATTTTATTCTCTTTTGATTTTGTCAAGAAATTTAAGGATTCCATTTCCTTTTCTTAAATACAAAGGGGTATTATTTTGTGCACACAGCATAATTGAAAAACAACATAAAGATGTGTGTTAGTAAATGCCAAAGGAGCAAAATGTACCTGTGTGACTATGTGATAAATATTATGACTGCTCATAGACCTAGGAGAGTGAATGTAATCATGCACTGGATTGCATTCTATTCCAAAATAAGCCCCAGTGTATGTGCTGTGTGTGTTGAAGAAGATATGTCTTGATAACATGTTTCAGGTAAGTGGGAGTAGTCGCTCTTGAAATCATGAATGTAGAGGGAAATTCACTTATAAGATTTTTAAAATCAAATTCATTAGGGCATAATTTATATACAAGAGAATATACCAAAAGTGAACAATTCAATGAATTTGGACGAATGATATACCAATAGAGCCACCACCGTAATCAAGACATAGAACATTTCCATCACCCCAAAGTGTTCCTTTTTGTCCCCTTAAAAACTCCAGCCCCAGACAACCAGTGATCTGCTTTCAGTTACTATAGATTAATTTTGCTTGTTCTGGAACTTCATATAAATGGAATCCTATAGTATGTACTATTTTGTGTCTGCCTTCTCTCACTCAGCATGACGTTTCTGAAACTCACCCATTTTCCTGTGTGTGTCGGTAGTTCCCATTTTACTGGTGAGCAGTGTTCTGCTGGATGGAAACACCACATTTGTTTATCAGTTAAACCTCTTGATAGACATTTGAGTTTGAGTTGTATCAAGTTTGACATTTATGTATAAAGATGGCGTGATCATTATGGTACATGAATTTTAATGGACATACTACTTCAGTACACTGTGTTTCTTTTTTTTTTTTTTTTTTTTTTTTTTTTTTTTTTGCGGTACGCGGGCCTCTCACTGTTGTGGCCTCTCCCGTTGCGGAGCACAGGCTCCGGACGCGCAGGCTCAGTGGCCATGGCTCATGGGCCCAGCTGCTCCGCGGCATGTGGGATCTTTCCGGACCGGGGCACGAACCCATGTCCCCTGCATCGGCAGGTGGACTCTCAACCACGGCGCCACCAGGGAAGCCCCAGTACACTGTTTTAAACCTTCCGTACCTAGTTAAATTCAAATAAATCTGTGAAAATTGTTGATGATATGCTACCAGGCAGTATATTGAAATATATTTATTTACTTGAGCCCACTTAATTCTGAAAACATTCTGTTTATGCAGACTACCAATTGTAAAAGTCCAGAATTTAAATAAGTTATACAACTTGAGCCAAAAGAAAGAAGGGTAGAAGAACATTTTGTGCGTTTGTATACTTTTTAGAGAAAAGAATACATAACCTTTATTGGATTCTCAACGAAAAGTGTTAGGACCCAAAGTAGGATAAGAATGCTGCTTTAAGATTCTCCAGTATTTTAGGGACTTTCCTGGCGGTCCAGTGGTTAAGACTTCGCTTTCCAATGCAGGAGGTGCGGGTTCAATCCCTGGCCGGGGAGCTAAGATCCCACATGCCTCGGGGCCAAAGAACCAAAACGCAAAACAGAAGCAGTATTGTAACAAATTCAATAAAGACGTTAAAATTGGTCCACGTCAAAAAAAAAATTAAAGAAAAAAGATTCTTCAATTTTTATTCCTGCCCTAAGAAAGATCATCTGATTTGTAATATTTAGGGTGTACTGTCTGCATTTCTCTCCCCAAATGTTACATTAAAAATTTGTTTTCTTATGGAATTAATCACTGGTCTAACCCTACACTTGACCTTTTTTTCTCACATTCTCACCAACGCTTGGATCATCAGCTTTTTAATTTAAGCCATTTTAAAAAAACTGATAATAGTGTCTCACTGTGGTTTTAATTTATATTTCCCTAAAGGCTGGTGAAGTTAACCATCTTTTTATGTGCTTATTGGCCATTCTTATTTCTTCTTTGGTAAGGTGTGTATTTAGTTTTCTGACAATTTAAATTTACTTTTTGTCTTCTTACTCAGTTATGGGTTGAATTTGCTAGGTAGATGTACTGCAGACATTTTCCTCCATTTTATGTCTCGACTTTATTTTCTGAACAGCGTCTTATGAAGTTTGAAGGTTTTTAATTTTGTTGAAATCTGATGTGTCATTTTTTCCTTTTTTGGTCCTTTTATTTATTTTTTTGTTATGTACTATCTAAGAAATCTTTGCGTGTTTCAAGGTCACAATGATCTCCTGTATTTTTCTTCTTTAAATATTACAGTGTTTGCTTTTACATTTGGGTCTATGGTTCATTTTTGCTTGTCAACTAGATTTGGTAATACTTTCTTAAAGTAGACTTCTCTTTCTCACTGTATAACATTTGTTGTTATTTTTGTGGTTGTTAAAACTATCTTATAGAGAACAATTTTCATTGAAATGAGATTGTATAGAAAAGTCTTCTTGCATAGAAACTTCCAAAGAACATCCAGAAAAGTAGTCTTCCAGCCTCATGTTGAATATGTCCAGTGACGTGAGATTTGCCCTCCTGTGAGAGCCCATTCCGTAGTTGTGAGCCTCACAGTCAGAAGAATGAAGGTGCCCATGGGATTCTTTAGAGGTCCTTGTGAAGCTCTTGGATTCTCAGGTTTGCTAGGCAAAAGGAAAAGAAAGTAGCACATTCTGTGAAAATAACTTCATTTGTACCTCTGCATTAGATGATGAAAGTTGCCTTGTTTTGATAATCAGAACATTTTTTTTTGAATTTTTTTTTTTTTTTGCAGTACGCGGGCCTCTCACTGTTGTGGCCTCTCCCGTTGTGGAGCACAGGCTCCAGACGCGCAGGCTCAGCGGCCATGGCTCATGGGCCTAGCCACTCCGTGGCATGTGGGATCTTCCCGGATTTTTGCATTTGATTTGCATTTCTCTAATGATTAGTGATGTTGAGCAGCTTTTCATGTGCTTCTTGGCCATCTTATGTCTTCTTTGGAGAAATATCTATTTAGGTCTTCTGCCCATTTTTCGATTGGGTTCTTTGTTTTTTTAATATTGAGCTGCATGAGCTGTTTATATATTTTGGAGATCAATCCTTTGTCCATTGATTCGTTTGCAAATATTTTCTCCCATTCTGAGGATTGTCTTTTCACCTTGTTTATGGTTTCCTTTGCTGTGCAAAAGCTTTTAAGTTTCATTAAGTCCCATTTGTTTATTTTTGTTTTTATTTCCATTACTCTAGGAGGTGGATCTAAAAAGATCTTGCTGTGATTTATGTCAAAGAGTGTTCTTCCTATGTTTTCCTCTAAGAGTTTTATAGTGTCCGGTCTTACATTTAGGTCTCTAATTTATTTTGAGTTTATACCAAATTCATTGATTAACTCTAATAGTTTTCTGGTGGCATCTTTAGCATTCTCTATGTATAGTATCATGTCATCTTCAAACAGTGACAGTTTTACTTGTTCTTTTCCAACTGGATTCCTTTTATTTCTTTTTCTTCTCTGATTGCCGTGGCTAGGACTTCCAAAACTATGTTGAATAATAGTGGTGAGAGTGAATATCCTTGTCTTGTTCCTGATCTTAGAGGAAATGCTTTCAGTTTTTCACCATTGAGAATGATGTTTGCTGTGGGTTTGTGGTATATGCCCTTTATTTATGTTGAGGTAGTTTCTCTCTATGCCCACTTCCTGGAGAGTTTTTATCATAAGTGGTGTTAAATGTTTTGTGACCCAGAATGTGATCTATCCTGGAGAATGTTCCGTGTGCACTTGAGAAGAAAGTGTAATCTGCTGTTTTTGGATATAATGTCCTACAAATATCAATTAAATCTACCTGGTCTATTGTGTCATTTAAAGCTTGTGTTTACTTTTAAATTTTCCTTGTTTCTGCTGAGAAATCAGCTGTTAACCTTATGGGAGTTCCCTTGTATGTTCTTTGTCGTTTTTCCCTTGTTGCTTTCAGTAATTTTTCTTTGTCTTTAATTTTTGCCAGTTTGATTACTATGTGTCTTGGCGTCTTTCTCCTTGGGATTATCCTGTGTGGGAGTCTGCGCGTCCTGGACTTGGGTGGCTATTTCCTTTCCCATGGTAGGGAAGTTTTCGACTCTAATCTCTTCAAATATTTTCTCGGGTCCTTTCTCTCTCTCTTCTCCTTCTTGGGTCTTTATAATGCGAATGTTGTTGTGTTTAATGTTGTCCCAGAGGTCTCTTAGGCTGTCTTCATTTCTTTTCATTCTTTTTTCTTTATTCTGTTCCACAGCAGTGAATTTCACCATTCTGTCTTCCAGGTCACTTATCCATTCTTCTGCCTCAGTTATTCTGCTATTGATTCCTTCTAGTGTATTTTTCATTTCAGTTACTGTATTGTTCATCTCTGTTTGTTTTTTCTTTAATTCTTCTAGATCTTTGTTAAACATTTCTTGCATCTTCTCAATCTTCGCGTCCATTCTATTTCCGAGGTCCTGGATCATCTTCACTATCATTTTTCTGAATTCTTTTTCTGGAAGGTTGCCTATCTCCACTTCATTTAGTTGTTTTTCTGGGGTTTTATCTTGTTGCTTCATCTGGTACATAGCCCTCTGCCTTTTCATCTTGTCTGTCTTTCTGTGAATGTGGTCTTTGTTCCACAGGCTGCAGGATTGTAGTTCTTCTTGCTTCTGATCACAGTGTAGGCTTCCTTACTGGTCCCAGCACTTCAGCACCTGTCGATAATTGGAACTTTTGTCTCTGTCTGTCCTCAGCTAGGACCCTAACATCCACCCCAACTAGGAGGGGAAGGTATATAGCTTGTCTTACAACTGCCCTCAAATGGTGCTGCAGAGAGAGCAGTGTGCAATGGGAGACTCACCCAGCTCTTGGAGTGGGTACCAAAGCTGCTCTTCTTTTAGAAATCATCCCCAGTTTCATCATCACTACACCAGGTGTGACTTTCCCATGGTTCAGATACTACTGGCTTGTACTGAATTGAGTGAACCTGGAAGATGCCAGGCCAGGAAATGATTACATGTAAGTGAATGACCTGTCACTGCACGGCCCCTTCATGTCATAGCTCTGTCCAGGATAGGCATGGGCTGGACATTAGTGTCTTGGAATGTGATTTGCCATAATTAACCAACTTGGTTACAAACATGCAACAAGTGTTAAATGCATCTTCAGCTGCCATGGAAAATATTGACATTTTTATAGAGTAGAATTTTATTCAAAAAACAGGGACGATTCCAGTTGGCTGAAGGCAAATGTGTGTGTGTGGGGTGGGGTACGGGGTGAGAGTGGTATCAATGTTTGCTTTATAATTTTTCTCTATCATTTTCCTTTTTGGACAGTGTGGCCCAAGAATAAAGGATTTATCTATGCCTATGGGAGATTAATACTTTCAGTGGTTACTAAGGGCCAGAAGTGCAACAGGGGAGGTCAATGAGAGTGTGACCTCATGGAATAGTTTTACATATACAGGTGACTAGTTATTTTAATAATCAGATGGTTTGGCTTTTCCCTAAGAGACAGCTAGTTTTCACAGTCCCATTGCTTTTCTTTGATGAAAGTCTCAGGAGATTTAGTGTAACAGAGAGAACGGTCATTTACTACCCACCACTATTTGCCATTCAGCTGACTATTGTGACATATATGTTGATTGCACAGATAGGATTTATGAAGAAGCAATTCATTTACTTCATTTGGCTGTGTGGTAGGCATAATAACGGCCACCCAAAGAAAACCACCCAAAGAAGACCACGTACCTTGGAACCTGTGAATATGTTACCCTACAAGGCAAAAGGGATTCAGGAGATAAGTTAAAGTTTTTTTGTTTTTTGTTTTTTAAATATTTATTTACTTATTTGGCTTCACCGGGTCTTAGTTGCAGTATGCAGCATCTTCGTTGTGGCACGCAGGATCTAGTTCCCTGACCAGGGATGGAACTCGGGCCGCCTGCATTGGGAGCATGGGGTCTTAGCCACTGGACCACCAGGGAAGTCCCAGGTGAAAGTTCGTGAGACAGGGAGATTATCCTGGATTCCTCAATGTGATCACAAGGGATCTTTGAAGTTTTCCCAGCTGTGATCAGAAGGATACGTGACCACAGGAGAAGGACACAGAGATGTGCAACATTGTTGGCTTTGAAAATGAAGAAGGAGATTTCGACGAGCTGGAAAAAGCAAGGAAATAGATTCTCCTCTAGAGTCTCCAGAAAGGAAATGCGGCCCTATCAACACATTGATTTTAGTCAGTGAGACCTCTTGGTCTTGTGACCTACAGAAATTTAAGATAGTACATTTATATTGTTTTAATTTTGCTACAGCAGCAATAGGAAACTAATGTAGACTGTGTACTTCAGGTGTGGGAAATGGAACCACAAAATCATCATTAATTATTTTTTAGAGCCCAGGGATACACATATATAAACACATGCATATATATGTAAACACACATCTGTACACACAGGCATACGTACATGGGTATATATTTGTATATTATATAATCTCTAATTGCTAAAATTAAAAATTTCTGCTGAGTTGCTGTCTCAGTAGAGGGAATTCATATAGTAAATGACATATAAAAGGAGTAAAATTGGGATAGTTCCCTCATAATAGCAAATCCTGGAAAAAATGGTATTTTTAAATATTTATCAGTATCTTTTTAGTTATGCTTTACACCCATCTGGTTATTATAAGTGCCTTTGAAAGATTAAAAATTTTGAATGCTATTGATTCTGATTCAGAAAATATGGATTTTTCTTCTTTCCTTTTCAGAAATGACAATAAAATAAGCAATAGTTATAATGTGTATTTCATTAAGATAAATGACATTATCGACGATATGCTAAAGCAACAAATCTCAAACCTTTGGCTTTGGATAACTTTATAATCTTAAAAATTATTGAGGACACCCAAAGGGTCTTTGTTAATGTGGGTTATATACAGACTTGGTTATTGTACTAGAAATTTAAGCTGATGAATTGTAAAAATATAGTTCAATAATTCATTGAAAATAATAAAATGAACCTATCATTTGATAATGTAAATTATATATTTTATAAAAATAGTTGTATTTCAAAAATTAAAAAACAGAAGAATGGCATTGTTTTAATATTTGAAGATTTCTTTAAAGACTGGATTAACAGAAAATAGCTCGATTTCCACATCTGCTTCTACTTTCAGTCAGTTGCAGCCTGTTTTGGTTGAAGCATGTGAAGAAAAAATGGCCTTGGACAGATACGTAGTTGTGCTGGCGTATTTTAATAGCCTTTTCAGATAATTGTGCTCTTTCTTCTTTAATACTGTACCCAAACTTGAAAACTGCTCGTTTCTTGAGGGCTGGTTGCAGTGCAGAATCTGAAAACATATCTGTTAATGTTTTGTAACTTGTTACGTTAAAACTCACTGCTCTGTCCCGTGAAGCATCTTTTACTCATGGATATTTTCTAACACGATGTATTAGACATTTGGGAAATATTGGCTCACTTCCAAATTTCGGCCTAATTCATACAATATCAAAAGATTACCTTTGTTAACGTTACGACCATTCTCATCAGAAGAGTCTTTACTGTTTTCGGGAAAGATGTCAAGCTCCTAGTAGCAGATACAAATTTTCTAACTGTTTTTTTTCCTAGAGAGCTCAAGTTGGTAACAGATACTGTTAGTTGTTTTCCTTGAAGTGACAGCTCGTGTCATTCTTTTTTAAGAAGATTTCTGGTAAATATTAGTTTGTCAGCTGTTCTTTTAAAAAAGGGGGGATTTCATGAAAAATGAAGCTATTTCAGCTCGAAATGCAATCACACAAGTGCTATTATCAAAATAGCACCCCTGCAATTTTACCACCGTTTTTGCGCTCTAGGTGCAAACATCAACACAGGGAAAAGTCAGTTAACATCTTTATTATGAAAATGGTTTTGACCTCTAGATGCCATGGCAGGACCATGGGGACCCCACCGACTACAGCTGAGAACCACTGTGCTATAGATAAGGGTGGCTCTGTTGTATCTACAAACACCTCTCCTCACTGTGGATTCGGGCATTTTCACAGTGTTAGGAACATAGTAAGAGGGGTATTACGAGCTCATGTGTTTCCCTGGGTACGTAGATTACACCTGTATCTGGTATCTGGTATCAGACACGAGGAGGGCTTCCAGAAAATACGAGTGTTTCCAGAGGAAAAACAGCCACCTCTCCATTCCAGCCAATGTTGCCATACAGAAGCACAAGCCAGTGTGGCCACATCTGTTTCTGAAGAGACATCGGAAATTGTCTTTTATGTAAAACATGTTGAATTTTAGAATGTGCCAGCTGATGAAGTATTTGAACCTAAGACACGAGCCAAGTGGAAACAAAACGCTTCTTCCCTCTGGATTTGGCCTGCAGTACGTGAGCAGCAACCACGTGCTAAATGAATGAATCAAATTCAGAGTGACCAGATCAAAGGGCCAGCAGTTCATAGCCCCTTGTGTAGGTTGTGATAGGATTTACTGGGATTTGGTCCTCTGAATCTTCAGCTGTCACAGATAGAGGAGAAAGTTGTCATCATCTTGTCCTCAGTTCAGGTCTTAGCTGTCTTAGGTATCAGACCCAGTCGTGCCAGTGTAACTTTACAGAACTTTTCCTTGTGAGTCAAGGCAGAAAAATCCAACTCAAAAATGAGAGATGCTGCCACCTGCCAATGCAGGGGACACGGGTTTGAGCCCTGGTCCGGGATGATCCCACATGCCACGGAGCAACTAAGCCCGTGCGCCACAACTACTGAAGCCCACGCGCCTAGAGCCCGTGCTCTGCAACAAGAGAAGCCACCACAACGTGAAGCCCACACACCTCAAGGAAGAGTAGCCCCTGCTCGCCACAACTAGAGAAAGCCCCGCGCACAGCAACGAAGACCCAGCGCAGTCAAAAATAAATAAATAAATTTGTAAAAAAGAAAAAAAAAAAGAGAGATGCTGAAGAGCAACCGAGGGAATACTGTGATAGTTATGGATGTAGCCAAACATCTAGAGTTTAAAGAATGCTGGGGATGACCATTGTGATAAAGCTAAAACAAATTAGTACCAACTCCTTTCTTGGATTCACTAGATGTAGCTACCTACAACGATTATCTCACAAGTGATCTGTGATTTTTTAATATTGTTCTAACATATTTTATAGGGCAGCTGGGTCTCAGGCAACTGAACTGGTAGGATAGTCATGAAAACTACCCATTAAAAAAAATATTGGGATACAAACAAACTGATCGTATTATAGATTTTTTGTTAAATTCACATTTGGTAGTAAACATTTTTTATGTTCAAATCACCACGTGTGGTGTTCTGGGGCTGAAAAGCTGATCAAGATATAGATTATTTTTCTTCCTGCTCGGAATTTCCTCTGTGGTGAGTGGTAGTCAGACATGCATAGCAGGTGTGGCAAGTGCTTCATGCGCCCGTAGCGTGTACTGAACCCGGGCTCATGGCCATGTGCTATTCTAGGCTTCAGGGAAAGAGGAATGAACAAAACAGCAAGCATCCCTGACCTCAAGGAGCTTACATTCTAGTGTCTTCTTGAGTAAAAAGATAAGTAGCATGAAAGCAGAGGAGATGGTGAAATTGACTCCACTGGAAGGATCAGAGATTTTAAGCAGAATGTGGCATTTGAGCCCAAACCTATGACATAGATAACTTTTACAGGTAGAAATGAGGAGTTGCACTAGAGGTAAGGACCGTCTCTTTTATTATTGAATTATACCTGACATATTATATTAGTTTCAGGTGTACAACATAGTGGTTAGATTTTTTTTTTGCGGTATGGCGGGCCTCTCACTGCTGTGGCCTCTCCCGCCGTGGAGCACAGGCTCCGGACGTGCAGGCTCAGCGGCCATGGCTCACGGGCCCAGCCGCTCCGCGGCATGTGGGATCTTCCCGGACTGGGGCACGCACCCGTGTCCCCTGCATCGGAAGGCGGACTCTCGACCACTGCGCCACCAGGGAAGCCCCTAGATATTTTTATACATTACAAAATGATCACCAGGATAAGTCTAGTTACCATCTGTCACCATACAGAGTTTTTACAGTATTATTGACTGTATTCCGAACGTCAGAACAATACTTGCAAAGGATGAAAATCTAGGATACCTTTAGAGAATTGCAAGGGGGACATGGTGGCTGGAGAATTAACCACGTTAGCTTCCCACACTGCACCACCATGTAATTTTTTTAATGTAAAAAACTGGGGCTGTGGATTGAATGTTACTGAGTTTGCAAGCTCAGAATTTCTGAATTCTAAATTGTATAAACGATGACAATAAAATTCCATTTGTGGATGCATTCAGCACAGTGTGAGAATCCACTAGCAACTCAATAGCTATCAATTGATACTGAAAGTTTTAAAAACAGTATTAGTCTTCGCTAAGGTTTTGGTTTGATAATAAAATATCCGTAATTTAGAACCACACAGATTTATATTTCTTGTTCTTGTTGCGTTTTAGCTGCAGTGTCTGTAGCTTAGCTGTGCCTTTGCTCTCGTCTTTTTCTAGTCAGGATCCGGGCTAGAGGAGCTACCACATTTGGGACGTGGTGTGCACAGAGCAGAGTGAAAAAGTGTCAGTGGACAAAAGAGCAAGGACTTTTAAGCCTTCTAATTGGATGTGGTGTACGTGACTTTCATTGTGTTCTGTTGGCTAACAGAGGTCACATGACCAAGCATGTGATTTATGGGACAAAGGAGGCATTGTAAGTCACATGGCAGGGCTTAGGAATGTAGGCTGGTAATTGGGAACAGTAATACTATCTATTGCAATTATTTTCCTATTGTGCCCCAGGGTAGGTTGAGTTTTGGGGTATATAGAATATAGGGTGGGCAGAGTGGCTTTACCACAGTCTGGTTTAGAAGCAAAGTCCAAGAATTTTGTACAATTCAATGATAAAACCAAAAGAAGGGCTTCCCTGGTGGCGCAGTGGTTGAGAGTCCGCCTGCCGATGCAGGGGACACAGGTTCGCACCCCGGTCCGGGAGGATCCCACATGACGCGGAGCGGCTGGGCCCGTGAGCTATGGCCGCTGAGCCTGCGCGTCCGGAGCCTGTGCTCCGCAACGGGAGCGGCCACAGCAGTCAGAGGCCCGCGTAGCAAAATGAGAAAAAAAAAAAAAAAAAAAGAAGAAGAAATTTGTTGTCCTAGTTCTGGGCCAAATTCCAGAGGCAACTGTCTTGAAGATTTATACAGTCTGGCTGGTTATACAGGCTGTAATTCATTCATGAATTCAGAAAAGAACAGAGCCTATGAAAGCTCCAGTTTGGGAATGTTCCTATCACTCGGTAAAATTCTTCTAATAGAGATGTGAGTATCTTTAATACAGTTTTATAGACTCAGCCGAGAAGAATTACTTATACTTGTCCGAGAGTTCAGAATTGGTACCTTTTCTGAGCTAGAAGCCCACAAGGTCATTTTCCGTTCTAAGCCTGAATAAAAATCGCTTTGGAGCATTTAAAAATCCAATAGTGGAATTTATCTAGCAGTACTAAGCACCACATTTGCTTTTCAAGAGTTTTCAGATTTCTGTAGTCCAGGCACTGAGGACAAATTCTCAGTCTCCATTTTTTTCCCCAAGGATGCAGGAGGGTCTGGACAGAGCTCCTGTTGTTACCCATGATTCTTCTCTAATACAATGAAGCATTTACTGACACATGGGCAACACTTCAAAGTAGTGTGATTAGCTGCTCACACCACCCCATGCCTTGTTTGATACTGAATTGTGAAACTCCATCATTGATTTAAAACAATGAATATCCCTCTGGTCTTAACTTAGGTGTTACTCTTCCTGCGTTGCTGTTCCTGAAAATGCCATTTACAGCATGTGCTGAGAAGAAATTTAGGGGGAAACCTAGTCACTCAAGAAGCAGATCTCAGTGTTTACTTCTAAAGCTTTTCTGCAGAAAAGAAGACTGCTTGCATCTGCTTTATAGCACTACAGCATCCTTGTGGAATGCTTAGCTCCCAGAAATTCTGTGTGAAACTGCTCTGGTTCCTCTGTAATGTTAGATTCTTTTGACAAAGTATAATACAAACAATTAAATAGCAGTGTTTGGTGCACCCCCTCCCCAACTTCTATCAAGAAGGGATTTGCAAGTTGATGTAATAGTTTTGTATCATACAGTAGATTTTAATTAAAATCAGAAGGCTGTGGAAGATTGAGCCAATTGTGTTCCATTTGAAGAATTAAAGAATTACGCAGGCTTGCCAGCATGATCTAAAATTCTAATTCTAAACTCTGCTATGAATGCCAGATGCACAGGATTCATACTGTCCATCAAATACCACCTGAAAGTATTTATCACAGCAGAAGGAGCAAACCTCTAATATCCTTTTTGGAGGGAGACTTTTATTAAAATTGGCTTCTTTTGATAACGTCCACATTTATAATAAATGGAATCCATGAAAGGTCCTTAACTATAATCAGGAACGCAGAAATGATTACAGTGTTTTCACGACCATATAAAAGATAAAACCCTCAAAAGATTTTGCTTCAGGGGTAAACCAACTCTTTATACACCAAAAGGAAACACAGAAGCAAGTAGAAATTTGGCGAAATAGCCTTATTTGTCATCAGCCGACTTGAAAGAAAAGAGTTCAAAAATATTTCCTCCTCCTGGAAGAATACCAGTTGATTTGGGCCATGGAGTCCTTTACAAGTTCAGGAAGAGAAGAGTGCATTAGAGTTTGTCAGCAGAAACTCCAGCTTTTCATGGTTTTCATCATCTGTATTTCAGTAGCAGTCAGAATTTGCTATCAGTGTTTCTCTGGATTAAAATGAAAAGATCATGAATGAAATGATGTCTTGAACTTGGAAGGAAGTTTGATAATTTGTATCCTGTCCTGAGAGTGGAGCCCACCTAATTCACATCCTAAAATTGAGATTCCGACCTGTTAGAAAAGGGGCTTTTCCAGTTTTCCTTAAAATCTATTCCTGAACTTAGGGAAATTAAGTAAATACACACATTTACTCCCAACTTATGACCCTCTATGGTGACAGTCAAAATGGTTTCCACTTCCTTTGTCTCCTTTGCCTTCCTCTCTTTCCACCCTCTCTCCCTCCTTCCCTCCCTTCTTTTCTTTTCTTTTCTTTTCTAGGGGTATTTATTGAATATAAATATATTCAATTCAATATATTGAATATGCAATATGTATTGAATATCTAAGTCCTACGCACTAGTCTAGGCATTGGGAAAATGCCAGTGACCAGAACAGACAAGAAGCATTACCCTCCTAGACATTACATTCTAGTGGACGGAGACAAGTAAAGATTAAGTATAACAATTACACTGTACAGGTGTTTCAACAGATCAGGTCGTGGTGGATCATCCTGAGAAAGTAGGCAAGTTATCGTTTCAAAGTGAGTTTAGTGGTGCTCTTCTCACCAGATGAGTGTTGTTTTATCTAGCTGACCTTCTCTTCAGGTGCACCTTGCTTATGTCTTCTCATCTCATAGAGAACAAGCCTCATTATGCCTTTCTGCTCAATTGTTCTGCAAAGACCATATGTAAGGTGGCATAGCTGAGTATTTACTCAATTCACTGGAATGTGTTTTTGTGTAAAACAACAGAAAACAATGGAAGGGGTCATGGAATGTTCAAGCTTAGTGCTTAAGAGGGTGAGTTTCGTGGACAGACGTCTGGATTTGAATGTCACTTCCTCCAAGCAGGGTGATCTTGGGCAGAGTAGCTAATCTCCGAGCTTTTACTGCTTCTCCTCTGAAATGTCAATACTAGTAATATCTGTCACCTGGAGCTGAAGTGGTGAGTAAATAATGTATGTAAAGCACTTAGTACAATAATCCCTCAATAAATCTGGGGGTATGGGTGCTGTTGGCCATAATTCCTCTTTCTTTCTTTAAGTCCTAAGAACCCTGGATCCTCTCTCACAATAGTTGGCCGTATCCATTTGTCGTGCAGTCAGGTTTCCTTTGCTTTTAAAATAAATCTTTTGTTTTGAAATAATTTTAGTTTTACAGGAAAGTTGAAAAGAGGGTGGAGAAAGTTTCCATATACTCCTCACCCAATTTCCCTTGGTGTTAGCATCTTACGTTACCCTAGTACATTTATCAAATCAAAGAACTGACATCAGTGCAATATTAACTGGATTCTCAACTTTATTTGAATCTCATCTATTTTTCCACTAATGTCCCTTTTCTGTCCCAAGATCCTAACCAGGATATCACATTACATGTAGTTGTGATGTCTCCTTCATGTCCTCTGGTCCGTGACAGTTTTTCATTGTTTCCTTATTTTTCTCGACCTCGACAGTTTTAAAGAGTACTGGTCAGGCATTTTGGAGAATGTCACTCAGTTTGGTTTTGTTTAATGTTTCCTAATGATTGGTCTGGGGTTGTGGGCTTTTGGGAAAATACCACAGAGGTAAAGTTCCCTTCTCATCACATCACCAGGGACTACATTATATCAACCTCAGTTACCACTGGTTATGTTAACCTTGATCACTTAGTCAAGGTAATGTTTACCAGGTTGTCACATTTCTTTTTTCTAATTTATTTATATTTGGCTGTGTTGGATCTTCGTTGCTGTGCGTGGGCTTTCTCTAGTTGCGGCGAGCAGGGGCTACTCTTCATTGGGTTGCACGGGATTCTCACTGCGGTGGCTTCGCTTGTTGTGGAGCACCGGCTCTAGGCGCGCGGGCTTCAGTAGTTGTGGCACACGGTCTCAGTAGTTGTGGCTCGCGGGCTCTAGAGTGCAGGCTCAGTAGTTGTGGCGCATGGGCTCAGTTGCTCCACGGCATGTGGGATCTTCCCGGACCAGGACTCGAACCTGTGTCTCCCTGCATTGGCAGGCGGAATCTTAACCACTGTGCCACCAGGGAAGCCCACCAGGTTGTCGTATTTCTTTTTTATCTTGTAGCATCACCAGACTTCATCATGACTGTTTCTGGTCACTGCTCCCATTTCTTAGTGACATTTTTTTTTTATCTGCTCAAGCAAAGTTTATTAAATGTTAGGAAAATGAATGTTCCAGAAAAGGGGAGAAGATGGCCCTCCAGAACAGGGAAGGTGCAAATGGTAAACTATATGGACAGAATTTAATAGGGAGAATTTAATAAACTTTAAGCAGGGTTAAAGTGTCTGCAAATAACAAATAGTAAATTAAAACTAAAGCTTTTAGTCATGTATTTTTAGCTGCATATACTGCAATGGGGGATACATTTATTAGCTGACGCTTTGCTGCGTGCTAATCTTGGAACCTGCAAATATGTTATCTTATGTGGCAAAGGGAGAATTGGGGCAGTTGATGAAATTAAGGTTGCTAATCAGATGACCTCAGAAACCCAAGATTACTCTGAATGAGCTGGAATGGCTCAATCTAAGCATCAGAGTCTTAACAAGAGAGAGGCAGAAGAGGAGAGTAAGAGGGATATGTGACTGCAGAAAAATGGTCAGAAAGATGCAACTTGGCTGTCTTTGAAGACAGCAGAAAGGGAAGTCAGGAACCAAGGAATGTGCTCAGCCTCTAGAAGCTAGGAAACGCCAAGAAATGGGTTCTCCTCTGGAGCCTCCAGAAAGAAACATGGCTCTCCCTACACCTTGATCTTAGCCCAGTGAAACTCATTTTGAAATTCTAACTGACAAAGCTGTAAAATAATAAACTTATGTTGTTTTAATTCACTAAGTTTTTGGTAACTTGTTACAACAGGGAATAGAAAATTAACTAAAGAGGGCAGTGATTTAGCGCAATTACACACCTATCTCCTTTCCACTCAGCAGTCCAATACAGTGACAGTACGGTTTTTTGTTTCTTCTTTTGAATGCAGGGAATTGGCTTCTTTATGTCCACTTGCTGTTATGTATGGTGCCTTTCACTTATTCTGTACAATAGATTTCTCTTCTGCCTTCTACGCTTAACATTTTCTATTCAACCATTACCTTTGGTTTGTTTCTAAAATTATTTCATTTTCTTTGTGTCGGATGTCACACAATTGTGTTGACTCAACTCACTGTGCTCCTCAGTTAGATGAACAGCATCATTATTGTTCTAGGTCTTTTTTTTTTTTTCATTCCTCTTTTTGACGTCTTTACTCTTATTGCCAGTTCCATTCTTCTCCTCCTGCCTCATGCCCCCATTTCATGGTCTGTAATCCTTCTAATATGTATATATTATGTTGTGTTGCTTTAAAAATATATGTAAATTGTATCACAGTTTAGGTGTCATTCTGAATCCTGCTTGCTTTACTAAAGATTGTGTGTCTGAACTCTGTCTTAACAAATGTAGGTTTATTTTATCGCTTTTACTGCTCTATGGTATTTTGCTTTATGAATTTGGCAAATTTCATTTCCCATTCCACTCTGATGGACATTTAGTTTGTCTCCAAGCTCTAGCTAGTAGAAACAGGGATGAAAAGCACACAGTTGTATAGATACACGCATTTTCAGTTTTGTCAGATTATGCCATTGTGTTTCACAGAGTTGTCCTATCAATTTGCCTCCCAGGGAACAGTGTGCAAGGATGTTTATCCCCAGAGCCTCTGTAATATTGTGTTGTTTAAAACTATGTTGCAGGAAGTGTGGTATTTCAATATTTTCATTTCACTGATTACTACTGAGATTTTAACACCTTTTCCTATGCTTGTGTGTTTTTTTTCTATGAAATGTGTTTTCACATTCTCTGCCTATCCTCCAGTATTGTGTTTTTTTGTTGTTGTTGACTTTTAGGACGTGTTTATGTAGTCTAACGCATATTAGTTATACACTTTACAGATGTCTTTTCAAGGCCTGCTACTTTAATTTGATGGTATCTATGGCATTCTTCATTATAAAATGTTGCTGATTTTAACATAGCCAAATCTATGAGTCTTTTCTTTTGTACTTCATTGTTTTTTCTTCAGACTTAAGAAATCTACTCTTACCCTAATAATGTCATAAGTTTTTTATCCTGTAGTTTCTTCTAATCTTGCCAAGATTCAATTTTCACACTAATAGCTTTCCTCTACCTGAAATATTTTTTACATATTGTATGAGGAGGGATTTAATTTTTCCCCCAAATGATGCATTCCTTTCTCTGCGCTGTTTGTCCTAGAATAAGTTGTAGTAAACTAAGCCCTTTATTTGGTTCCATCAATCTATTGTTTCTTGTTCTGGTACCAAATGTACACTCTTTTAATTACTATGACATTTCAAGTTCCCTTTGTATGATTTCGATATTTTTAAGCTGTTTTCAGACCTTTACTGGTACAGTCATTCCTCAGTGTAATGTATAATAGCAGTATGTCAAGTTTCCAGAAAAATGCAATTGGATTTTGTTTGGAATTGCGCTCAGTTTTAGATGAATTGAATTCTCTAAGTTAACCCACACATTATAGTGTGGAGCCTTTCCCACATAAACATGGAATATCTTTTCATTTATTAAGGTATCTTTTATGTCTTTTAATAAAGTTTCAGAATATGCTTCATAAATATTTTACACAATGCTAGTTATTTTCTCAATATTTTAAGATTACTTTTAAAATTAATTCCTGCTGTTCCTTTTTTCATTATATTTTCTCACTTACTTTTGCTGATGGTGTTCAGAATGGAATCTTCTGTTACTTAAAATGTCTTGGTTCTCTAGTAGGAAAAGACCCAGACTTCAGTGGTATGACGTTGTCTACAGTGAAGTATATTTCCTTCTGAAAAGCCTTGCGTGTTGCTTGGCCATCTTGGATAACTCTGTTCAAATTGGTGTGTATCACTCCTAAAAGTATATAAACTGACTGTTCTGTTCTTAAGGAGATAGAATTTCAAAATGTATCTCCATCTCTTCTAACTCTAGGCCCAAATGTAAATTGCTGACTCTGGAGGAGTCATTACCATTAAAAAATGATCAGGAGACATATTGTGTCATTATGTGGATTTTGAAAGTTTGATAAAACTCTATAGGACTACTTCCTTCGGTGAGGTGACTTTTGTGAAAGAACACTTATCATTGTTTTGATTTTTCATGATCTAGTCATGTTTTCCACTTCTCAGGTCTATTTTGAATGTTCATTTTTTAATCAAGAATATTATCCATTTTACCTATATTTTCAAATTTACTGGCAGATGAAAAAGAAGTGCTCTTTTATTTCCCAGAACATACGGGATTTTTAAGCTATGTATTATTGCAGTCTGATCCAATAATATAGCTTTTATAATATTAGTTCTGTAAAATTGTTCAGAATTCTTTTATGATCTCTACATGGTCATTTTTTAAATTTGTGTTTGACGCAAGTACGTTTTCTACTGAGGTATAAAATTCCACTTTTTAAATCATATTATCCAAATGTTATTGTTGCTATTTTCATATGCATATCTCAAAAGTTCTGAAAGGACTGTATTAATATCTCAAAATTATAGGTTTGTCTTTTTCTGTATCCTTTCAATTTTTACTTCATTTCAAGGATACAACATTGCTTTTATGTACATGACACTTAAAATGACATCTCTTGTTGCATAATATGGGAGAGGGAGAAACCTAATATGTGGTCATAAAAAGGGTTGGGTGGTGGGGAAAAAATGACAGCGTCATCACTGGTTTAGGATATGAGTGTATATCATGTATTAATGAGTTTATAAAAGATGTAATAGAATTAGCCTACCTCCTGCAATAGTTAACATTCTGGGCTTAGAGGACAACATTAATCCTGAAATCAATTTCAAAATAAATATAAAGGCGTTAACTATAGTGTATAATTATTCTTTAGGAAAAGTTAGTTTCGGATATCAGGAAAGGAGAAAGTGATTAACGTTTGTTTTTGAAAGCCTAGGCTTTAAGAGAATTATAGGTTATTAACAAGGCCTTTAAAAAAGTGAAGATTTTAGAATCGTGGAGAGAAGGGATGTGGTGGTCACAGTCACAAGAGAAAGAATAAAGGAAGACACAAAGCTAGAAGAAGGTATGAGCTTGTTTAATCTGAGGCCACACGGCTCAGTATTTAAGCAGAATCCCCGTCCAAGAAACATGGCCCAGGGATCAAAGAGTTCATCGACATTAATTTAACTTGCTTGTTGTTTTTATTACAAGTCTTGGCCATTTAGTTACTTTTTAAAAAGTATGTTGAATAGAAAGGAGAGTGAAAGAAATCCTAAGGTCTCAGACCACGGTTAGGAAAGCATTATTGGGGGGTTAAGAATGTTGGATATGGTTCTGAATTACCACAGACACTCTGAAGAGGAGACAAGAGTTTTTTTTCAAAGTTCTATTTTAAGTGATCATGACTGAAAATTAAGTCCCAGTAGTATAAGAATATACTTTCCGTCTCTAGGCTCCAAAGCCACTCCTTAAAAAAAAAAATCTCTTGCATCATTTGTTTATTGAATAAAAAAATATAGTTAATAAGCTATTACAATAGCGAGCTTATCACTGAAGCAAGCTCCACGAATGCTAATCATTTTTCTTGTTTAACTACTTAATCTTAACCTATTAATACTAGGACACCGTTGAGATTGTTAGTACTAGTATAGAAAAGAGAAAAAAAATCTTCCCAAATACGTATAGCCCAAATAGGGGAATATGCATTTGTGAAATTAATTTTACAGAGAAAAATTGCCAAGTAGTACAGAAAATCTGCTTTGGGTCTATCTTCATGCCAGAGTCAGTTTGTTTGCTAAATTCTGGGAGAGCAGGATTTTTCCCTATTGAAGAAAGTGGAGGTGGATGAGCCACTGCTTGTAGAATGCAGATGGTGCAGAGCTCTTATAAAAAGGTTGGGAACGTAACCACCTTCTGAAGGATGAAACTGTGGAAACGCCGCGCACATTTCTTCAAAAGCTAAATGTTCGTCCCTTTTTCTGGTTTGATTTTCTCAACTTGAAGCTTTTTGTCTTCTGCCAGGAGCCAGAAATCTTGGAAGGAGAAGAAAGTTAAGAAGTTGCAATAGTCACTGCCAAACAGTCTGGTTAGCCGGACAGGGGCATCTGGGGCTGATGTGGCTCTAAATTCCTGGCTGGATAACTGTGTAATTGGGATGCTTCTCCACTGTGGTATTGCTTCTGAGATTGTTTACTTCATTGTAATTCACTTCTGTAAGGTTTTTTAAATTGAGATTCCTCATACAGAAATACCTTATGTTTTATTGCCTTGATGATGAGTGGAGATTACCTTTGCATTTGCAAAATTAAATTACTTTCCCAAAGTATTTCTTAATTTTCCTGCAGATGCCACTGAAAATTCCAAGAGAGTGAAAAGTTGTTAGCTGCACTTTAAATACCAGAAAATCTCTGTGTGGGAAGGAGAAAGGAAACGGGTGAAATTACTTTTATTTTAAAATTGAACATAGGGGTATTCATTCTAAAGAATACACCTGGAGAATAAGTACCTAAGGGGAGAACACTTTCATAGTTCAAATTTTGAACATTTTAATGTCAAATGTTTGCATCAATATCACCTACCAAGGAAAAATAAAAGGAATTAAAATTGAGGGGTGAACAGCTGTACTACCGTGAGAACAGGATCCTGGGCTCATCTCAAACTTGTTTCTGAGAATTCAGCTTCCCCCAAATTTTATAGATGAATTGGGATATATCACGATAGTACCTCTCCGATGTCCTTCCAATTCCATGCCCCGTTCTCATCTCCAAATCAACACGTTCCAGGAATTCCACGTTTTACCCTAGTATCATACTTTCTGGGGGGAGATAAACGTTTTCCTCCTCCCTCTTAGGTTCAGTGACTGGAGACTGTGAATTAAATTGACAAAAGATGAGAAGATAAAAGGTTTATTTGTATGCCCACCAGAGCCAACAAAAGAAATAGCTTGCTGGTTAACTGGTTAAAGTTAAAGGGGAAACTTACTAGGGGAATGGAAGTGGGGAGAAATGGCTTTTATGGGAAGAACAGATAGGGTTCTTTAGGAAAGATAAATGGGTATTTAGGAGAAAAAATGGGAGATGAGTTGGTGGTAATATTTGTCTATGCAGGTATTTCTATTTTTATTTTCTGTCTTCTTCAGTGTCTTTCTGTTTTCTTCAGGGTCATAAAACTCTCCCAGAAAGGGGATTTATGGTAGGTTTACTCTTAGTTTCTGTCCTTGGAGTAGAAGCTGCCCTGAAGAGGGAATTTAAGGCAGTCCTCATTTCTCAAAATTTCTGTTTTTAGTCAGATATGAGAAGCTCTGAAAAGGCTTCTATCTCCATATGTGAATTTCAAATGTCTTCAGCTTAAAATAATTCTTCTACCAACTCTGGGGTTCCAAGTGAGTCCCCACACTTTGAAGAATTCAGGTTTCCTAAGTTGACACTTCAAATGTGCTAAAGTTACTCTACGATCAGTTACACCATAAAATATAAAGAGAAAGAAAAATGGAGAAAATATTCTTAATCCCCTTAAACCTGAAAGGCTCCCCTAGGGTACCTCTGTAAATGAATTGGCTACCTTAAATGGCAAAAGGAAACTTTAAATTTTTGTCACTAAACTATCCACATAAATGGTTATCTAATTAGGTACCAAGTTCTGAATAACCCATATGTTATTAAACATTTGATCAACCAGCTAACACTTAGCAAGATAGATGACTGACATAACTTCCGAGTGTGATTGAGCCTTTTGTCACTTGATGTCTTCTGGAAAACATCTAGATCAGTAACAAACATGGGCAACATGAAGCCTTAATTAGATTATTTGTTTCATTGTGAGCATGTAATTATTGTATGCATTTAGAGTTTTAGTCTTGTTTTTACCTCTTTTATTGGAAAACGAATAGCTTCACTGTTCATGCTATGATAGATGAATCTCAAAGTTTTGAAGGGTGGACTTTGTTCATTATTCAGATTGGACTTACTTATTAAAGACCATATTTCTAAATCATAATGAAAATCAGTGGCAGAATGAATCAATGTATAAAGTTATCTTTACATCTATTGAAGAAACAAATCTAATAGGTAAAGTAAAATCAAGTTCTGCGGGCATTTTGTACATTTATAGAGCAAAATTAATGGCTTTAGGTTTTGTGGTTTGGGTGGGTTTTTTTTGGATACTTATTTATCACAGAAAAACTGGCAATAACATCACAATAAGTCAACTTTGTTTTCTTTTCCTTCGTCATTAAAGCCTCATGTTATTCTGCACGGGTAGACTCACCAGCATGAGGATCTTCGAATAAGCTATCAAATGTCTCACACTGCTGCAGCCTTTGTGTTTTACGTGCTTTTCCGGATGGAAGGTTAAAGACCCTCTCAACCATCTTGATATTTAGTTATTAGGGAGTGGTGCGTATAATTAATACTGAACTTCTCAGTAAGAATGTCGTGTTTCAAGTATCCAGTGTTCTGGAGTCAGATAGGCAAAACATCCAGTTGATGTCTCAGCTTTTTTATTTTTATTTTTATTTTTGCGGTACGCGGGCCTCTCACTGTGTGGCCTTTCCTGTTGCGGAGCACAGGCTCCAGATGAGCAGGCTCAGCGGCCATGGCTCACGGGCCCAGCCGCTCCGTGGCACGTGGGATCTTCCCGGACCGGGGCACAAACCCGTGTCCCCTGCATCGGCAGGCGGACTCTCAACCACTGCACCACCAGGGAAGCCCTGATGTCTCAGCTTTTGAGGTTTTATCCAGACATCCCAAGGTGTGCCGCTGTCATCCGTCTAATGTGTTTGCTGGTCTGTGGCCACAGAAACCAAACCTATACTGTACTGTATACTCTACTGCTTCCTATACTAGACTGTAAGCTCCACACAGGAGCTGAGTGTTCATGGGTCCGTATTGCCGACATCCAGCATATCGTACTGCCTGAGCACGTAGTGCCCTCTCTCTCTCATTTGAGATTAATTATAAGAATTATTGGGAGAAAAAACCCCAAGAATGTGACCTGCGACCATGATAGGTAATAGGTAAGAGGAAGTCATTGTGTCGATAGCATGAACGCAGCTTATTCTCTGCTAGGAAAAGAAAGCCTAGAAATCACGTAAGATGCAGAAGCCAATATTTATAAAGGTGATGTTTGTAAATTTTAAATAAGACCATGATTTATGTATATATTGCCCTTTGAGGTTTTGAATTATGACTTAAAATTTCTGCATTATCTTTTCTCCCTTCACTAGGATATATTTTTGCTTAAAGTGGGTAAGGCAAGAATAACTGAAGACTAGAGTGTATTAACCATCTGTTTCTGATTCTTTGACATCTGGAGTTTTGCTGACCCTGGAGAGACTCCCCCCTAACAGGGTGGGCCAGTTGCTAGAGATAGAACTTGCCTTTCATGTGTGAACAGCCAATCCAGATCCCGTCCCCCAACCAGCTGCTTCTGTTGAGCTCTCATGGAGCTCTCACACTCTGGGCCACTAGCCACCCACCCTAAGGAGCCCAGGGCCGGGTGCCAGACAACTAGGGGCAGCCTCTATGCCTCAGAACCCACTGCAGTGAGTCAGATTCACCAGTCCCAAACCTGCTTATCCTGCCTGCCTTTTCCTTCCCGCAGAAACCACCATAAAGGCTCTTGCCCACTTTTCCCCCTTACTCTCTCTTTCCTCTGGAGGGACCCTAGCGACCCCCATATGGCCCCCCTGTGGTGTGGCATGCCCCCTCCTCTCAGGAGCTGTGAGCTGTACAGTTTCTGAGATTGTCCTCTCATAGAACTATCTTTCTATGGCAGTCACCTCCTGATCTGCTGGCTTCACCATATGTGAATAGTAATATTTTCAAATAATAATAGTTAGAACAATTTTGAAGAGATAGGTGGTGTTAACTTCGAGGGCACTAAGCATCGATGAAGTAAGCTGGCCAGGTTCACCCTGCAGCTTCATCAGCCAGCGTGCGGTGGATGCCACCGTCTGACCATCTTAGAACGGGTGCCCGGAGCACCTTCCGTGAACTTTTTCTCAACTTTGAGCTGTTTTACTTCCCAGCTGAGAAGACCTCCCATGCTGTTGTTAGCTGGGATCTTCTCAGGTCTCCCAGAATAATACAGCCTCTAATACTGTTTTCTTGATTTATAATCGCATGAGTTGGATGGGATAGTATGGGAGAGGCTGTATATTTCTGAGAGCAGAGGACTTTCACTTTGGAAAGGACAGACAGACGTTACAGAATCTCACTTACAATAAGGAGTCTCTCACCTAACTACCTCCTGACACATGCTGGGCTTCTGAAACGATAAACTGCACCTCCTTTCTTCACATCTGAGTTTGGAAACAGTTGAAGGATAGAAACAGGAGTTAGATGAGACAGAAACCAAAAATGCATGCTTTCCTACGGAGAAAACTTCCCACATCAAATTGCTCCAGCTCTGGTGGCGTAAGTGGGCTTCCTTGCACTTGCCTCAGAGATCGGCCAAGTATCGGAGCCTGACACAGGCAGCAGGACAAGTTTGGATCTCTTGGGACATGGCCGTGAAACGATGAGGGCGTTCTCTTGCCCCTGACCGGAAAGGGTGAGCCTAGCTTGCCGGATCTGAAGGGAGAGCTTGAAGAACAGGGGACGAGTGTCCACCACTGTATTTGTTTCAGCAAAACTGTTTTGCGAGTGACACCAGGGAGCCAACTGAATTCTGACTTTTCCAATGAGGAGTCATATGACTTCAAGAAACCATATAAGTCATGTATTGCTCAGGTTCCCCATCTGTAAAGAGCGCATTTATAATGAGCACCCACTGGACTTTTGATTATTAAACGATAGAATATTTGCTCAATAAACACTAACTGGTAGCTCTTGTTATAATTAAGTTCTTTTTTAGGTTGTTTTCAGAATTAGGTCCATTCTGTGACACAGTAATTGCAAACTAAGAAAAAAAAACAATGCTTCTCTTGTGAAAATGTTTTTGCAATATTTGTTTATGTTCAAAGAGGTATAGCATAAACTTATTAAAACTATCAACAATGGACAACAAAAGGCCAATCCATTCCTTGTCAAGTGAGACACGTTGGAAAAGGGAACTAATCCATGTACATACTAAACTTAATTGTATTTATTCATTTATACTGATAGATGGGGCAATCTTCATGGAGAATTATAACTTATTTCCTGCATCATCATCTGTTTTTGCAACGTACACTTACTAAAGGGTTTGTATGAATAACAGTTTCCATTGACTTTTATTGAATTGTACTCATACAAAGAGTTACCATTTCTGAGCCAATACTGTGGGCCAGGGCTCTGCTGAGGGATCTCACTCAGCCCTCCCATGATCTCAGGGAGCAGGCAGGTGTTTCTGTTTTACCTGAGTTCCCTGGCAGCTAAGGGACTTGCCCCCGGTTATATGGCTTAGGTGGCAGTTAGAATGTAAACCAGCCCTGACATTGCTCTGAAGCTAAAGCCAACCCTACGCTGAGATTCACAGGCAGGTGCTACCCTTATCCTTCTAACCCTTCTTCTAAGCTTCCATCATGCAATATTTATTCTTCAAATAAGTTAGGTCTGTCTCGTGACTTGTATTTAGATTTTTATTCCATTTCTTTTCAATAGATAGTTCAAAAGTGAAGCCTTTTCTCTAGGGACTAGATCTTAGAAGTCTTTCAGAAATCAGAGTTTCTCAAAATGCCATATCATCAAACCTGCCCTTAGGACGTTTGCCTTTCACACTGAGAATATTTCTTTCTTTCTTTCTTTTTTTTCATGGATCAGCACAGCATCTTTATTTATTTATTTTATTTATTTATTTTTTAACATCTTTATTGGAGTATAATTGCTTTACAATGGTGTGTTAGTTTCTGCTTTACAACCAAATGAATCAGTTATATATATACATATGTTCCCATATCTCTTCCCTCTTGCGTCTCCCTCCCACCCTCCCTATCCCACCCCTCCAGGCGACCACAAAGCACCGAGCTGATCTCCCTCTGCTATGTGGCTGCTTCCCACTAGCTATCTACCTTACGTTTGGTAGTGTATGTATGTCCATGCCTCTCTGTCGCTTTGTCACAGCTTACCCTTCCCCCTCCCCATATCCCACACTGAGAATATTTCTTAAATCAGCAGAAAAGAAACTTGTGGTTTCTGTTTGGTGTAAAGCTCCCGCGATGGCTTAGATCAGCTGTAAGATGACTTCTTTGAGGATATTCTCCCAGCTAAGCAGATGGCAACTGTAATTGATCAGAGAAGCATCACTATTTATTGATATAATTTATTCCTCTATGAATCATCTTTTTAGACATCTAAGGGGAGAGAGATGCCCAATATTCTAATTCAAAGAACTCTGGTATATTCTACCCAAGAAACGGGGCTTCTTCTCAGGCCCCACTTGATTTAACAAGCACCGCACAGGAAGCCTTCTCACTAAAAACACTTGTTAGCCTACATTGGCTGTGGTACCGCTGACAAGATTTCTAATGTTATTTGAAATGCTAGCTAATTTTAGGTTGTTACTTCCATGCTCAGTGGAATGAAATATTGTAATATATGCTCCTCAAAGGTGTAATGGCAGACTTGTCGGCAGCTTCATTTGTCTCACCTTCTCCCTGACAAACAGGAAAAGTAAGATGTGCCGTCCCTACATCCTGGCTGCTGCCTGCCATCGTCCTAGGCTGAGGGACCAGATGGGTTGTGTCCTCGATGAACATACTGTATTCATCACCTGAGCATCCACAGCAGTTATCACCATCCGTCCAGTGCTCGGCTGGGTTAGGGTGGGTGTTCATGCATGGTCCACGTGCACATGCCTGTGTGTGCTTTGCTAATGAGGTTAGGCATACAAAGAGGAATTTTCAGTCTGTTTAAGGCTTGTCCTGATTTTTTTTTTTAATTCTTTGAAGAGAAAGAGATCAGAAAACACCAAAAGTTGTACATACTTATATATTTAAGGTATTATTCTTCCACTTTCTGAGCTCACACACAAAACGTCATGATACAGAAATATAAAATGTCACAACAGAGTGTATATTGGATCCCTATGACTTCTAGGAGAAATTCTAACCATCTAAATATTCTTACCATAGTATAGAAAAAAACACAAGTGTAGGGATTGAAGAAGCTTGGGTTTGAATCTTGTATCATCGATTTATACTGTCATTTTTTAAAAAGTTTATTTATTTATTTTTTGCTGCATTGGGACTTCGTTGCTGCATGGGCTTTCGCTAGTTGTGGCGAGCGGGGGCTAGTCTTCGTTTCGGTGCGCGGGCTTCTCATTGCGGTGGCTTCTCTTGTTGCGGAGCACAGGCTCTAGGCGCCCGGGCTTCAGTAGGTGTGGCACATGGACTCAGTAGTTGTGGCTGTGGGCTCTAGAGCGCAGGCTCAGTGGTTGGGGCACAAGCTTAGTTGCTCCACGGCATGTAGGATCTTCCCGGACCAGGGCTCGAACCTGTGTCCCCTGCATTGGCAGGTGGATTCTTAACCACTGCATCACCAGGGAAGCCCTATATTGTCATATTTTGATTCATAACTCTCCATCACTTCCTATCTCTGTGGCATGTGGTAGTAATGAAATATGTAAAACAATAACAGCAAAACCAAAGGCAATGGATAATATTTCTTCATCACTTAGTATGTGTTGGGTCCTTCTTTAGCACTTTACATGTCTAATCTCACTTAATCCCCAAAACCGCTCTATCATGTGGGATCTTCCCAGACCGGGGCACGAACCTGCGTCTCCTGCATCGGCAGGCGGACTCTCAACCACTGCGCCACCAGGGAAGCCCTATAAATAAGGGCTTCTTGTAGTCTTGCTTTCCAGATTAGGAAGCTAAAGTTTAAAGAGGCAGCATCCCTAATATCACTTAAGGAGGGAGTGGCAAGGTGCAGGGACGGAGCCTGGGTGTGTGTGATATCCAAATCCATACCCTCAACCTCTCACCCTGTCACTGTGTTTCCTAAGTCTCAATTTACCCAACCAAAAAATGGAGGGGTAAAGTGTTACCATAAGGAATAACTTAAAAAAAAAACCAAACAAAAACCTGAAGAGCTGAGGACGATGCTTCAGACATAGCGTACATACTACTAGGTCACGTTTCATTTAGAAATTGATACTTTAAAAAATTTTAAGGTATTACTTACTTAAGTTAAACTCAACCTTTTAGTCAACAGTTCTGTGAGGTTTCTTTCTAGTTTTATTGAAAAATAATTGACATACATCACTGTATAAGTTTAAGGGGTACAGCACGATGGCTCGATTTATATGTATTATGAAATGATTACCACAGTAGGTTCAGCTAACATCCAGTTTTTCATATATATACAATAAAAAGAAGAGAAAAAAAGGAGAGAAAAAAGGAAAAAAAAATTTGTCCCTCTGATGAGGACTCTTAGGCTTTGCTGTCTTAACAGCCCACCTGTATATTGTACAGCAGGGTTAACCATAGCCACCCTATTGTACATTACATCCCTAGTATTTGTTTATCTTATAACTGGAAGTTTGCATCTTTTGACCACCTTCCTCCATCCCCCCCCACCAATAAAATGTAACAGTGTTTCCAATACTGGATTATGAATATGGCTAATACTGTTTGCCATAAAAATTGTATAACCATTCATTAGTGTGTAGGCTAGGCTACCATAAAGCAATCACACTGCTGCTTTTTCATTATCAATGCATGCATCATTATACCTGTAAATAAACATGAATTTCTTTTTCACGTTATCTTTTCGTGTGTGAGGTCTAGTGTTAGTAATACATATACTCCAGTGATTTGTATCATGAGAAAATACTGATGTAGGTACTGACAGATGATTTATCTTTGTAAACAGATGCCGTAAACTTATGGTATTGATAGATGCAGTGCATGACTATAAACGTATTTTCTCTTTCTTCTGATTTTATTAATAAAAAATTATCTTCTCTAGCTTACTTTATGGTAAGCATGTAGTCTATAATGCAAATAACAAACAAAATACATGTCAGTTGACTGTGTTATCGGTAAAGGCTTCTGGTGAACAGTGGGCTATTGGTCATTGAGTTTAGGGGGAGTCAAAACGTATATGCAGATTATCAACTACATGGGGCGTTGGCACCCCTAAGCCCACCTTGTTCAAAGGTCAACTGTATTCCCAGAAGTGGAATTGCTGGATCGTATGGTGGTTCTATTTTTAAAGTTTTTTGAGCATCCTTCACACTGTTTTCCATACTGACTGGACCAATTTACAGTCCCACTAATAGTGAACAAGGGTTTCCTTTTCTCCACATCCACACCAGCGTCTGTCATCTCTTGTCTCTTCGATGATGGCCATAAAACTTGATATTGCTGTAAGCGACAAGAAACATGAATATGATCAATTAAGAAAATAGAGGTTTACTTTTCTTAGATAATAAAAAGTTCCAGAGTAAAGCAGTCACCGGAGTTGGTTCAACAGTTCAGTCATGTAAAAGCGGACATTTGTGTGACTTGTTTCGTATTGTCTTATGTTTGCAAAGTAAATGCTGCTACTGCAGATATTCTGTCTGCCTTCAGAGATGAAAGAATAGGGGAGAAGGACACCAGCTTCATCTCTCCCTCTTATCAGGAAGTTGGGCCATCGGTCTTTATCCCACGGGAAAGAACTAGTTTACTGTCCACTGCTCACTGCTAAGGAGGCTGAGAAAATGCATTTTGATGCTTTATGTTTTTCCAGTCTCTGTTGTTGGTGGCAGAAGCGTTGGTGATGCCTTTGTTTTTCAGTGAAGCATCAATTTCGTCCACAGCCCCGCCTTTTCTGCTTGTAAAATTCTTTCTAACATGAACTGATTTTCAGCTGTGAAAATATGAGGAACTATGTGTATAGGTAGGACAAGAGCCAGACAGGAAACGTAGCCCCTACTCTAGCCAGACTGATGCTTGGTATGAAAGTGAGACAAACCAGCAGTGAAACTTGGCTGTTTGATCTTTCGTATTTCAAACCATGAACTTGATAACCATAAGATGGAAAAGAGGATGGTAATAATTCATAGAATATCTATTAGATATGTAGGACCTGGGGATATGACAGATGAGGGACATAGAGGGAGGTCATCATGTCCCTTTCAACTTTATTAAAATATGGTTTAAGGAGTTGTAATTGTATTCTGCAGGCATTTGCTGAGCATAGAGTGTGAAGAGCCAGGTGAGTTCTCAACCTCGGAAGGGATATTTATATTTTGTCCTATAGATGGTACTACATACAATTGGAGTTCTATAGATATCCTATAGATGGAATCCAGTTGTGTGAATGGTGCTGCTTTGAAGTTGCATCAGAGAATGACCAGTACCATACACTTAGCTCTATACTTGCAACACAAGTTGATAAAGTGTACTTTCTTCTTAAGAAGTACTTATAAAGGTGGGAGGATAATTTTGCTGAACTATAAGACATAAGGTGAATATGATAAAGGAGCATAATAATGGCTCAAAAGTGCTTTTTCAGTCCCTAGTGTGATTAATTCTAAGGCTTTACAGGGGAAATGTTATTTTTAACTGGAGAAGATTAGCATATTTGGCAAGTAGAAAACAAGAAGGGAAGATGTGAGTGGGGAGGATACAAGATATATTGAGTGAAGTAGAATGGTGAGGCTTGAACTCAGGGTGTATGAGGCATAAAAGAGAAAAGTTCATTTGGAATCAGAATTTGGGAGATAATAAATGACTCACTAACTTTAAAAATCAGGTTTTTTGATCTGGCAATGATAGTTATCAAAGACTTTATTATTTGAGATGAGTTGGAAATCATTATCAGTGTGGATTCTAGAGACAAATTAGTCATTGTGAAAAACCTAGTGGAGAGCTGAGTTTCGAGGAAGAATGACAGGTGGCGGTTATTAAAATAATATAGGCAAGAGAAATGGGACAGACTGGAGGGTGAGGAATGTAACTGGAGTTTAAGGTAGGAAATCTCTCTCATTTTATAAATCAGAAAATTGAAAAAAAAAAAAAGACTCTGTAGGGGGACTTAAATTCACTCGATATAATATCCCCCGAATTCCTACTATGAGCAGTTAGATAAAAAGGATATAAATGACTTGCAATAATGGTGAAGTAGCTTGTATTAAACTAACACTGTCGGGTAGCAATTATAACTATAGACCAATATAAGAAAGTAATATATGAATGCACTGGAGAATGACCAAAAGCAGTCAGAAACTGTAGGGTACATGGTCTTTGAAAAAAAAGAGAAGTGCCTTGGATATGATTTGTTCTAGCAATTTTGTTTTGCACGGGACCAGGACATCAAGAAGAAAACCACTGTCTTACTAATTGACAGTCAGAGAAATGGAGTTTAGGGCTCCCTAGGTGGCTAGAATGTGAGGTGAGGAATCCCACAAAGAAGGAAGCCACAGAAGGGGAGCCCCCTAATCTTTGTCCTACCCTTGCACTTGGCACATATGAGGGAGATGTCACAGTTGCCACTGAAAAACAGCAGCAGGAAACCTGAAAGGACGAAGAGATTTTCACTGCTATTCATCTCAGTGAGACAGAGTTTAAAGTTTGGGTCCAGCCAAGTTAACTGTTTGCTAAAATAAACATCAATATTTCAAAGAAGAATAAGAGATCCCAAAGTCTCTATAACATTTGCATTTCCTTGTTTAGTGATGTTGAGCATCTTTCCATGTGCCTGTTGGCCATTTGTATGTCTTCTTTGGAAAAATGTCTATTTCAGGTCCTCTGCCTATCTTTTGTTTTTGATGTTGGGTTGTATTAGTTCTTTGTGTGTTTTGGATATTAACCCCTTATCGGATATATTGTTACACATATCTTCCCCCATTCAGTAGGCTGCCTTTTCATTTTGTTGATAGTTTCCTTCACTGTGCAATAGCTTTTTACTTTGGTGTGGTCCCGTTTATTTTTGCTTTTGTTTCCCTTGTCTGAAGAGACGTATCCAAAAAAAAACTAAGATCGATGTCAAAGCACTAAGCTGCCGTAGCTTTGCGCTGTATCTGTGAGTGTCTGTGCTTTATCTCGATTTATTCTGTGCACCCATTGGCAAGATGTGTGCTAAGGCAACTGCTTCTTTGCTTTGTGCCATTTCAGTTTATGAAAGGTTTCACAGGAATGGTCTACTTTTGGGTAGTAGGGGGAACCTGTAGTGCGTAAAGACTCAACTCATGGTAACTCAGGTATCGTGATCAACATACAGAAACTTTAAAATATGTGTTATAAATATATTTTCAAGAGTGTGAAGGGAATTATGGCCATAATGAGGGAGTAGAAAAATTTAAGTAGAGAATTACAAACTATAACATAGAATCAAATCATTCTAGAACTTAAAAGTAAATATGTGAGATGGAAATTTTACTGGACGGATTTGACAGCATCATGAAGGTAGCCAAAGAATGCGTCAGTGAATTTGTAGATATAACAAGGAAATTATCTTTTCTAAAGTACAGAGAGAAGTAAGTTTAAAGAAATGAACAGCACTTCAGTGACTCATGGGACATATAACATATGTGTCATTTGAGCCCCAGGGAAGGCAAAAATGGGACAAAAAGCATTTGAGGAAATAAGGACTTAATTTCCAAACTTTGGTGAAAAACACAAACATGTAAATCCATCATCCTTAGCAAACAGCAAATAGGATGAATGCAAAGAAGAGCTCAGCTAAGCACATGGTAGTCAAACTGCTAAAAACCAGAGATGTAGGGCTTCCCTGGTGGCGCAGTGGTTGGGAGTCTGCCTGCCGATGCGGGGGACACGGGTTCGTGCCCCCGTCTGTGAGGATCCTGCGTGCCATGGAAGGGCTGGGCCTGTGAGCCATGGCCGCTGAGCCTGCGCGTCCGGAGCCTGTGCTCCGCAACGGGAGAGGCCACAACAGTGAGAGACCCGCGTGCCGCAGAAGAAAACAAACAAACAAACAAAAACAACCCAGAGATGTACAGGAAATGTTAAAAGCAGCAAAAGAAAATTACACGTTACACGATGGGAACAAAAATACAAATGATAGCTGATTTCTCATCAAAAGAAGCCAGAAGGCAATGTGAAAAGTTAAAGTGCTTAAAGAAAATAATACTCTAAATTTTACATGTATCAACAATCTCCTTCAAAAATCAAGGTGAAGTAAAGACATTTACAGATAAATAAAAGTGAGAGAATTTGTTGCAGTTAGATTAGCACTGCAGGAAATGCTCAGGTTCTTCTGGGTAAAGGAAAGCGACAGAAGATGAAAGCTAAAAACTCCAGGAAAGAATAAAAAGCACCAGAAATTGTAAATATGTGGGAAAATATCAAATATTTTCATTCTTTTATTTTTTTAAAAGACACATAAATGTTTAAACAAAATAATACCACCTCAATGGTGATCATAATGCTTTCGGAGTAGTATATGTGACCATACCCCAAATGACAGGGGCTACATGGAGCTCCATTATTACAGTGTCTTTGTATTTTATATGAAGAACAGACAGTGATAAGTTAAGAGAAAATACTATAACTCCTAGAGGAGTCTTAACCACACACATTTCCATGAGAGAATTAAACAATACAGACAATGAATGTAGGGAGTGTTTTCCCAGTTGCCACCCAAATGGTCCATAGTTGCTGTCATTCTAGTGCATAGATAAGTTAGTTCATTACATTCAATGGATATTTTGCGGCCTTAATTTTCTCATGGAAACTCATTTGAGAAAGGTGGCACACAAAGGAAAGACCATAAATGATCAGTATCAGGGATAAAAGAAGAGCTATTTCCATAGAGTCTACAGATATTAAAAAGATATGCAAATATTACAAACATTTTAATGTCAATAAATCTGAAAACCTAGCTTAAATAGACACATTCATAAAAGCCAGAATTTATCCAGCTGGCACAAAATGAAATAGAAAACTGAACACACACACACACAATTGAATTTGTTCCAAAAAACCTTCAAATACATATAAGCCACTCAAAACTGAGATAGTTTTACTGGTTAAATTCTGTAGAACATTGAAGGAAGAAATAACACCAATCGTACAAATTCTCCTTCAGAAATTAGAGGAGGAGGGAAGAATTCCCAACTTGATTCTTGGGGCCAGCAGTACTCTGATAGCAAAGACATTACAAGAATAGAAAATTACAGACTGCTGTCTCTTGTAAACATAGCTGCAGACATCCTTGATGAAATATTAACAGTTTGATTCTAGGAATATATCAAAAGGATAATGCATGATGAAAAGTAGAGTTTATCTCTGGAATGCAAGTTTGACTTTAACATTAAAAAAATCATTTAGTGTATTCACTATTTTAACAGACTAAAGGAGAATTTTTCCTCATCTCACCACACCTGTCCTAAGAGAGAAGAAAGATCTTTTCAGAACAATTAATAAACTGTTTCTGGTTCAGGTTGGTAATCCTGTTGTGAAAATGGCTATATCTAATTCGTATTGTATTGTTAAGTTTTCAGCAATGCTGTCTTTGTCAATGCCAAGACCTAGACACCAAGGCAGAGCTGGACTTAAAAATGAAGGTAACTTAAGCCATAGGTTATGATATGAGGGAACAATAATTTTAACCAGAAGCTTTAAAAAAACCCACTGTAATTTCATGTTAATTATATTAAAAATATTCATGTATTGTTCCATGTTATTGGGAGTCATCTAAGATAACTCTGTCATAGCTTCTATTGACCATTTCACAGTTTATTTCAAAAGACATTCAGGGACTTCCCTCCTGGTCCAGTGGTTGAGACTCTGCACTCCCAACGCAGGGGGCCTGGGTTCGATCCCTGGTCAGGGAACTAGATCCCACATCCCGCAACTAAGACCCGGCACAGCCAAAAAAAAAAAAATTAAAAAAAAAAAAAAAAAAAAGACATTCATCTTTTATACCTATTATTTTAATTTCCAAGGTTTCATTTGGAAATGTGTGTGAGTGTGTGTGTGTGTGTGATTGCCTGTTAGTGAAAGGAAAACTTAGGAAAACTAAAAATTTGAAGTCCTAAAAATATTCATTTTGCCAAGTATCATATATTCACAGAACCTATCTTTTTGAAATACTCTGATACATTGTTATAGCAGGTAATCTGCTTTTTGGTTTGAGAATTAGTAAATTCAAGGTGAAATGGCTAATTGTTGGCAGGGTCTAAAGAGGTCTCTCATGTCCTAAGTTCTAGGTCATTGCTCTTTTGCCCATGCCCTTTATCTACCAGAGTTGTATTTTTGGATTGCATTTAAGGTGGACCTGGAAGAAAACATTAGCATAACGTGCCCAAATAAATTTGGTGGTATAAAGTATATTCTTAAATGGTAGCACAGGATAGACTTCTTGTAAATATAAATTTCTATTAAACATTTTTTTTTTTTTTTTGCGGTACGCAGGCCTCTCGCCGCTGCGGCCTCTCCCGCCGCGGAGCTCAGGCTCCGGACGCGCGGGCTCAGGCCATGGCTCACGGGTCTAGCCGCTCCACGGCATGTGGGATCTTCCCGGACCGGGGCACGAACCCGTGTCCCCTGCATCGGCAGGCGGACTCTCAACCACTGTGCCCCCAGGGAAGCCCTAAACATTTTTATTTAGACTGGAACAGAGGAGAATTATTAAACAGGTTTCCTGTTCATGAACAACATAAAACAATATATGAATCCAAGATGCAAAGATTAATTAAACAAAAAGTATAGCTTGAGGGCATTAATTAAAAAAAAGCTGTAATAGCATCACAAGTTAAAAAAGCCAACATGAGCTTTTTTCCTTTCCATTTTTTCTTCTTATGGTGTATTACTATATTTCTTGAAGTTGACTTGTATTTTAAAACTTGGATATGTCCAATACAAAAAAGGTGCTTTGGGAATATGCTCTATCACATTTTCCCCTTGGAAGAAAATCCTGCAAGATTATTCATTAAAAAACCCCATAAATCTAATGATGATATTTCTCTGTTAAAGAGTTTTCAATACCTCCCCATCTTCTATCATCGAACATTCAGATTCCTTAG
Organism: Neophocaena asiaeorientalis asiaeorientalis; assembly: GCF_003031525.2. Lineage (NCBI taxonomy): Eukaryota > Metazoa > Chordata > Mammalia > Artiodactyla > Phocoenidae > Neophocaena > Neophocaena asiaeorientalis. The sequence continues at coordinate 5,284,231 of NW_020185335.1, read as the reverse complement.
CACTCTATTGTAGACCTGTCATGAAATGCCACCTTTACTCCATCCACCTCTTTTTTTTTCTCTTACAGTATTACTTAGCAGATACCTGTACTTCAGTCTTGCCAAACTATCTACTGTTTCTCAAATGTCCTGTATCTAAAATTTTCTTATGCTGTCACCTCTGCCTGGCGTATCCTTACCTTCTTGCCTAATTAATTTACTAATGTTTAGATATATTTCTCAAATGTTTCTTCCCCTGAATACCTCAGGCAGGCTAAATCACTCCTCCCTCTGTGATTCTGCAGTGGCTTATATATGCCACCCTCAGGACATATGTTGCATTGTAATATATCTATGTAATTGATTTTTCCAGAGATGGGCAAACTAAGTCAGCCCTCATCCTGTTTTTGTCAATAAAGTTTTATCGGCACCCAGCCATGTCCATTCATTTATGTACCGTCTCTGGATGATTTCATGCCACAGTGGCAACATTGAGTAGTTGCAACAGAGATTGAAGGGCCCACTAAACTTAAAATATTTATGATCTGGGCCCTGACAGAAAAAGTTTGTCAACCCCTGTACTAGGTTGTGACCTTCAGGAGGGCAAGGACAAAGATTTAGTCACATCTGAGTCCCTGACAGTGTGCTTTTTGCTGCCTCATAATTATTTGTTGAACCGGCTACAGATAAGTATATTACATACAGTGGTTAAGAGAATAATATCTGACGTCCAGCCATCTGAGTTCTAATCATTCCACATTCTACATGTGAGCCCTACAATGAATGACACCATTTATCTGTGCCTCATTCATCTTTTCTGTAAAATAAGGGTAATAATAGTGCCTTTCTCACATGGCTCATGTGAGGATTAAATCTCATAATATACGGGTAGCCCTTAATTTACTGACTAAAGTATATCAGATCCTCAGTACACACTCTTGTTATTATTACACGTCACTCATAACATGCCGTAGGGCTTTAATAATTAGTTTAAGGACTCCAGGCTCATTTTATCTCCCGTAAAGTAGAAGAGTTAGCTTACTGAGTTCCCTTATACTTCTATAACCTTTGGATCAGGTGGGTCCACGCGTGGTTCTCAGTGCTGTACTCAGCTTACCCAGGGTTCATATGGAACAAGTAGAGAGAAAAGTGACGTCAGCTCGGGCAGCAAGAGCAACTGACTCAGCCATAGCATCTGAGTCACCCTCAGAGCCAAAGAGTCACCACTTAGAAAATAGGCTTTTATAGTTTATGGGGTTAAAGCTTCATGGTCTGAGCTCAACTACAGCAGGGCCAGAGGGCCATCCGGCTAACCAGAAAGAAGTAAGTTACCTTCTAAATCTCTGAGAAATGTTTAGATGAGTCATTTTGATAAGATTGTAATCTAGAGTCAGCTTTGATTAACTTTTGCTCTACATGGTAATTCTGTTTTTAAAATGTATTTTCTCAACCAGCTTATAAATTATGCAAAGGTTTTCTTTAAAAATATAAATTTAAATAATATAAAATATAAGTTTTTCTTTAAAAATATAAAACTTAAACATCAAAAAATGACATCACATTTGTATTTTACTGTGTTCTCTAGAAAAGTTTCCTTTTCAGCTTTCAGTAATCGGGAAGATACACAACCTCAGCTTCAAGACCGTCCGAAGAATGGACAAAGTATGGCAGAGGTACAAAGAACAAAAACAAAAACATGCTCCCAAACCTCTGAGAAGTTGTGTTGTCAGTCAGTTACAGCGACCTGATAGTTAACTCATACCAGTCCTCGACTCCTTTCTCTAGGTAGTAAAGAGGACTTTGTATGCTGAACATGACAGGGAGCCCTGAAGACATACTTCTGAAAGGCTATTGCACAAATAAAGACAGTGAATGTCTATACTGAGGGCCAACAAGGATGATTAACTTAAGTTTAGACCCTTAAATACGAGAGAAGGGTTGACTAAAGAGCAACATAAGAGAGTGTTTTAGAGCAGATTTGTTGGTGAGATTGAGAATATCTGGGTAAAAGACCTTTTCTGCTCTCTTCTAATGTTGATCATTTATAGCCCGATTACCACAAAATATTCACTTTTGCTAACTGATTGCGAGCAGACCCGTATTAACTTTCATAACGCTGTAAAGTTTATTATTGAAAATCAGAGATTACTCTCACTTCATACATAAAATACATTTGTTTTTCTTGAGATTTGTTTGTTATGTGATACACAGTGAAAGCTGTATCTACAGAGATGTCTAACTTTAATATTTTGTGACTGGGTTATTTTTTGTGGCACTTAGCAGTGCCTTTCAGAAAGAGAACATCCCAGGCATTTCTAAGATTTACAAGAATTTTCTGAGTACTTTAATTAAAGAGAAATGAATGGGTTGGATAACTTGAGAAACATGGAGAACTTTATAGATTAGAAACAGACGAACACTACTGCATCATTTTGGACTGTGCTGTTGGCAGATAATAATTACATGTTTTGTCTAAGGGCTGTGAATTTCAAATGCTAACACTCCTCTCACCTCAGTGTGAGAAATTGAGTCTCTATAATCAGCTCAGGTTATTCCTGCTTTACTTGTATCCCATGATTTAAAGCATACTCTTTTTCAGTAGTTAATTATTATATATTATCTTCCCTATAATTATTTTTTCTTTTCCTGCCCCACTTATTTTTAGACGTCACCATTGCACTTAGTTGAATCCTAGATCAAAATACATTGAGTCATTGCAATCTTACCTCATTACTCTGCCCTTCCACTGCTCTGAATCTTTTTTTTGCGGGGGGGGAACTTCTTGGAACGCCTTCCAGTTTGTCTTCTTCTCTGTGTCGTTTCACGGCGCTAAACTAAAACCCAGGAGCAGCCTCTGCGAATAAAGGCAAGAACTTCCCTGCCCTGGAAGCGAGGGCCGGTTCACAGCAGCACTTCTTAGTGGCGTGTATTTGTTAGAAAACTCCTTCACTTATACTGGATTTGTTAATTTCCTGGATTTTTCCACCACGTATAATATGCTTTGTTTTCTGTAGGCTTGACTGTAAGTGTTCTAGCCAGAGTTGATAGAACCAGAAGCTTCTCTAAATTTCTGGGCTCTCTGTGGTGTCCAGAGCACTGTGAAATTAAATTTTATTTTACAGCATAATTTTGTATGTCTTGATCAACATTCTGCATCCACCGCCTAGGACAGTACCGGACTCGTCTCTGCTCTAACGGTGCTAAATGATGCCAAAGAGTAAAGAGTGAATGTGATCTTTGCGACAGGGTGGTGGTATAGAGATACTGTTGGCTCAGGCCTGCTCTGGTACGGAGACAGGAGTCACATCAGTTATTTCAAGAGAGAAAGAAAGTTGCTTTAAAGAATTGTTCATTTGGTCTAACACATTGTTTGCTAGGCAACTGAAAAAGCCAACAGAGAAAACTGAGCTCTCACAGGTAGCAGTTTCAGAAAGCAGCTGTCACCACTCAGCCTGAGGCTGGAACGATTACAACTAGAACCTTGGAGGGCAGCCTCGTGACGCTGCCCCTGAGGCCTCAGAGGAGCAGGCCTTGCTTGGCGGATGCTGGTGTCTCTGGTGTCAGGTGGAGCCGCGGGGTCTAGGGTTCTGGGCTTTGAGATCAAGTGTTAGCACGGTGCAGGTGTCTCTGACGGGGAGAGGCCGTGATGAGGCTGGTCCTGCAGCAGTGGGACGGTTCCAGCCTGTGTTCGGAGGCTGTTTTGGGAATGAAGTGCTGCTGCCAGGGCGAAGAAGCAAGGCCAGGGTCGTGCTGACAGGAACAGTGGGGAGACAGGCAGGCTGGAGGGAGTGACAGGAAGCAGCCAGGAAGGAGCGGGTCCCTCCTCCAGCCTCGAGGTCTAGCTCTGGCGCCTGCTATCGGCAAAGCCCCAACAGAGAGGGGCGGGCTGAGGGGAAGTATTAGCTAGAGTCCCGGCCCAGCCCAGCTAAGTGTCACTGTCTTGTTTTACGGGTAAGATACGAAGGCAGAGAGAAGTTAAATAACTTGCCCATGTCCATTGTTTTCCAAGTTCACACAGTTATGAGAATAGGAGAGTAAAAGCCCAGATGAATACCATTTCCCAGTAACTCATATTACATGGTCTGGGGGGTGAGTGTGGGAAAAGATATTGTTAGCATCACATTTGTTACATTATCAATACTATATGTGTTATAAACATACACATAAACTGCAGGAGGGGTTTTCAGGCATCTTTGTAAAGCTCAGAACAAAAATTTTTCCTTATATTTCTTGAAAGATTTTACCTCTTGCAACCATTGATCACAAAAGTAATTTTCTTGGAGGAAACAACAAATCAAATAATTCTGTTTACAAAATAATTCTAAATACTTTTTATTTTATATTTTACTTTGCATTATTTTCAGACATTATGCTTCTTCATAAGGGTCTGTATTTTAATTTAGGACCACATTTTTAACAGTTATAATTACTTTGTTTAAGAAAAATGATTAAACTCCAAAACAGGACAGTAATTTAGGAGCCAGAGATCCGCTGTCGCTGACAGAGTTACGGATCTGTCACCAGGTGCTTCATTGTAAAATAGCCCCTTTACGTTAAAACATAGTGTACGAGATATTTGCACAGAAGCAATTTTCTGCTACTAAGTAAATTGTGTTTATATTGATTTGGCCATTTTTAGGACTCTTTTTAGTCTATGCTGTTGACTAACATCGTCTGTTGAAAAATATTTGCTAGTTTGGAAATGAGGGAGTTGAAAGAGAATAGCGTTCCATGGCAGTTTGTCCGAGAACTTGAGAAGACAGTCCTTCAGGTACATGGGTAATGCGAGCGAGGGTTTGTGTGCTTTATCTTTTAACATTAATCATGACGATTCTCATTAACAAGCACCGTGTGGAGAATCCAGTTGTCTGAAAAATCTCCATTATTAAAAAGAATATTTCTGGTAGATTTAGGTCATGATGTACAGTTATGTGTCTAAGATAATATCAATAATTCTAATGCTTTTAAAGAAAAGATAAAAGTGATCAATGGGCCTAGAGAGCAGTATACAAGGTACACTCATTTCAGGAGATTCCCTCGTCTCAAGATGACAGAGTACAGTAGCTGACATTTATAAAATATTGGCAAACATTATTTTTTAAAGTATGTGAACCAATCATTCATGTAACAAGAGTTTTATTAATTAAATTCACTGTTTTTGGCACTGGTAAACACTGGGGACTGCAAACAATGACCAGGACGGTGACTGCCAGCAAGGAGATATCAATTAATCATGGAGACAATGTTTTTTACCCAGAAACAAATTTGAGAACAATTTAGGGCACTAATTAATTATAGTCAACTTTTCATAGTAACTAGGGAAGTAAGCCAAGTGATGGGATTTGGCTGGAAGTGAAAATCTGTTTCTAATTATTTTTGGTGGGGAGGCTCTAAAGTGGATGGGTCCTTCCGGTCTTCACCTAAATGCCTATCTTTCTCCAGACTGACCCCTGGCTTTGCCTACAAGGGGTCCTTTCCTTCCCACCTGCCCACCTCCATGAGATTCCATTAGGTGTCCTTGTTTTGATCTTCCGTAGCACTATTTTTTTTTTTTTTTTTTTTTTTTTTTTTGCAGTACGCGGGCCTCTCTCACTGTTGTGGCCTCTCCCGTTCCAGAGCATAGGCTCCGGACGTGCAGACTCAGCGGCCATGGCTCACGGGCCCAGCCACTCCGCGGCATATGGGATCTTCCCGGACCAGGGCACGAACCCGTGTCCCCTGCATCGGCAGGCGGACTCTCAACCGCTGCGCCACCAGGGAAGCCCTGTAGCACTATTTTATTGCCCTAGTGTAGACTGGATCATGCAGTATTGAAATTTCTGTCTTGTTTTCTGTCTCTGAGGGCAGGGACAGAATCTGTCTTGCTCTCATGGTCTCTCCAAGCCTCATACAGTCCCTGTTCAGAGATGAGCTGGTGACTTGTCGCGACCTATCCTGCCTCTTTGTCCATTCTGTATCCACTGCATCTGCCGTTCTGGTTGCTCAAGAAGTTTGGTGGCAGCATCTAGACTTTTGGCAAGAGAGCCAGAGGCTCAGGTAATTCTGTGAGAACCAAATGTGACCTACCTCTTAAAGGGAGACATCTCTCAAGAATGGAAACTGGACTGCCTGCACATTATAAGGAGGGTCTTCTTCCAGTCTCTTGCAGTGGTGCTGGAAGGAATTAAAATCATAGATGGGTGGGGGTGGGTGAGGGCAGGGCAAGTCCAGTTCTTGGTCGAGACAAAGCACTGATGTTTGGTTTGGCAGCAGCAAACACCGCCTGGCTCACCTGGGAGGGAAAGTTCACAGCTCTTGGTCTTGGGTCAAGCTTAGTGTAGAAAGTGAGCTTCTGGTCAGGCCTGGGAAGATAGCCTTCCCAGTGCGTACCCTGAGGGTCTCCAGGGTCATCTGGTTTTTCCTGAAGGCCCAGGACATTTCTCCCTGGACCGAATACCATCTGGAACTCCCCCTTGGTGTCTCCTGGGGCTCCTACACTGTCTGCACTGTCCTTGATGCCTGCACTGCATGCACTGCCCTTCTTTCCTGCTCTGGCCAGAAGAGACAGTCTAGAAGATTCTTGAGTAATCTGGAAGCCTGAATCCTGCCTCTTCACCCTGGGTATGGCTTATAGTGACTTCCTTCCTGCCCCTCTACAATTTTTAGGTATTAAAATATTATGCATGATTTAAATACATGATAAGAATACTCAGAGCAATAATTGATTGAAAGCAGTGAAAGAGAAGTGTCAACAAACCGAAGGACACCAGCTGTTATAGGACAGCAGCTACTGGAACCCCATGATGTGTGACGTGGCTCTTCACAGATAATGAGGGGCCGGCCAGTGGAACCTCTCAAACATGGGCCTTAGCTTAAGTCTTTCCATTCACCGTTGTTAGCACTTTGTGAGTAAAAGAATATCGTTATGGATCATTTAGATAAATGAAAAATCTAAGCATGGACGTGGTCTTACCCAGTAGGCTTTTAAGAGCCGTGAGAACGTGAGTAATGAGAGATGTTTATTATCTGACTCGGGAAAAAAGTAGGAAAAGACATCTATTGCAAGTATTACCCATTACCTGTTTAATGGATGTTCGATAAATATTCTGAACTGCTGGGGATGATACTTTGAGAAGCACTGTCTGTTTTTAATCAGTGACAAACCAATTCATAGCTAGTGGTTTGGACTAAGAAATAATACCATACAAGTAAGGCACTGTTTTACTATTTAGAATCTTGTCAGTCTGCATCAACAAAACATGTCTTTGTGTTTTCACAAATAAAAGGGCAAAATCAAAGTGAATATGATCTGTAGATTGTTGGTTTATATTAACTGAACAACAATAACAGAGAAAACCCCAAAGCTTTTAAGAACCCAAAATATCTTGTTCTTTCACTGAGACATTATATCCTTAATCTTTGTTCAGGTGTAATATTTATACGGGTGCTAAACAGCACTGAAAACAGGATTTCTAATGATGAGACCCACAGGCTCTTAACTGCATAATACGTTGAGCAGTGCTATAACTTAGCACTTATAGGGCTTTCTTATGTTTTGGAATAGTTTGTTCAAAACTGTTCTAATGTGTTTATCGCTCTTTTTCTGCCAAACCTGATTTAAACTGCGCCTTACCAAATTTTTACTGTCCATGCAGGTGGAAATACTTATTTTGTGTATTTCTTTAGCTGAAATCCATAAATCAGGTAGCCACAAGGCAACTGCACAGCTGTATTGGATTTCTAATAAACTTGACAAGACTTGAGTCACTGCAGACTAATGGCTGGGATTATTCAGGTACAAAAATAAAGAGAAAGGTAAAGGAGGGAGAAGCAAAGAGAACCACAGGATAGATGAAGTCACGCTTTTAAGACCACGAGTCTTGCTTCAAAATCGATTATGGTGCAACTTCCTATTGTACATTGTACTTTTTTCTGATAATTTTGAAAAAGTGGTCTTGAACCAAATCAGGGAACTGTTTCGGTCTTGCAAGGTTAGAGTTCAAAGAACTTTCTGCTTGTTTCTTGTTTTACTATTAAAGACCCTACATGTTTGAATGTCACAAACCACAAACAGTAAGTCATGAGTTGTGAAGCTTAGTAGTTATTAGAGAGATTACGTTGGCAGTTAACGAAGGGATTATGTTAAAGCACATCTGATGCCTGTCTGGAAGGCTTTCTCCACAGACTCAGCCAAGCCCATGGGCCCTGTAAAAATAAATAATAAGAAAAAGTATAGAAGGGCACACTCAAGATGGTCAAAACAGGAAGCATAGCTGATGTATCTAAATTCATTTATCTTTTACAATGGCCTAAATTATTATCAGAATAAACTATGGCTGATAACTCTTGGACTATGTCTCAGTGAGTCAGATCAGACTCAAACACTGGGATTGGCGTCCAACATGAATAATGATGATTGTGAGAATATTTTCCCCTTCAGAACTGGGATTCCAGTTCTGTAAAATACAGTGGAAAAAAGTAGACACATTATTTGAACCTGGGAAAGTTGTGGCGTTTGGGGGATCTCCTTCTGTACTTTTTTATACTCTCCAAATATTATTTAAGACTGTTTACAAAAATACATATAGGATAAATATTAGATCCTAGAAAATGAAATATGAAGACAATAAAAAGTTGGGGAAACCGCTGACTGACGACGCGTGTACGCAGGCTGGGGCTGTTTAGCGGCTGGTGGCCCTGTCCTTTGCAGGTAGCGGGTCTTTATCCTTGTTTTTCCCTCCCCCTGGCATGCTGCCCCCTACTTTGTCAACTGCTGGCCTCTTCTCAACTTCCAGGTCTCGGCTTCAATGTGACGGCTCCCTCGAGTTCTTGCCTACCCGAATGCTCTTAAGCTGACCAAGCATGGCGTAAGTAACTAAAGGGCTGGGGAGTCCAAGGTTTATCATTTCAGCAGTTCCATCCAGGATCCAGCTCTGTTCATCTCTCTGCTCTGCTATCCTCCGGACATGGGTGGACACAGCCTTGTCACCTCACGATTGGAAGTTGTCTGTTGCAGTTTCAAGCATCAGAGGCGTTTATGGTGAGATTCACCCAAAAAAGAAGGAACCTTTATATCTATGTCTTTTTTTCTTAGAAAAAAATCCTTCCAGGAAGGTGCCCCACGGATATCCCTGTATGTCCCATTCAGTGGGGTCGTGTGTCATGCCCAAGCTTGAATGACTCAGTGGCAAGGGGGTGGAATTACCATGATTGGCTTGGAGTCACCAACGTTTACCTCCTGGAGCTGGGGATGAGCCATTCTCTTGGGTACATGAGAATGTAAACACCTGAACTAAAGCAGACAATGAAGAATGAGGAGGACACCAACCGCCCCCCCCGACTTGTCCTGTCCCTCAGATCGAGGGTCGCCTCCTTCATGGCTTCACCTGACTGACTCCTTTCCTATTAACACCAGGACTCATCTCTACTTATTTTGTTAATTTCATTTTTTTTTAATGTCTTGAAACTCCATAAGAGTAGGGACCTTGTTCACTGCTGTATCCATAGTACTAAGCACAGTGGAGATAAATAGTAAATACATTTACTGAACAAATGAATAATAAATATGTTTACTGAACAAATAATGACAAAAAGGGAATTACAGTTGACCCTTGAACAACACAGGTTTGAACTGGTGGTGGGCCCACTTATACGGGGAGTTTTTTCAATAAACATGTATTACAGGGTACAGGAGCTGCGGTTGGGTTGAACTTGTGGACGGAGAACCATGGATACGGAGAGCCAGCTGTAAAATTATATGTGGATTTTCAACTGCATAGGGGTCAGAACCCCTAATCCCCTTGTTGTTCAAGGGTCAACTGTATATAATTCACAAGTATCATCAAACATTAATGTCTTTACTCAGAAGAAATGAAGCCATCCCTTATACAAAGACCTAAGGACAATTTTTAGCTCACAAAAGAGAACATTATGTAATGATACCTTGTGAGGGTGTATTGTTCCCAAAGTCTTGAGTCACTGTGTACAGCTGACCTGATATTCACAGACATGACAACCGTGGATGAGTCGGGCCCTGGCAGGCAGCAGATGGCACCCTCTGAGTGAACTAAGAGAGTGTAACGAAGAGCCCAGGTGGAGGCATAAGTGAAGAAAGAGCAGGCAGGGGCATCAGGAAGTCACCAGGGTCTGGTCACCACGGACAGTGGTCCCTTTGCCGAGGCCCGAGGGGCAAGACGCTGGTCCGGAACTTCGTCAGAGCTTTAGCAGTGGCAAGAGTGCTACTTACTGGTTTGTTGTTTTGTTTGTGTTTTTCACAGTCTTTTTTTTTTTTAATGCCTATTGCGCCATAAATTGGTAGGCAGTGGGTTCCAGCCGCTCAGCCCCTTTCTCGGTGGTTCTCACAAAGCGCGCTTTTCTGGGCGGAGCCGGCTGGCGCTTCAGCCCAGCCCACTTGACTTTCTGTTCAGCCTCCTTTCTCTCTCTGATCATTCCCTTCACATGCTTCAGGGAGCAGTCTCTGCTCTCGGAGTGTATGTGCTCAGTTCGTAAATTAATTCTCTTGGCAAGAACCTTTGTTTCGTTGCTGCAGCAATGCCAACAGCTTGCCGCCTGACACTGTGGACGCTTCTGGTTTCACCCTAGGCACACTGGCTCGGGGCTCCTTTGTGAACCGTGCCATTCCCTTGATGTCTGCCACATTGCTCTTCTAGAGGATTGGCACATACGTGGCCAGAGGAACAGCGCCATACTCTCTAAAGGGCCTGGAGAGCGGAGAGCGGGGCCTCTCCTCTGTCCCTTTGTGTTGGTCGTTTTGGTGATTTACCGGGTAATGGTGGTTCTGGCCATCAGGGGAACGAGGCCATATCAGGCTTTGGCACTGGCTTCCAGTGCTGGCAGCGTGGACACTCAGTGCTAGCAGCAGCCAGGTCAGATGTGGAGAGTTCCTGCTGTTGAGCTCGCACGGAGCCTCCGTTCTTGCTACCTTGGCCACTTTGTATGTGGGACCATTGAACAAGCCCCAGGGTAACCGGAAAAAGGAGGTGCCGTGGATCCACAGGGGTGGGTCATCTGGGCAGCTGACTATTGAGGGCATCCTGAGAAAAGCTCTTCACAGTGGTGTCAGCCTCACAACAAAATATTTAATGTTTTGTGAAAGTCATATCCTGTCCCTTCCTGGGGTATGTTTAGGGGTAGCTGAGCAGTTTGCATAGATTAGGTCCATTTTCTAAGTCATTGGCCCCATTCATTCACGATTTACCTTGAGGAGTTCTCATTTTAACCTTTTTTTTTTTTTTTTTTTACTATAGATGCCTGTTGATGAAAGAATTGATCCATCATGCGGAATGCTAATACCATTCCCGGGTGCTTAAATCAATTTATTAAATCCCAAGTTTGGGATTATATGCACCCATATAATCCCAAATTATATGGGTGCATATAAATAAATTTAGCCCAAATTTAATATTATTTTTTTCTTCAGTCGTATACTTCTGATGGTGACAGAGAGATTTGGAAATTCTGATTTTTCAACCTCAAGTATGCTTCAGCCACTGCCATGCAGAATCCCACTTCTTTTCAACCAAGGCTTTACCTTAGCCTGGGAGACCTGCAAGTTGCATGTTTAACTCTGTAGGGCAGGCAGGGTTGAACATCACCCTGTGAGGCTTGCAGGGTTGCAATCCACAGTACTTGGAATTAAGTCAACACTTTAAATGTATCTGTCCCCTTGGTTACACTTCCCAGGGCAGTCAGGAACAGCTATCCCACCTTACATCTTGATAAATAGTATTGTTGCTTTGGTAACTAAGTGCCAGCCTTACCCTCCCCCCCCCACCTTCGTCCCATGCTACCAGGGGTGTTGGCGTGAGTAACGGTGACGCCACTGCAGGCCACAGAGCTGTAAGGTCCATTTTCCCCATCAGGGAGGCGTTTTCTGCCTTGATGAAATACGGGAGCAATCCTATCCCATTATCCTATTTTGAGGGTACGCTTTGGGGGTAACTCTGGTAGTCATTACTCTCACGGTCAGGAGACAGTTGTCACAACCAGAGAGTCAACTGAGGGGAGTTTTAATTGATGTGCTGTTGAATCACCAAGGAACTGATAACTTCCCAAAGCTGTCACCTCCATCCGGTCGGAAGGGCTGTGGAGAGGAAGCTGTTCTTGGGATGTGATGGAAGCTGTAGCAGAGGGAGAACAGCCACACGACAGGAGCTGTGGCTGCAGAGAAAAGAACACAGCCACTGCCAACGCCATAATCTGGGAATAAAAAGGTTTCGACTCTCTCCTTCTCCTACAGTTCATGTTCTTGTGTCTCTCACTGGCTACATCTAATGAGCTGAAGGTGGGGAAGCCTGGAAATCGTAGTCTGTAGATTTCAGCCTCGCAGGGCGTAGAGCAGAGCAGAATGGAAGAAGAGGAAAAATGAAATGTAACCAAAACATTCCATTTTTATTCTTGCGTGAAAGTAAGAGAGGATGAATAGGAATGAATACCGTCATTATTGCACATGGTTCTGAGTGTACTGCGTTTGTAAAATGTTAAATACCATCTAGTTATGACTTTGTAATTATTTATCTCACTATTTTTCTAAAAGCACTCCAGGGAGATGAAATCAGCAAATTAAAAATAATTGTGTTTTGATTTTTTCCTATGGTATTTATAAAGTTTCCTTTTTGATCCTGGTTAGATATATTGAGGTTCTGAGACACAGAGCTTGGAGGTCATTGTTCAGAAGCCGCTGCGTCAAATGGACTTCATCTTCGGTAACAGTAATTCTAAATGGCAAACTGTACAAGGGCAGTGGAGCCCTTAACTGATTTAACTGGGGGACAGCAAAGAAGAGGCAGAGAGCGGAGAATGAGACGCACCTGGGCAGCTTGGCAAGGCTAACACTCGGGGGCCAGTGGTCTGGGTTGTGAATCCTGGCTTTGCCATTTGCTAGCTCTGTGAACTGCAGAAATTATTTAAATTCGGAGTCACAATCGGCTCATCTATAAAATTGCAATAAAACAATAATCGTCTTAATATTAGAGAGTATGAGCCACAGTAAACATGCTTAGCACCTGCATTACGATAGGACCTGGGTCATAGTGTATCTTTTCCTCTCACTTCTTTTCATGGTTTCTGAACTGCCTCAAAAACTTTGGGGAGCTTAGGAGAGGAGCCTGGAAGCTAGAGGAGGTGTAATACAAGCAATACATATTTTCTGTTCCGACGTAGCATCCTCCAGAAAGGGATGGAATGGAGAAGAGTGCAGGAAGAGTGACACATGTAAGAAGACATTCGGGCCAAGAGGACACACTGGCTTATTATCTCCCATTCTCACTGCCTCACCAGCAACTGGAGACTCAGAATTAATAATAAAGAAATAACGCATAGATGGGGGAGCTCTGGAATGCACTATAAAGGACACATGGCCAGTTTTTCATGCAGACAGACATGGGGTTATGGTCCCCTGCTAACAGTTGCATTGAAACTTGGTACAGAATGAATGAGAACATAAAATTTTTACGTCAAATTATAACGGACTATAGTGGCACACTGTAATTCTTTTTTTTTTTTCTTTTTTTGAGATAACATTTCTAGATGCTGAGATAGAGGTTGTTGTATATGTTGTCATTTAGTTCATGGTAGAATTGGCAAATTTTGGTAGATGGGTAAATTTTGTTTTCCGGCCAGGCTTTTCTCCATATCTTGCAGGACCTTATGGATTACAAGCATCATGTACATATTTCTGTAATACCAAGAACTTGATTGTATAGAATTCTACCAGAGTAGAAATATTTCTAAAACTAAGTTTACTAAGTAGAAAGTTAAATAAAATTCATCCTATTTAAACTTCTTGTCTAATATCTATTATAAGACTTTACAAATATCTTATATTGAAAAATATTTTTTTAAATTTTATTCTCTTATTATGTATTTATTGAAAACTTTCTCCTCATACTGAACTACAATAGGGGTTCTAAGTCATATAGGGAAAAATAAAGTGAGACTGTTGCCTCCAGAATGTCCAAACTATACATCTCACATAATGTCTTCCGCTAAAAAACTGAAAGATAAAATATACTTGTAATCCACTTAATTTGATAAAGGAAAAACTATGATGTCATATTAAACGATAAAAATCTACCACCCCTTTTGTAATTTCTTACTGAGATGTGCTGAGCTTTAAGAGTTGGTGTGTGTAAATTGCTAAATACTGTTCAGTAAATTAATGCCATTTCTCCTGTGTAAAGGAAAGAGACTCATTTGAACATTTCTTCTGATTGGTACAAGTTCAGACCCATTTAAAAGCCTCAATGAATATTTTATTTTAGAATATAGAATAAGAATTGTATTCTAGAATATAGAATACAGACTCTCTAGATCTTTTGTTGCAGAGCATTGCTCCTTTTGATGCAAAACTTTATTATTATTATTACTATTATTTAGGAAGCATGAGATACAAATCTAATATGTTAGTTAGGAAATTGATACACATCTTGGGGGACATACACGAACATTCCTTTGATTTTTCTCTCAGACATGGGGCAGGTTTTCGATGGCCTGTTCACTGACAGCACAAAGTAGACAGTTGTCTCTGATACTCCCTAGTGCTAGTTGAGCAAAAACTAAAGTCAGAACTTTCAGTTGCATATATTAAAAACAGGATCCCATTCCACTGAAAATAATCTTCCCTCAGAACTCTCAGGCGATTTTTCTAGCATCTTCTTGGTGTTTCTTCTGAGAAGTCTGATGCCTTGTTGATTTTCCATCTAACTGAAGATTGAATGCCTGGCCCTCTGGAGACTTGCAAATTTTTATTTTTTGAAAAATTCTGAAAACCTGTTTGACGTGGGCTTTTTTACGTCATGCTGGGTTTGGGGAGCCATCTCAATCTGAACTTTCATGTCAGTTCTGGGGAAATTTGTTGGCTGATTTTGGGGGGACAATTTCTTCCCCTTAATTTTTCCATTTTATCTTTCTGGAAATCCTATTGTTGGATTTGGGCCTCCTGGATAGATACTTTAATGTTCCTATCTTTCCTCTACTGTTTCCCTTTTTTTTTTTTGCTGTTTTGTTGTTTGTTTTCTGCTGTTGTCTTCTTATCTTCTTGGAGAGTCCCTTAAGTTTATCTTTCAAACGTTTTTTGAAGGAAAAAAATTTCATTTCGGTTACTGTATTGCAGTTTCCAAGGGCTCTTTAGTGTCCTCCAGATGTTCTTTTCTTATATTCTCCTGTTCTTGTTTCTCCAATACAATACCTTCTCAAATCTCTTTGAGGATATCAATCATAGCATTAAAAAAAAACCTGCTCCAAGCACCAATTTCCCTTTGTTCTCTCTTTTTTGGTTTCGTGTCTGTTATGGTAGGAGCTTTACCTCAATGCCAGTTGGACTTGCCTGTCTACTCATGTTTCTGAGAAAGTTACATAAAACTTTTTTGGAAGCTCAGGAGTGAGGGTAGCTTGGGCATTGTCCTCCAGTGGTTCTCCTTGTGTGGTGACCCAACAGAGCTATCTCACAAGGGACCTCTAGCTGTCTGCAGATTGGCTTGGTGTCCCTCCCAGTGTGGCTGGAAATTCTAAGACTGATGGCATGGATTTGGTTGATGCATCGGAGTCTTGCTTTTCAGTGGATACTTTCACCTGGTCCCTTTGTTTTCAGCACGAGACTTGTGCCCTGGAGTCCTAGTGCCTGTCCAGAGTGCAGGGGAGTCAAGGAGGCAGCCAGATGCAGGGCATGTTATGGAGGAAACCTGGGGCCTCTGACTGATCCTTCTGTTTCTAATGCTTCTACACTTTAGCTTCTAGAAGTTCCTGGTGCTTCCCTTGCCCTAGGTTTATGGGATCTGAAGCACAAACTAGTCTTCTATGCTCAGCGGCTTAAAATAACAACAAGGCATCATTTCTCACAGTTCTCTGGGCAGGCTGTGTTCTTCTGCTAGCTTTGCATATACATCCAGAAGGTTGACTAGGGAGGGCCTTAGTTAGGATAACTGACTGTGTCCCTCTGTCTACAGGTCATCTCCCATACCCCGAGATACTACACTGTTCTTCCTCATATGGTGACAGCCTTGTCCCAAGAGGGCTCCAACGTCCTGGCACTTACCAAGCCTCTGTTTACTTTCCATTAGCTGACGTTTCATTGGCCAAGCAAGTCACGTGACCACGCCCAACACAAATGGGAGAGTAAATGGGAGCCAGTAGGGTAACAGTCTGCCACAGTGATTGCACTGACTTACATTCCCACCACCAGTATGAGTGCTTCTGTAACTCCATAGCCTCACCAATACACAATAGTTTCCATTTTCAGTGGTTACACCATTTTTAGTGAGTCTGGTGTGTATAAACTGTCTTCTCATTGTGATTTAATTTTTATTTTAATGTCAATGAATGATGTTAAACAACGATTTGTATACTTGCATTTGTTTCCTGTTGCTGTTGTAACAGATTACCAGAAATTTAATGTCTTCAAACAACACAGATTTATTATCTTACAGTTCTGGAGGTCAGAAGTCCTAAAATTAAGGTGCCAGCAGGGCTGAATTCCTTCTGGAGGCTCTAGGGAAGAATCTGTTTCCCTACCTTTTCCAACTTCTAGAGGCTGCCTGTGTTTCATGGCCCCTAGTCCTATCTCCCATCTTCAAAGACAATGACAAAATATCTTTCAGTCTCTCTCTCTTTCTGTTTCTGATCTCTGCTTCTAACACCACGTCACCTTCTCTGATTCTGACTCTCCCTCTTCCATCTTTTAAGGACCTTGTGATTATACTTGGCCTGAACAGATAATCCAGGATAATCTCCCTGCTTTAAGAGCCATAACTTGCTTATATTTACAAAGTCCCTTTATCACATAAAGTAATATATTCACAGTTTCTGGGAACAGGGCATAAACATCTTTATGGCAGGGGGGAGGAGGGGGGTGCATTATTCAGCCTACCACATTACTTTTGGCCTATTTTGATAACCTCTTTTATAAATAATATTTGCCTTTGCCATTTAAACGGATTAAAATAATTTTGAAAATATTTAGTTGCACAGACCATATTTTTAATCATGTATTTTGAGTCCACTGCTGAAACTAGAAATTTAATGTAAACTTAAGGTACATAAATTGGTAAAAGGAAAAATTCCATGACAAAATGAATAGTCATCCTAACTTTTAAAGACTTTTTTGGATCCAATTTTAAACCAACTTGCCAGCATCTTATCTATGGCCTCCTACTTAAAATAGCCTGAAAGGGCAGTCAGTGGAATTGCGTGTTCCTTTCATTCATCAGTTCATGAGTTTATTTCTCCCAGCAGCAATAACATAAGTGGTTACAGAATAGGGATGGAGTGACCTGGATCTATCTTGGTCTTTCTTCCAGGACAAGGGGATTAATGATTGTTTACTGACTGATTAATGAATGACTAAAAATACTGGTCTTATTTTCTGCTTCACCACCTTGGTTTCTTTTGTGTGGCTTGCTTTAAATATTCAGCTGTCTTCTCCTCAGTGCAAAGCAAATATTCTTCCTTAATCTTTAACTACGTCTTATCAACTCATACCTATGCAAGTCCTTATCTCCAATTCCTGCCACATACATTCTATTGTATATAAACTTATTTTTTATGGAGCTCAAATACTTATTCTTGAAACAAATTTTAATTAACTCAATTTGATTTTCCTTGAAAATAGGATTTCTCATTTTTCTGGATCTTCTATTATAACTAGCACTGTTAACATCTCTTGGCCCTCTTTTAGGATCTCAGCATTTGTTGCATCTGTTTATATGTTATCTATCTATCTATCTATCCATCCATCCATCCATCAATCCATCATCTATCTGTCAATCATTTATCCTTGTCTCTCTCTTTCTCTTTTCTTTCTCATATTATCAGGTGATACGTTTTTGCTGTAGGTAAGAAAGTTTTGATTTAATTTTATAATTGACAAAAGTCATCAAAGTTAATTAAAGGACCTTGGTTTTTTTGGATAATTTTATTGGAAATGTTTTATAATAATTTTAGTGGAGAGGTAATTCAAGCAACGTGGCTTGGTTTCGCACTCTCTTGACACACACTCTTCTATGGGAGGGCATCAATTAGTCTAGTCTGGGCAGATTATCCTAAGTGTTGCCAGGGCATACTTTGCATTAATGTACAAAAACCCTCTGATGATCATATTTGTATCAAGCTGCTTGGGATTTGTGGGAAACTGTGAAGCTGCCAGAGAAGGAAGCAATGACAGATGGGTGGAGAGTCAGTATTGGAAAGGAACATCTTTTCTCATGCATGTCAGTTTCCAGTTAATTTCATGTAGTCATTCAAGACCCTAATGCATCAGTTGAAAGAAAGCCTGGTAGGGAATGACATTTGGGAGAGAGCCAACACAGGACACAACCCGAGGCTGCAAATGCTGGTCTGCTTGTCAGCTGCAAGGGGAACAAATGTTTGACAACAAATTATTTGGTAGAAACCCTCTAGAATCAGCAAAGGACTAAAAACAGAAAGACGGGTTGGGTTTCTATGGCTTCCGAGAGAGAGAATTCAGTTCCCCTGACTGCAGGGATAAATCTGCAATGCCAGAACCTTTCTTAGAGTTTATATGCTGCAGTGTTAGATGACAACCAGAAATGGCCACAATGAAAGGAGTAGTTAATTCTGTTCTAAATCACTCTGCCAGTCATGCGCCATGACCTTGCATATTACTTAATTAAACTATATCTGAATTGGCTCATAGCATAATAATGCTGTTCCTCCCTCATAGGACACATTTCAAGGCTATTAAACTATAAGATGTGGGACTGATCATCTTGACGTGACTTTTCCGTAGAGCAGGATCCTCAGCCCAGCATTGATTTTAGTCAAAATGTGTTGGTTGGTTTCCCACACCCTTGGCATATATTTGTATTTATTTTTCAGAGCATTCTCTCCTGTGACTAGGAATACATTTCTCTGTTACAAAGCCAAGAGTATTATTCTCTTTACTTTGTTCTTCTGAGAGTACAGCGGGTAATTGCCAATGAATCATAGATCCATGCTTCTCAAATTTTAATTTGCAGATAAATCACCTGGGATCTCGTTAAAAGACAGATTCTGATTCAGTAAGTCTGGTGTGAGAGGCTCTTTCATTGCTTTAATTTTTCTTTCTTTAAGGCAAACTAGTGGCACGATCTCCCCAGTCCCCTGGTCTTCTTAGGGTGGTGGACCCTGCTGGTCCATTTATCCTAACATAGGGTGCCCAAGGCTCTGATGGTGATTCTTCTTGGATTATACTTGGCTGCTTCTTGGTGTCCAACCTGAATAGATTATTTGGTTGAGGGGGAGAACACGGTAGAGTTGAATAAAATTCAAAGTATCTTATACACAAACAGAATGTGGTTCATGGCAGAGCTGCTATATGACCTGGCCTCTGACCCTTTACAGTGTCGTTCTCTTCCTGTTATCAGAAGCAGGGCCTGCTTCTTCTGTCTCTGTCTCCCAAGCTTGCTGTACCGGAAACCAAGATTTGTGCACTTGTTTATTTCTAAATGGATCACTAGAAACAGGGATCCATTTCCTACTGACAGGACTGCTTTATCTTGTTTAATGAGACTAAATTTGGTAATATCACGAAACAAGTTATTTTTGCAGTCCACAGTTTTTAAAAATTGAAGTATAGTTGATTCACAATGTTTCAGGTGTACAGCAAATGGATTCAGTTATACATGTACATATATATATATTCTTTTTCAGATTCTTTTTCATTATAGATTATTGAAAGACACTGAATAGAATTCCTGTGCTATACAGTAGGTCCTTGTTGTTTATCTATTTTATGTATAGTAGTGTGTATCTCTTAATACCAAATGCCTAATTTACCCCTCCCCCTTATTCCCCTTTGGTAACCATAAGTTTGTTTTCTCTGTTTCTGAGTCTGTTTCTGTTTTGTAAATAAGTTCATTTGCATCATTTTTTTAGATTCCACAGAGAAGTGGTATCATATGATATTTGTCTTTCTCTTTCTGACTTACTTCGCTTAGTATGATAATCTCTAGGTCCATCCATGTTGCAGCAAATGTCGTTATTTCATTTTTTTATGGCTGGATAATATTTCATTGTGTATATGTACCACGTCTTCTTTATCCATTCATCTGTCTATGGACATTTAGGTTGCTTTCATGTCTTGGCTATCGTAAATAGTGCTGCAATGAACGCTGGGGTGCATGTATCTTTTCAAATTAGAGTTTTCTCCTGATACATGCACAGAAGTGGGATTGCTGGATCATACAGTAACTCTATTTTTAGTTTTTTAAAGAAGCTTCATACTGTTTCCATAGTGACTACACCAACTTATATTCCCACCAACAACGTAGGAGAGTTTCCTTTTCTCCATACCCTCTCCAGCACTTATTTGATGATGGCCAGTGTGAGGTGAGGTGAGGCCTCATTGTAGTTCTGATTTGCATTTCTCTAATAATTAATGATGTTGAGCATCTTTTCATGTGCTTCCTGGCCATCTGTATGTCTTTTTTGGAGGAATGTCTATTTAGGTCTTCTGCCCATTTTTGGATTGGGTTGTTTGTTGTTTTGGTATTAAGCTGCACGAGCTGCTTGTAAATTTTGGAGATTAATACTTCATCAGTTGCTTCATTTGCAAATATTTTCTCCCATTCTGAGGGTTGTCTTTTTGTCTTGTTAATGGTTTCCTATGCTGTGCAAAAGCTTTTAAGTTTCATTAGGTCCCTCTTTACTTCTCCAATTTGGATTCCTTTTATTTCCTTTTCTTCTCTGATTGCTGTGGCTAAAACTTCCAAAACTATATTGAATAAGAGTGGTGAGAATGGACAGCTTTGTCTTGTTCCTGATCTTAGTGGAAATGCTTTCAGTTTTTCACCACTGAGGACAATGTTAGCTGTGGGTTTGTCATACATGGCCTTTATTATGTCGAGGTAAGTTCCCTCTATGCCTACTTTCTGGAGGGTTTTTATCATAAATGGGGGTTTAATTTTGTCAAAAGCTTTCTCTGCCTCTATTGAGATGACCGTATGGCTTTTCTCCTTCAATTAGTTAATATGGTGTATCACATTGATTGATTTGCTATAATGAAGAATCCTTGCATTCCTGGGATAAACCCCACTGATCATGGTGTATGATCCTTTTAATGTGCTGTTGGATTCTGTTTGCTAGTATTTTGTTGAGGATTTTTGCATCTATGTTCATCAGTGATATTGGCCTGTAGTTTTCTTTCTTTGTGACATCTTTGTCTGGTTTTGGTATCATGTCTCTTGTGGACCAGTGTCCTGAATTTGGCTTTCCCACCTCAGAGGCACAGCCCTGACGCCTGGCTGGAGCACCAAGAGCCTGTCATCCACACGGCTTAGAATAAAAGGAATAAAAAAGAAAGAAAGAAGGAAAGAAGAAGGTTTGGCACCGATCCTCTGTTGCTGAGCACCCCTGTTGCTGTGCTCTCCTCCGCGTCTCTGAAGCTCCCCCCGCCGCCTCCCGCAGTCTCCGCCCGCGAAGGGGCTTCCTAGTGTGTGGCAACCGTTCCTCCTTCACAGCTCCCTCCCACTGGTGTGGGTCCTGTCCCTATTCGTTTGTCTCTGTTTTTTCTTTTGCCCTACCCAGGTACGTTTCTTGCCTTTTGGGAGGTCTGAGGTCTTCTGCCAGCATTCAATAGGTGTTCTGTAGGAGTTGTTCCACATGTAGATGTATTTCTGATGTATTTGTGGGGAGGAAGGTGATCTCCGTGTCTTACTCTTCCGCCATCTTGAAGCTCCTCCCTCAATATTACTTTCTTGTGATAGTGTTTGTCTTATAAAATTATAGGTCAAGAATTTATTCTCCTTCCTTATTTCCCAAGGTTTGATGATTGCATGCAGAATTTAAAGAAATTTATCACACAGCTATAATTAAGACTATTTTACATGAGACATAATTGACTTTTTACACACTGTTAAAGTTTTATAGAGATATACTCATTCAATATTCAGTATGCTGCCGTATAATGAGAATTCAAATTTGGAATGAAGTAGGTTTCTGTAGATATATTTCCCTTAAGAGTGTTTCAGGGCTTCCCTGGTGGCTCAGTGGTTGAGAGTCTGCCTGCCGATTCAGGGGACACGGGTTCTAAAAAAAAAAAAAAAAAAAAAAAGTGCTATTCGTCTTGACCTAAATAACCTGGCTTATTTGGACATTTGCACTTTTCCCAATAAAAATGCAGTTTGGGGAATGAAACACGGCTGTGCCTTTGCTCATTATCTGAGTCATAATATTAAGAGTAAATATTCAGTAGAACATAATACCACTGTAGACATTTGCAGCAGAAAGTGGTTTATATAGGGAATTTGGTGTTAACCAATGCTGGAAAGGCTGCAGAAGCCATCAGAGGCTGAAGCTTGTTTTCAGGCTTATCACTACAGTTCTGGTCCAGAGGGTCAGGAATATACTGGTGCAGCCCTAATAGGCAAATTGTAGGACACCAGTGCTTACGATCACTGAAGTGAATGAATCAGGGTAAGAACCTGTGGGAGTGCAGCCTCACGTCTGGCACAGTGAGCCTTTGCTCACCAGATCTAAAGAAGAATAATACGGCATCTGTCGTCTTTGCATTTTCAAAATCTCATGTAAATGGATCTCAATGGCAGAACATAAAGAGAATCTACAAACGTGGTGTGAAAGGAATGTGAGAAATGCAGATGTCAGGTGATGCTGGGAAGAACAAAATAAAAGAATCAAACACTGGTTGCCAACCCAATATTCATTACACAGAGAATGTGGAGTTTACTTGTTGAAAGGCTTAAAGTTGTAGGTTATTTATCTACTTAGTTTAACATCTCTGTTTTACAAGGTGAGAGACAAAACCTTAGAGACTTTCCAGGGGTCCTCTGGGAAATCTTGCAGTTAGTTTGAGGTGCAAATGACTCCATTTAGAATTTGATTTTGGGAAAAGGTCAAATATTTGATTAAATAGCATAGATCATTATGAAATAATATTTAATTACTTATGTAACCAATAGAAGATTTTAAAGGCAAATACAGAAGTTTACATAGTGTGAACAAAACTTACATAGTGTGAACAAAACAAGACTTAGTTTTAGTCTTGAGAAGCCTGGGTTTTCTTAAGTAATTAAAGATATATTAAGACAATGTGAAGCAGAGTAAATTATTTGGTAAGCCACAAAAATCTTTGCTTTCCAGGTAGATTACTCAAAAGTTAAAAACAAAACAAAATAACCTCCCCATCCCAAACCTTTAACAATCACTTATCAAGAGCAGACCAATAGTCCATAAAACTTTGTCATTTTAATAGAAAACTAAATTCCAACTTTGCTCCAATACACATTGGATATTAAAACTCACTCTTTTAAAGACTTAAATAAATCCATTCCAATCTTAGCTAGTGTGGCCACACATAAAATTCCTTTCCCAAGATTCTTTTTCCACAAGCCTTCTACAACTTTTTTTTATATCCATTTAGATTTTGCCCTTGGTTTTTTTCCTCTTTCTCATTCTGGACCAATCAGTCATTTTACTTTTCATACACAGTTGTTTCCTTTCACCTTTATTATTTCTAAGTAGTTTTAATTACATATATTAATTAGAATTATTAACCCTTAGAGTCCTTCGTTTCTAGTGAAAACTAAGAAGTCAGCAATTGTGGACTGTCTGTTACACTAGCATTCTCTGGGTTGGAAAATTTATAAATATGTACATCTCACATTTTCTAGAAGTATAGTCTTCTTCATAGTAAAATTTTCAATGTGGCAGAAGACGTGTTTACTAATAGACCCCAAAATCTTTGGTGCCTCTGTAAAAGAACAAAAATGGATAAACCTGTGTTCAGTAATTAATGTTTCAGTATTTTGTCTTATTTGGAAATGATGTAGATGGTGAATATCCATGATTTAACTTACCTCAGTATAACTTTAAGGTTTAAAGTTACCAAAAAAATTATGGAAACCATTTTTAAGTAGACATATTATAAAGCATAATTATTGTTGAAAAGTTCATTTATAAACTTTTATCTTATTTACATTTAGTTAATTCAGTTGTTCTCAACAATTAGATTAGTCTTGAAATTTTCGTGAGACATTAAACAGCTAACCACCATCACGTTATCTTTTTTTTTGCTGACAAATTCTGTAACAGAGATAACATGAGCTTATTTAACTTTTAGTAAACCTAGGTAGAATGAAAATATTATATTTAACGCTGATAACTCTAAAGACATGCCTGTTTTAAGTAAACCAACAAACTTAAGCTAGCTTTTATTTACCAAAGATTACCCTAGATCATGTAAACTTGTAAAACACCTGGGTCAGTTTATATATATATATATATGTGTGTATGTATTTTTTTAATTGAAGTATAGCTGATTTACAATGTTATGTTAGTTTCTGGTATACAGCAAAGTGATTCATATATATATATATATCTTTTTTCATATTCTTTTCCATTATGGTTTATTATTGGATATTGAATATAGTTAGTTTCTATATTTCTGAGAGTATAGTTGACTTATATAAACACTCATCTGTCTTTTTTTTTAACATCTTTATTGGAGTATAATTGCTTTACAATGGTGTGTTAGTTTCTGCTTTATAACAAAGTGAGTCAGCTATACATATACATATATCCCCATATCTCCTCCCTCTTGCGTCTCCCTCCCACCTTCCCTATCCCACCCCTCTAGGTGGTCACAAAGCACCGAGCTGATCTCCCTGTGCTATGCAGCTACTTCCCACTAGCTATCTGTTTTACATTTGGTAGTGTATATATGTCCATGCTACTCTCTCACTTCATCCCAGCTTAGCCTTCCCCCTCCCCGTGTCCTCAAGTCCATTCTCTACATCTGCTTCTTTATTCCTGTCCTGCCCCTAGGTTTTGCAGAACCATTTTTTAATTTTTAGATTCATCTGTCTTTAAGTCAGTTAAATAGAACTCTTCACAAATTAACTTTGGCAATGTTATCTGAAGGTAGAAAAAAGTCAGTATCCTGATTTTAGCCACAGGATAGGTACACTAATGCAAAACTCACTAATTTATAAAAGAGCAGTTGGATTCAAATTGCTTTTCTGGCAGATGGAATAAGTTAAGATTACTTGCTCAGATGGCTAAAGCTTTTTACAAATATTCGTGGAAGAGACTTTTAAGATTTTCTTATAGGCTTAGTTTTCAAAATAGCCTTTATGTTGTTGTTTTTTCTTTCTGATTAAGAATTACCTTGGGTACTGAAGAAAACCATGTAGAATAGTTACATCTCAAAAGGCACCGAAATACAATACAAGTTCTACATGAAGGGCTTCTGTTTCCTAAAGCCAAATTTTTAAAGATATTGGCAGCCCTTCTGAGATGAGTAGGGGAGGTTTTGGGCTTGGTAAGGAGGATAGGTGTGCTTTGAATTATTTCTGGGGCCACATTTCTGATCTTCTAAAGGCTAGAGTTATGAAACTAGTACAATTCTTTTTAATTTCTCAAAGAGTTGGGGCTCACCTGAATGATATGGAGACTAACCCACCCATCCAACTACATTATTTTCAGTTTGCTTCTTTATATTAGGGAGAAGATCTTCAACTAAAATGGAAATCAAAATATTCTTATGTTCTACATTTAGAGCTTTGTGTTATTTGAATGTTTTAGTAAATCTTTCCACAAATGCTTCAGTTTTTCTTTCCTTCCATCTAGGTTCATCGTTTCATTTTAGCTTAGCAGAGAAAACCTAAAAAGAAAAGTTCCTATTGGGCTCTGAATATCAGCTTCCGATTTGACCGATTCTGACCATAGAGCTGCTTTTAAAACATTCCTTACAAACATCTTGTCAGGTTTCAGCCGGGACAAACAGTAGATACTCCTGGCACTATTGAACAACCGCTTGGATACAAAAGATGTCCCCAAAGAGGGTGCAAAAGACAGTACTCTCCCAAGATCCAGAGCAACTCCCAAGGACAGCCAAAAGGAAGAGAGACGTCGACAGTTCCCCCGGGAGCTGGCAGCAGTCGGCAGAACCCTAGCTGCCAAGGGAGTGCAGTCTGCATTTCTGTCTGGCCACATCTTGGGGCCCCCAACCTGATGGTTGCTAAGCTAAGTTCTCAGGTCACAAAACAAGAGAAACAAGAAGGCAGTAGCTGTCCTGAGTGAGAACGATCAACAACCAGTGGCTACCAAATACGTAAGAGTCTGAATCTGCAAAGGGAAAGACAACACGAAATTTTATCTTTCTCTCGCACCCGGCCACCTCAGATAGAGATCCGGGAGAGGCGATTTTGGTAACAATTGTCACCCTTTGCCGGCTTCTGCCAGTTTTTGCAGGATGCTGTCTGCCAGCTCTGGAGTGAGCGGACTGTCCCAGGGGGTCTCATCCTGGTCACCAGAAAATGTAAAGGAGGAAAGTTAATTTTCCCTCCACCCTTATGGTGAGTGCTTGGTTGAGACCCCTTTTCCTCTAGGGCATCTTCTAAATGGATTAGTTTATTGGGAGTTTTCCTACTCAGTTTCCTACTCAGTTTTCCTACTCCTGACTGGAGAAAAACCCAATTCTTCCCCACCGTGTGTTTCTCTCCTGTGAGTCTCTAAAGAACACTTTACTTCTAAAACTTCTGGTCACCAGATGCGTGGAGGTCCTTCCCCGCACCAAGCAATTCTCTGAGCCAGCAGCTGGGTGTCCTACAATTTATAACTGACACTGTCTACCCAGAGACAGTGTCAGATCCCACAAATTAAAGGCTCAGTCCCACAAGACTGCTCCGCACTCTGCACCCCCAAACACACTTCAGATGCCAGTGGCAGCTAGGTTACCACCTGTGCTAACAACCAACTGGCTATAGATGGGTGGTTCCAACAGCCCCTCCTTATGTTTGATGAGATGAACCTGCTAGAGCAACTCGAACTCAGGGAAATGTTGGCTTACGTTTATCTATTTATTAAAGGGTTTGATAAAGGATACAGATGAGCAGCCAGCTGAAGAGATACACAGAGCAAGGTCTGGGAGCGTCCCAAGTGCAGGATCTTCTGTCTCCCCGGAGTTGGGGTGCACCACCCTCCTGGTAGAGATGGTTTACACACCTGGAAACTCTCCAAATCCCTTACTGTTGGATTTTTATGGAGACTTCCTCGTGTAGGCATGACCAATGATTAACTCTGTTTTTAGACCCTACCTGAAGGATGAGGGGTAGGGCTGAAAATTCCAAGTTATTAACCATGGCTTGGTCTTTCTGGTGGCCAGCCCCCATCCAGTATCTCACCAGGGGTCCCTCGCCCCCTGAGGGTTGCCTCATTAGAAAACAAGATGCACCTGGCGCTCTTCTCACTAGGAATTTACAGGAGTTTAGGAGTCCTGTGTCCGAGACAAATATTAGAACAAGACTTGCTGCTAGTGTTCTTTTAATCTTTTTTCAGGCGGACCCTCAACCACTGCGCCACCGGGGAAGCCCTCTCCTAGTGTTCTTATCACGTAGGAACTTAATAAGGGTTTTATGAGCTCTGTGCCGGGAACCAGGGGCAGAGACCAATTTATATATATACACATATATATTTATTTCACACTTACCTAGGTTAAAAAGTTCTCCACTGTGGCCCCTCTAATTCAAGATTATCTTTGATAAGTTTAACCTGCTAGTTCAGCCTTAAAACACAATGTTTTTCACCTGAGGCCTCATACTGGCTCGCTCCGGCTCAAGTCAGATCCAGGCGTGAGCCTTTCTACGTCAGACCAATCAGTCTCCATCAGGTTTCCGGACCCAGGCCAGAAAAAGGAAGGCTCAGATGGTCGGAAAGCTCGTGAGGCAAGAGCTGCGGGTCCAGGATCCAGGACCGCGAGGACTTGCCCAGCACCTCCAGAGGCAGCGAGAAAACAGCCAGCTCCAGGGACTCAGCAGGTACCTTCCCTGGTTGCTCAGCGCTCCTGGGGGCTGTCGGGGGAGGGTGTCTCCTTAGGTTCCCTCTCTGACGCCTATTTATTGAAAAGATAAACCGAGGCATGTTACAAACTTTAAGAGCAAAAGTTGATTTGAGTCAGGCAGCATCCAGTGTAGCAGATGGAAAGAAACTGAGAAGCTGCACAAAATGAAATAATTTTATAGGCGGAAGGGAGTGAGAACAAGGGAGTTTTATTAGTCAAAAAAGCCGGTTGGTTATTGCAAAGTTCCTTTCCTTTAGGGGATGGCAGGGGCCCATCTGGCAGATTACCTGAGTAGCGCCAATCAGGGGCTTTCTGGTGTATTTATTTAAGATTCCATTTCTGGGAGAGCTGAAACTCTTTGTCTCTGTTTGGTGAGGCGGGGCTTAGCCTGAGTGACTCCATTTGGGGCCCTGCCGTCTTGTTTTTAACAAAAGCTGGGGGCATTATCTTTATCTTTGTTAAAAAGATTGGGGTGGAGGTGACATCGTGGGCACTGGAAATGGCAGATGCAACTTTTGTTTACATGTCATCCGTGTGTGCGTGGGTTCCCAGTGTTTCTGCAGACCTTGTGAGAAATACAGCTGGTTGGTTTTTGCTTTATTTCTGCACCTGAAGTAAGTTCTTGTTAACCATCAATACTGAAAATACTGCTTTCAGTTAAAAAGCTCAAATCAAATGTTTTAACTCTTTCTCTTGAAAGAAGCCTCAAAGAGTCTTGTGTGCCTGGGCGCATAATATCTCACTGAAAGGCTGGGCCACTCTGGGGGGAGAATCTGTTACATTTGTCTCCTTATTTCCTTAGAATATTGAGGAGTAGCTTATGAATGGATACGATGGGCAGCATGTTATAAAGATGACTTTAAAAAACTGTCATAATTATCTTCTGGCTTCTGGCCAAAGAAGCAGTGTCTGGGAGCTGACTAGAGGTGCAAGTTGACTTCCTGTTGTCAAACTCTGGATGGCTTTGTTTTTTATACACTTTTTAAAGTGTGTTAGTGAAATAAATGAGGGAGGGGGGAGAGGAGGGTTGGAGAGAGTG
>NW_020185335.1:5227449-5255394 GCF_003031525.2 Neophocaena asiaeorientalis asiaeorientalis | reverse complement strand
GGAGAGAGTGAAAGGAGGAGGGGGTGGGGGGAGGGACAGGGAAGGACAAGTGGAAAATCTTGAGTTCTTACTACCAAAGGAAGGATTATTCAGTAAACAGTGAACCTGCTAGACTGACCACGAAGGGGTCTTGTATTCCTCATGTTCTCAGACCCCATCCTACGCCAGGGCTCAGTAAGGTCTTCAGGGGGACTTGGAAGAAGTTACAAAACCAGAGCAGGGTCAGAGGTGTACCTGCATCCTGGGTTCTGAGGTAGGAATTGGAAAGGAGCTCTGTTATCAAACATTCAGATACATGAATTTGAGGAAGAGTAGAGGTCAGGAAGAATAACTTCAGACTTCATGGCACTTGTAACTTTTTCCAGAGCACTTTTTAACACTACAGACTTTCTATTTTAATAAAGTGCTTTTATATATCCATGATCTCATTAAATTCTCAAAATAATAATGTAAATAAAAGAGGTAGATGTGGCACCAACGATGAGGTTCCCCATGTAGTAGGAAGACTTCTAGGATGAGCCAGTGATCCAAGGCCATGTGGAATCCATCCTCTTGATTGGGGGCGGGACATGTAACTATAGAGACAAAGGCGGGGTGGGGCCTTCCCGTGGTGGTGAGTGTGTGAGATGTGGCACAGCTGACTTCCAGGGAGGGTGTTTATCCCCTGAGCTATTCAGGTGAGCACTTGGGAGGCACTGAGTCCTTCCTGGTGAAAGTCAAATCCTGAAAGGGGTTCAACACAAGGGATATTCTTCCTCACTGGCTTAGAAGCTGAGGGGCCACATGACAAGGAATGAGGCTGCTTCCATCTCCTGAGGGTGACGGCCAGCAAGGAGGACTCTCAGTTTCATTTGCATTATTATTATTATTATTTTTTGCGGTACGCAGGGCTCTCACTGCTGTGGCCTCTCCCGTGGCGGAGCACAGGCTCCGGACGCACAGGTTCAGCGGCCATGGCTCACGGGCCCAGCCGCTCCGCGGCATGTGGGATCTTCCCAGGCCGGGGCACAAACCCGCGTCCCCTGCATCGGCAGGTGGACTCTCAACCACTGCGCCACCAGGGAAGCCCTCATTTGCATTATTAATAGTCTCCATCAGGTTCAAGAACATTTCTTGCCACCTCATAATACATAACAGTCTGCCTCTGTCACATGTTTTCTGTCCCTTTTTCTCATGGTTTTGCTCTCTCTCCCTCCCTCCCGCTTTTCCTTCTATACTTTAAAATGTAAAAAAAAAAAAAAAAAAAAAAAAAACTTCTTAGTGGCAGGACTGAGTGAAAGCAGGTTTTCCGTGGTTTGTTAGCTCCTTATCTTAGACAATCAGCAGAACAATAAATTAAGGCCTGAACTGGTATGTTTGCCAATTCCGTAGTGTAAACACACCAGCCATGATGGATTTCAAGCTGCAACGTGAAGGGTCTTCACTGTCTGCGGGCCTCCAGGGGCATGTGCTCATGTGGTTTCCCACACAGACACTACGAGTAAATAACCACAGAACAGGGGTAACGGTGAAATGTAGTGTGGTAATTAGGAAGGGTTGAGTTCTGAGCATCTGCTGCCCTTGATTTTAATGTAATTTGTGAATTTCTGTAATTTAATTTTTAACAAAGGCTGTTTAACAAGCAGCTCCTGTAGTCCCTGAAAAGTAGACAACTGGCTCTCATAGGCTGGTTCTGACCATCCCCAGCACAGCACTGCTTGTGCCCTTAGAAGAGAGAGGTCTGTGTTGCACTCCTGTTTCCCCCTTGTCAGCTGGGATGCGACCCCAGCCCCCAGTGTGATTATGGGCCTCCTTTCACCCTGCAGACAGAACTACATCATCAGTGACGGGAGAACAGGAAAGGAGGCCGAGTTCCTGGCCCCGTGGAGCTGCCATGTCAGGTGTGGATGTGTCAGGAGCCTACTGTGAGGCACAGGGGAAATCACTTCTACCTTGTTTAAGCTTCTCCTGTTTTGGGTTTGTTACAACCATCGGCTCTATATTCTAACTAGATGTTAGAATTCCCTTGTTTGAGTGAGGAAACTGATGCTTGGGTAAAACTGCGTTCCCGACACCAGAGGGTTGAGAGTCTCTGACTCAGCATTGAAACCACATGTTTTAACTCCAAGCTCGCTGTGGTTCCCATGACATCGTGTTGCAGATGCAATCAGTCATTAGTCCATGCAGGCCCCCAGCTGGGGATTTAACAGACGCAAGGCTGCTCTTGACTGACTAGCGGTCTTGTCTCTGGAACTCTTTTACTAGTAAGTGGTAGTTTGGAGAAGGCGCCCGTGAAGGGGTGAAAGCAGGGCCCCAGCCTGGGCAGTCGGGGAGGAGGACAGAGGTGGCAGCGGTGCCCTCTCATGTCTGAAGCTTTATCGAACACAAACGAGGAGCTCGTTCCTGTGCTGCATGCTACAGGGATTAGAGAAATAGAGGGAAAAGGAATCGAGTATCCAAATATTTGCATATCCCACACGTATTAGCTTTAATGTCCTTTTATTAACATGCTTCAGGACCACTTTTGATGACAGTAGTCTTTCAAGACCACGTGTGCCCAGGACCTGATTCATTCGTAGATCAGACATTGAAAATAAATATGCTTTGTAATCATTTTTGAATTGAAAATTTCTAAGTTCTTGTAAAAAAAAAAACATAATAAAATATTAGTAGTTTCTTAAGCAATTAAACAGTCTAAAACATTGTGACGTCTCATTTAGCATGGCTTTTCCGTGAATGAATTCTCTTTCCTTGTTACGTGTGTCGGACTATGCTTATACATCAAAGGCAATAGTGATCTTTTCCCTCAAAATAACTGTTTTCTGACATTAAAAATGTCTGTGTCCTCTTTATATTTTGTCTTGGTCAGCCTAAATTCATCCTTAATCTCACGGTAGAGTATTTTCACTGTTGCCTCTCTAAACTCACACGCTGAAGGCAAGTGGTTTCAGTCATCTGAATCCATTAGTATGACTGTGTTCTGCTCACTCTGTTGGAAGGGCGGGTGGCTGTATATTCCAGTAGCATACATTCCGGCATCCTACAGCTTTCTGTTTCCCCTTTTAGGAGAACTTATTTACTTCGGAGCTTTATTGTGTTGACACTTCGTTTGTCAGAGTCTTCCCAGGTTACACCTGTGTGGGTCACATTTCTCTTGGCTTCACTGGGTCTTGGGCTTTTGGCTACTTGTTCATGGAGCGAGTCCCAGCCTTTGCTGCCACCTCCAAACCATGGCCACTGCCCCATCATCTCATAGCACAGGCTTTCTCGTCCTCCCCCCCGGGGTGAGTGCTGGCATCTGGAAGGACTCTTGTGTCACCGCTGGATGGAGACACACAAGCTCCAGGCAGCCCCGACCTGATGGACCCCCTGAGGCTCTGGTTCCTCCCACAGCTTCTGGGCAAGGATCAATTGCCGTGGTCCAGAGCGTGCCGTGTGGCTTCACCTGCGAATGCCTGAAACGCTTGGGTGATGCGTTAACTTTGATCTATCAAAAACATGATTGTGACCTTTGAATGAAATACTAATTTTAAAATTTGTTGACATCCTTAAAATACTATTTCAATGCACAGTGGGCTTAATTTTACCATTATTTACTTTTTTCTTCTCTGTTCTACATTGATCAGTTTCAAAAACTACTGGACATGCTTCATATCAGGGAAAGATTTTAGGAAAACAATTTTGCACATTTATATAAAACTTAAATTTTCAGTAGCTGTTTTCTAGTCTGCTCTTTGCTGATTTTCATAATCATTGATACCATCAGAGAAAGATCACACATGAAATCCAAGTCAGTCAGTCATAGTCCTTTCCAGAAACTTGGGGAAGCGGTTTTCATGGAAAAGAAAAGATTGTTGGATTAAATGATATCTCTCTGTTATTTGCAAATTCACCCACTTGTTTCCCCAACCCCACTGCCATGATAATTTAACTGAAGGATGCTTCTCTGAGTCTTTCCCTGGGTTCCTCCCTCCATTAACATGGCTCCAGTACCACATATATTGATGCACATGTGGCTACCAGACTCTTAATGTCATGTCCAGCCTTTTCTGTGAGCTCCAGACACATATCCAACTATGTATTCAGCATCTTCTCTTTGATGTCTGAAAGATGTCTCAAATTCACAACTTTTCTAGACAGAGAATGGTGTTCTTGGACCCACTCTTTTCTTTAACCCACCATAAAACCTGGTCTTTTTTTTTTTTTTTTTTTGCGGTATGCGCGCCTCTCACTGTTGTGGCCTCTCCCGCCGCAGAGCACAGGCTCCAGATGCGCAGGCTCAGTGGCCATGGCTCATGGGCGCAGCCGCTCTGCGGCATGTGGGATCCTCTCAGACCAAGGCATGAACCCGTGTCCCTTGCGTCGGCAGGTGGCCTCTCAACCACTGTGCCACCAGGGAAGCCCCAAACCTGGTCTTTTAAGTGGTTTCCCATTGCAGTGAATGGCACAGCTGTCCATTCAAGTATGCAGCCTGGAAGCCTATGTGTCAGCCTTAATGCTTCCATCTCCCAGTAGCCTCCATATGCCCTGAGTCATCAGTTTCTGCCCCTCTTAACTCTACATGGCCCTTCATCCCTTTCACTTACCTTAATTTCCATCAGCAAACTAGGGTAGCTTTAATGATTATGAACTCATGGCCAATATTGACTTATCTGTATCCCCACATACACTGCCCCCTGCATGACTTTGAAAACATTCTAATCACCATACTGTTTCATCTCTATATATTTCTATACACCTATAAAAGATAAAGAATCTTTTAAAAGTCATCCTTGCAGTTTCATTGTCACAACTGAGATAATTTCTTCACAATGTTGAGAATTCAGTAAGTATTTAAACTTTTCTAATCATTTTGTTTTTCTCCTCATACAATTTTTTGTTTGAATCAGGATTTGTTGCAGTCAGTGGTCCCATCAACCACCAGACTGAAACCCTTCTACGATTCCCGTTGGTCTCAGAAGAAGTACCACGTTGACACAGCCTCTAGGACAATCAGTATTTGGACCCTACATATACCTGCATTCTTATCTTGCTTTCCACCTCCTCTCTGTTCTCTTGTCTTCGAACAGAGTGGAATTATTTCAACATATTATTCCCTGAGTGCTTATTCTGGCAAAGGGCTTTTGAAGAAACTATTCCTTATTCCAGGAATACCTTTTCCTCCTCATTTTATCCCCACCTTTCTGGGAGATCCCAGATCAAATGCACACACTCTGGATTACTTCTCTGACCAGGTCTGGTCAGTTAGCACATGAAGTCATAGTACCACATCTTCCTCCTGTGCCCCACTTAGTCACAAGGTATGCAAATACTTGTACACCTTTTTACTTGTTTTTGTTTCCTCTCATTGGCTCAATTCCTCCCTCTTTCAAATTGTTTCACCATTTTAGAACACTAAGTTTTTAAAAATTTAAGCATGTCTTCAAATCTGTAAGGCTAGTTCAGGCATTGTTGGGGACCATTGAAACAGATGGTAAATTATTTTTATTAGAAATATTTTAAAGAGATCACTATCCACAGGTTGCTCAACTCTTCGGAACCCTTGATGATTTTAAGTCAGTATTCCAAAGTTTACTTACAGACAGTGAAGTACCATCATCTGTCCTCTTCAGAGATCCTGAAACATACATACATTGTAGATTTCTAAGTTCATCAGTTACAATCTGTGTTACAATATTATGCTATTTTAATATTATCCACAGCTTATTACATCTCATCTCAGAAATGAGGAATTAAGTCAAATTACACATTTTTTACTTTAGAATCAATAGAGGATTTTAGTATGCACTAAAAATAGTTAAGAAAGAGCAGCAAAAACATGGACAGATATTCTGAAGGAAAAAAAAATCAATAGCCTCTGTGGTGATAGCAATCCTACAAAACACCAGCAAGACCATGATAGAAACAAAACTGGGAAAAGGTTCTATCTGAAGTCAGGAAAACAGAAGAAATGTTATGTTCAAGATACTATCTTTTTCCCCTTTTTATGTTTGTAAAGTTTGTATGTAAATATCTAAAGGAAATTTAAGGGAGGCTGAGATATTTTAAACCATGTGTCAAAGCATTATCTTCTGTATATAGGAATGGTATTACATATGGGAAGACATATTTTTTAAAAATTTAATACCATAACCTGATACTTGGTATGTGGTACACCCCCAATTCATTGCTTTGTAATGCCTTAAAATTCACTGTTTCAAATCAAAAACTACAGGTCAGATCAAATTATTTTTTGATAATCAGTAATGTTCAGTATAAGAAAATTTCATCTTGGAAAACCTCTATATCTAAGACGTAGTGTGATCTATAGTAACCTGTCATAACGTATGTCGTGATGGTAT
Organism: Neophocaena asiaeorientalis asiaeorientalis; assembly: GCF_003031525.2. Classification (NCBI taxonomy): domain Eukaryota; kingdom Metazoa; phylum Chordata; class Mammalia; order Artiodactyla; family Phocoenidae; genus Neophocaena; species Neophocaena asiaeorientalis. Next base: position 5,249,074 of record NW_020185335.1, on the reverse strand, counting down.
GTGGTTTGCCACAAAATAATCCATTTTTAAAATATTTTAATTTTATTGCAGTATAGTTGATTTACAACGTTGTGTTAGTTTCAGGTGCACTGCAAAGTGATTCAGATTCTTTTCTCGTATAGGTTATCACAGAATATTGAGTAAAATTCCCTGTGCTGTACAGTAGGTCCTTGTTGGTTATCTGTCTTATATATAGTAGTGTGTGTTTGTTCATCCCAAGCTCCTGATTTATCTCTCCCCTCCACATTTCCCCTTTGGTAACCATAAGTTTGTTTTTTATGTCTATGAGTCTGTTTCTGTTTTGTAAATAAGTTCATTTGTGTCATTTATTTAAATTAGATTCCACATATGAGTGATATCCTGTGATATTTGTCTTTCTCCATCTGACTTCACTTAGTAGAATGAGCTCTAGGTCCATCCAAGTTGCTGCAAATGGCATTATTTTATTCTTTTTTATGGCTGAGTAATATTCCATTGTATATATGTATCACATCTTCTTTATCCATTCCTCTGTTGGTGGACGTTTAGGTTGCCTCCATGTCTTGGCTATTGTAAATAGTGCTGCAGTGAACATTGGGGTGCATGTATCTTTTCGAATTATGGTTTTCTCCAGATATATGCCAAGGAGTGGGATTGCTGGGTCATGTGGTAGTTCTATTGTTAGTTTTTTTTTTTTTTTTTTTGGCTGAGCTGGGTCTCCATTGCTGTGCACAGGCTTTCTCTAGTTGTGGACAGCTGGGGCTACTCTTCATTGCTGTGTGTGGGCTTCTCATTGTGGTGGCTTCTTTTGTTGTGGAGCATGGGCTCTAGGTGCACGGGCTTCAGTAGTTGTGGTATGCGGGCTCTAGAGCACAGGCTCAGTAGTTGTGGAGCACGGGCTTAGTTGCTCCATGGCATAAGGGATCTTTCCGGACCAGGAATCCAACCCATGTCCCTTGAACTGGCAGGCGGATTGGATTCTTAACCACTGTGCCACCAGGGAAGCCCTATTATTGGTTTTGTAAGGAACCTCCATAGTGGTTGTGTCAATTTACGTTCCCACCAACAGTGCAAGAGGATTCCCTTTTCTCCACACCCTCTCCAGCATTTACTGTTTGTAGATTTTTTGGTGATGGGCCTTCTAACCTCTGTGAGGCAATACCTCATTGTAGTTTTGATTTGCGTTTCTCTAATAATTAGCGATGTTGAACATCTTTTCATGTGCCTTTTGGCCATCTGTATGTCTTCTTTGGAGAAATGTCTGTTTAGGTCTTCTGCCCATTTTTGGGTTGGGTTTTTTTTTTTTTTTTGACATAGAGCTGCATGAGCTGTTTGTATACCAAATAATCCATTAAAGTGGCTTGTCATAATTATCACTATCACAATTTTAATTTTTTAAGATGTCTCTTCATGTCTTTTTGATAATTCCTTCAGCTCTTTAAAAACCTAAATTTGAATATCTTATTTGATCTGGAAGCAAAACATAGAAACTGATGAGGGATGTCAGTAGCTAAACGACACTGCTATGTGACCACAGAGTCTTTTATGGTAATTGAAATATATGTGAGAGGGAAAAAGAATAAGTTGAAAGGGAGGAACAGAGAGAAGGGATTCTAGATAAGACTGGGCTCTCCATTGTATTTTTAATTCCTAAAACAGTGCCTGTCACAGATAAGCACGCACAGTTTGTGTTGAATAAGTGTATAATTAAAAGATGAAGTTCAAGGGAAAATCATTGATCAAGAGTGACTGTAAATGAGGGCTGGATGTTCCTAATTAGCCAGAGGACTGGCCAGACGAGTCCCAGTTCTTCCAAATGCTCCAAAGATGATGCATAATCACAGACCTTGTTGAAATTCGTAAATTCATTTCGGAGTCTGAGATCCATGGTTTTGAATAGTTCTAATTATGACATTACCTTTTAATCCTTCCTAAAATGGAAAGTTTAGCATTTTGTTTGAGGCTAAAAGTCATTCGGTGAATAAAATGAAAAAAAGGAGACTTTATTTTGTTAGCTGTAAGGTGGAACTATATGGCAATGAATCATTCAACTTCTAAATGATATTAGGAAAAGAGTCCAATGCGTTGGTCACCACTAATAAAATAAGAACGCAGCCTCCAAAGTTTACTACCTCGGATCTCCTGATAGTCTTTCAGTAGAGTATTTCTTAAATGCTTTCTGTTTCTTAAAATAGTGGTTTGAAATGTTCTGTGCAGAGCCCTTGAGTGGCTTTGTAAAATGCATCAATGCCTAATTGAGACGTATTTTGATTTTGTATTTCTATATTTTATTTTCTATTTTTTGTGCATACCTATAAGTTGATTTTTGCTATATTTCCCTTCTATCCAATGACTGTGCTAAACTTGCATCTTAATTATGACAGCTTATCTCTGTATTCATTTGGATTTTCTATGTGCACCAGTCATCTGTGAATAATGGCAGTTTTATTTCTTCATTTCCTAAGTTTGCCTTAATGCGTTACATAGGCCTTGCAGTAAAATGTCAGAGGGAATTGGTGATAGCAGGCATCCTTGTTCTATTTCTGATCTCAAGGGAAAGCTTTCAATATTTCACTCTGAAATGTGAGGTTTGCTGGAAGATTCTTTCAGATACACTCTATCAGATTTATGAAGTTCCCTTTTATTCCAAGTTTGCTAAGAAAGTTTTCATTAATGAAGGCTGAATTTTATGGATTGCTTTTTCTGCATCAATGTGAATATTATTTTTCTTTATTTTCCGCATCAGTGTGAATATTGTTTTCTCCATTGTTTTGTTAAGGTGGTGAATTAAGTTGATTTCCTTCTCTTTTGGGGAAAACGTTATTGAAGTAGAACATGCATACAGGAAAGTGCAAAAATCATAAATGTATAATGCAGTGAATTTTGACAAATGAAATTAGAGTAATCAACTGTCACATGAAGAAACAAGCCATTACTGGGGCACCAGAAGTACTCTAGGACCCCTTTCAGTGTAGAGACTGGGTAACTAGAATCTTGACTTCTAACGCCATAGGTCGGTTTTGCCCTATCTTGGGGTGGGGTGGGCATCTGGCTCCCTTCATTAAAAATTGTTTGTGTGATTAATCTTTGTTACTGTAAGTAGTTGTAGTTCACCTGTTCTCATTGGTGGAGAGTGTTCCATTAGATGAATACACGACAGTACGGTTACCCATCCTACTGTCCATGGATGTTTTGCGTCTTTTGCGGGGGGCTGTTATGATTAGTGCATATAACAATATTGAACTGGTCTCTCATGACTATATCCATGCATTCCTTTACCAGACACACACACACATCCCGCCCAAGAGCAGAGTTTCTGGATCAGAGGTTATGCCTATCTTCTGCTTTAGTAGATACTGCCTAACAGTTTCCCTAAGTGATTGTACCACTTTGCACTTCTACCAGCAACATATGAGAGTTCATAGTACATTCTAAGTAAATAATAGGTGTTATTATTAGAGAGTATCCTTCCCTCCTAGGGATGTGATTGAGGACTGTAAAAAGTGTGGCATTGGCCTCCGGTCAAAAGAAGTGGTTATATGGTGTCTGGTTTTATATTTTGCTTCCATGGTGTTGAACATATTACCTTACAGCAAGTAGCTGTCCAGTAGGCTTCAAATGAATTGAAAGGTATCACTACGGCCTCCTCCATAATACCTGGCTTGTGGAGTCAGCAGGTGTATGGTGGATTTACTGGTGGACATGGGCAGCCTGTAAGCACCATTGTAGATGGGAGTGGTGAGAGAGCAAGAGAGATGAATATGGAAATTGATGTGGAAGGACCTTGAAGATGAGTTTCCCACCTTGTGTTTTTTCTCAGGGTTGTTTGTGGTGAATAGTCAATGTTAATTATTCCATTTAGTATCCTTATCATTTAATATTGTTTAAAAACTGGAATTGTTTTGGAGGCAACCTTAGAATGATAAGGGGGAAGTCTGGTATCAAGAAATCCCATTCCAGGCTTCCCTGGCGGTGCAGTGGTTGAGAGTCCGCCTGCCGATGCAGGGTACATGGGTTCGTGCCCTGGTCCGGGAAGATCCTACATGCCGCAGAGCGGCTGGGCCCGTGAGCCATGGCCGCTGAGCCTGCGCGTCCGGAGCCTGTGCTCCGCAACAACAACAAAAAAGAAATTCCGTTCCTCCACCCACCACTACTCCTCCCCACAATCAATCGGGGCATTTCTGTTCAACTGATTGCCATCGAAGATTTCATTCAAAAATACTGTTTTGCTAAAAAAAAAAAAAAAAAAATCATTGATACAGTAATATTCTTGATAAATACTGAGTTCTTAATTTCCTGTCTCAACCACATGTGAACCATTTTTAGCTTTTCTGTTCAGCTGTCTCTTAATGATAATGTAAGTGTGCATTTTTCTTTGTGGAAGAGTCATTCTGACATATTGTTGGTTCTTTTGGTTTTCAGTTTTGTCTTTAATCACAGCACCCGTTTGCTTGTATTTTTGTCAAAGAATACCTATTCTCCCAGTCTTTCAGTGACACCTAACTGTGTGATATTTTTACCATTCCGAATGTGTGCCATTTCTTGGAATCAAAAGAACTGGAAGCAGATTTTTACATCAGTTGAATTTTAGCAAAGCAATCACATCTTGATATATATGACGTGGCATGAATTAGCCAGTTTTAAAATTTCCCATCTAGAAAGGAAGTGAAGTCTACTACATAATTCTTGATGATGCTATAAATGTTGGTAACTCAGAAAAGCATGATTTATTTAATCATTTAATTAGAAGAAAAGGCAAATTTCGCAGGGAGGTATCAATGTTAGATAATAATAAACATCATATAAACAGTGTTTTGTCTCTTAGGAATGTAAAAATTAGGCAGCCTGTTTCAATAGTAATTTAATTACTTTTGAGAATTTAGTTCTCCGTTAGTTTTTTGTGGTGCTGGTGGTTTATTCTGTTCCAAATCCATATGTTTAACTTAATCCCCAAGGCGATGATTAGGAGGTGGGGCTTTGGGGAGGTGTTTAGGACATAGGGGTAGAAACCTCATGAATGGGTTAAGTGCCCCTATAAAAGAGGGCCAGCGGAGCTCCCTTGCCCCTCTACCCTGTGAGTACGCGGGTGAAGAAGTGGGCTCTCTGTAACCTGGAAGAGGGCCTTTACTAGAACCTGACCGTGCCGACATCCTTCCAACCTGCAGAACTGTGACAAAGACATTTCTGTTGTGTATAAAGCCAGCTAGTCTGTGGTATTTCGTTATAGCAGTCTGAACAGACCATGCACCAGAGTGCACGACTATACAGTGTCTCCTTTCCCTACTTCACACTTCTTATTAGAGCATCTCTCATGCCTCAAGCATAAGACACACCTCACCATCATCAAGATCCTACTCCTCTTTGACATATACACACTACCATATATATAAAGTAGATAACTAATAAGAACCTACTGTATAGCACAGGGAACTCTACCCAATACTCTGTAATGGCCTATGTGGGAAAAGAATCTAAAAAAGAGGAGATATATGTGTATGTATAACAGATTCACTTTGCTCTACACCTGAAACTCACACAACATTGTAAATCAACTATACCCTGATAAAAATTTAAAAAGTTGAAGCCTTTTTGAAAGAGGCAGCTTCAGCTATGAAATGGATTAAAATATATGAATATGTATCAAGAATAATTATTCTGCGTTTCTTAGCTGAATATGCCTCTAATAAATGTCACCGGTATTTTTCTCAAAAATATATTTTTCGATATGATCTTACTAAAAACTTTTACTTAATAAAAGGTTAAGTGCTTTTTCAAATTGTCAGGTGTCTGTCTCCTCGTGGGACAGTATGGTATTTGCGCAGTTCTGAGTTCTTTGTGTCTGGGGGGGATTTCTCCGAGGTGGTAGCAAGTGAGTACACAGTGAGCCGAATAAGCAGGTGTGTGTCACTGATTCTGCAGTTGACTGGCCGGACCACAGGGGTAGCCGGGAGACCATTTCCCCGCGGAGCCGATGTCACAGAAAACTTGGTTGTGTCCTTTTTTTTACCCCACATTTCCTGCCACACTGTATTTGGCAAAGCAGTACTTGGAATCATTTTTCAACTTTTCAACCTTTAATTTTGTTTGCTAGTTTTGTTAAGAAAAGGTAATGAGTTTTGTTTGTGTTTTTTTTGGTTAATCTCAGAAAGGATATTTTCCTTCTTTTATCACATTTACTTTGGCAGGGTTCACATCTGCTCAAGGGCCCTCAGAGACCTGGAAAAGTAGTTTTCTTCTGAGTTTGTGAAATCATGTTATTTTTGCTCTGATGGAACTGTTCAAATCTCCATCCTGCCAGCTCTTTTAAAATAGTCGCCTCTGACTTGCAGCACACTGTTTCGTTACAGTTTTTTGACTCCTCTAATTTATTGAGCATTTTAGCACTTGGCTCCGTGATTTTTCTCCCCACCACTGAATGTGACATTTTTTCATGGTGATCTTACCATCTTTGTAGATGTTGCATCCAGTATTCTGTCTTCCTTGTTTTCATCTTATCTCAACCCAAAATAACAGCCTATGGGCTTCCCTGGTGGCGCAGTGGTTGAGAGTCCACCTGCCGATGCAGGGGACATCCTCAGGCATCTCCTCCGGGGAGCTCAGCATCCTCTCTCTGTCCACACGCTCCTGTTCCCATTCCTTTCCTCAGATTCACTTCCACGGTCCATTGTCACAGTCGTGATCTTGTACACTCTCAACTCCCTTGCCCTAACTCTGTTGTAGTCGCTGGGCAGTACCTCTTCTTGGTTAAATCTAGTGTTCTACCTACTCTGTGTCTGTAACCAAGTATCTCATTATGGTTGAATAAAAGCCCTGGGCCATCCTGATACGTGTCACTTTAATTAATGGCCACTGACCTCAAGTGGAACTTCAGACTCTTTGCTGATACATTTCCCTTTTATTTGACTTTCTCAAATTTCCTCTGTCCATTACTTTTACAGAAAACTCAAGTGAAACTGTAACTTTAGGCATCTATGCAAAAGACCAATTTCACAGACCAATTGAACCAGAGGCCAATTTAACAAACTTTTTTATCAAAAAATTGTAGATTCTACAAATAATTTACAGCCAATATGAATTCATATAACACTTGCCATGGCCTGAACTTTCAACTTCCATTATTGATGATTTCAGCAGAGCTTCAAAATGAAAACAAATAGACATTAATTAAAAATTAGTGATTTAAAAATCTATGACTTGCCATTTCAGCTATCTAAAATCAAAATCTAGGCTGTTACACTGGGGGAGCAATAATGAATGTTTGAGTCTGAAATGCACACAAGAGGCTGCAGGGATATACTTTTATATCAGCTTAATCGTTACCAATAAAATGCAGTGAAGAGAGAAGACATTTATCTTCCACACACAGAGTAATTCTAGTGTTTTGTGTCATTTTTTTTTAAACATCTTTATTGGAGTATAATTGCTTTACAATGGTGTGTTAGTTTCTGCTTTATAACAAAGTGAATCAGCTTTACATATACATATATCCCCATATCTCCTCCCTCTTGCATCTCCCTCCCACCCTCCCTATCCCACCCCTCTAGGTGGTCACAAAGCACCGAGCTGATCTCCCTGTGCTATGCGGCTGCTTCCCACTAGCTATCTATTTTACGTTTGGTAGTGTATATAAGTCCATGCCACTCTCTCACTTCATCCCAGCTTACCCTTCCCCCTCCCTGTGTCCTCAAATCCATTCTCTACGTCTGCGTCTTTATTCCTGTCCTGCCACTAGGTTCTTCAGAACCTTTTTTTTTTAAATTTTAGATTCCACATATATGTGTGTTAGCATACAGTACGTTTTTCTCTTTCTGACTTACTTCACCCTATATGACAGACTCTAGGTCCATCCACTGCACTACAAATAACTCAGTTTCGTTTCTTTTTATGGCTGAGTAATATTCCATTGTATATATGTGCCACACCTTCTTTATCCATTCATCTGTCGATGGACACTTAGGTTGCTTCCATGTCCTGGCTGTTGTAAATAGAGCTACAGTGAACATCGTGGTACATGACTCTTTGATGGACAAAACAATCATTGCTTATCATCAATCCAGGAGAAGCCACCCATTCCTGACGGTGCCAGCACAGGAGCACAAAATATAGAAAGCTGAGAATCCTGGGTGAGAGCGTCTTCCCATCGGCCTGGGCCAACTTCATTGTTGGATACCGAGGAAAAGAGAAACTCAGTTATTCAGGGGAAACATGAGAACATGGGCACAGTTCAAAGTGTTGAGGCTATATCAAGGCTTGTCTCTGTTCTCAGGTGCTTGTTTCTCTCTGACTGTTTAACTGGGTGTTATTGTGGAAACCTGGCCACACGGACACTAGTAATTTCATTTGTTTTATATAGTGCAATTCACAAAAGAATTTTGTGAGGGAAGTTTAAATTCACAATTCTTCTAATATAAAATAGAAAGTGAAAATAGAAGCTGGTAGGGGAAGCACAGAAATAAAACGAGATGACAGAAAGTATCGACTGAAAACCAAGAAAGGCGAAGGGAAAATGAAGAGATGATTCACAAAAGAAGATAAAAAAGTTAGAAATTAAACTTAATCATAATAATCAAATACATTCAAATTACTATAGTAGGAGTAATAATTTGACTACCATTTATTTAATGGGCATCTAACATTGTTCTCTGACTTCATGTGGGTTAACTATTTGAATCCTGACTATGGCCCTAGAGGTAGGTGCAGTTATTCTTCTTCTTACCAATGCTTTAATAAAACAAGGAAACACTCAGGCTGCAGAGGGCACAGTGCATTCATTGTTGGTCATGGAAGTAGAACAGACATGTTGGAAAGCATTTTGGTAATAGGCATTGAGAAACTTAAGAATAATTGGCCCATTTTCAGTTTAATCAACTCTTCTCAAATTAACTCTTCTCAAGAAGCAATGTTGTATATAATAAAGTTTTAGAAATTTGAAAATGTTTAAAGTAATATAGCATAACAGCAAGTCAGACTATGAGGCAGGCTGAAAAATCATGGAGCTTAAGGAGAATTCAAATTTGCGAAAATGGGCACAATATAATAATTGGGAAAAGGATACAAATCATATGATTCCTGTTCTGTAAATGAAATTGCATATAATCATAGAAAAAAGACAGGGCAGAAATATAGCGGGATATTTTTTCTCTAGATAGTGAAATATGGTGAATTTTATACCTTTCATAATTTCCAAAGTTTCTACAATTAAACAAAAATCAGGTATGGTAGATTGAGTGCATCTCTGGTCCTGGACGCAGACCTTTCCTTCATGCCCTCCCACAGTGATTCTGGCTTCAGATGACTTGCTTTAGCCAATGGGACAGTAGCACGTTAGATGCTACTTCGGTGCTGTCTCATCTGTGATCACCGTGAGAGGGTTCCCTGGTGGGGATTTGGAGGGAACCTGCAGGAGAGCTCATTCATCCCAGCCCGGGCCAGCCTCCATCCACGGGCTTCCAGCCAACAAGCCGGCTTCTACAGACACGTGAGCAGCTCAGCAGGCAAGCCTCACCCAGATCGGCAGAACTGCCACTGCCCCCTGGGCGCATGGGGATTAACAAAGGCTGCTGTTTACCCCCTTCGCCCACTAAGATTGGGGGTAGTTTGTTGTAGGGCCAGTTAACTTACATAGGAGGCCGTTTAGGGTCCAGAGCTGTACTGAGCAGCAAACCAGGTTTATACGCATGCGTCCATAAAGACGTATGCAGGGGCTTCCATTGCGCATTCTCTGAATCACCCTGTGTTCCCAGCCTGGCTTTATATTCTCCACGTATTTAACTAGCCGCCTCCACTCCTCTTTTCCTAATTACCATATCTGTGATCAGATTCTTTCTCAAGGCAGCCCCAGCTTCCTCTGACGACCTGGGCTGAGAGGCGGCAGGAGCTGGTTGAACAGGGTCAGCGGCAGAGGAGGGGCTGTCAGGCCTGCGGCATGAAGGCTGATGGGCGATGGCGTTAATTAATCAGTGTCCGGCTATGAGAAGAGAGAGTGGCGTCATCAGGTGTGTTGGAGGGAGCACACGGGTGTGACACGGGGGAGAGAGTGACAGTGGTCCCACCTGCCCTGGCTCCGCCCTCTGACCTCTCACAAGCTGCAGTGCGTGGCTGAGTCTCATAGCCTTTTTTAAACAAAGGTAGGCTGGTTTGCATCTGCTTGGAGGGAAACATTGCCGCGTCAAATAAATTCTCCCCAGGGCCTCTTCAGAGCAAGCCCATTAGGTGCCCTGGGCCTGGGGGTAAATTTTGACCTTTCCAAATTTCCCCTTCACAACGGAATAGCAGTGGTTCTCATCACTACATCAAGAACAGTGAAATCCCAGGGGGTCCAGATTGCTCCCTCAGGACCGATTAGCTCAACAGAAGGTGTATGTGTGTGCCCTCAGAGCGGCCCAGCCAAACTGATTTGGTGAGAGCATGGTTCGGCCTTGTGCCCCCAGAATGTCATTCACCCGTGGATAAAGGGCTGCTTTCACATGGACTTTTTGTGCTCAGGGTAGTCTCAGTGCTTCAGAGAAATGTTGGGAAACATCTCATGACCCACAACTCCTGCTTCTGGTGTTAGCATGGCATCCGGCTTGCACACAGTAGGCCCTCAAAAATTAGTTTGTAAGAAAGAAATTTAAATACCCTGTTTGACCAGCTTAGGTGATCAGGTACATAAATTAGGATAGCTAAAAATATGTGTTAAGAGTTGTGAGAACATGGGGAATTCCCTGGCAGTCCAGTGGTTAGGACTCCGCACTTTCACTGCCGTGGGCCCGGGTTCAATCCCTGGTTGGGGAACTAAGATCCCACAAGCCGCATGGTGGCAAAAAAAAAAAAGAGTTGTGAAAGCATAATAATCCAGTGTAGTAGTTCTCCAAGTGTGGCTCCTGAGTGGCAGCATCAGAATTACCTGAGGACTTGTTAGAAATACATGTTTCCTGTTCCCCCTTCTCCTCACAGAACCAGAAGGGCTTGGGGGCGGGTGGTGTGTGGTCCAGCCACCTGTGTGTTTAGTGTCTTCTGTGATGCACATGCTCATGTGAGACCCGTGGACTGAGTGGTTAGAGTCTCTGGTTTCTAACAAAGGGTTGCAAAATTATTCTAAAGTTAACTCTCATTCACTTTTCCAAACAAACGGAGAATGTGCGATTGGTTAAAACTGCATTCGAAATGAAAACAAAACAGCTCCAGTTCCCAAATCCCATATCCATAACTTAATGTTATTAATATTTGAAGGCTTTTCCCCATAGTTAAACACAATTCACAGCTAGTTTTAACAGACACATCGGATCAGTTAGAAAATTTTCATTTGGATTGGTATTAGGTAATATTAGGGAATTATTATTTATCTTATTTGTTATCACGGTATTGCAAATGCAGGGATGTGCTGGAGCATGTATGTTTGAAATGATTATTGTTATCAACACACCCGAGTGAGATAAAATGTAAAATTCATATTAAACATATTATATGCATGTGTTTTTAATGGATTTAATTAAAGTAGGACATAACAAATGAAAAAGTGATTCTCCCATACAAATAATACAAATCAAAACTGATTTTTTTTAGATTCTAGAGGCAAGTTAAAGAATGTCAAATTAAAATGTAAAACAATATAGGTCAATATATTACTAATATTCTAAGTATATTCCTAACCGCGGCAGCCATTAATGTTGATCTGTTGTTTGTTATTCTGAAGCTCATGTCAGAATCTGTGCCTCACTCTCCTTTCATCTCCATAACAACAAGGGAAGCTATTTGTAGCACTCCCTGGTTTGACACATGGTGAAGATGGGATGTAGGGAAATTAAGTAACTCGTTCAAAGTCTTTTAACCACTAACGGTGCAGTTAGGATTCATGATATGTTCTCAAATCAAAATTGTAGGGAACAGGTTCTTTCTACACAGCAAGCAGCTTCAGGAAGGAGCTTATCAGAAACAGCTGTACTTACGGTCTGAATGCAATACAGCTGTCAGGAGCCATCCTAGACAAACAAAAGCGTGTGTACACATATAGCTTGAAGGATTGGGGTTGGGAGTGGAGCTGGAGATGGGGGAAGAAGCAAAAGTCTGTATGAATATGTAATCTGGGAGAGCCTTAGAGAGCAGGAGGATGTTAACAGCATCTGGAGAAAATTATTATTGGCCAAAAAATGCTACAATTTTTGCGAAGGGACACTAGGTTACTTAGAAAAACAATTACTAAAAATGAAATCTAAGTCCTTACCCAGACCTCAATGACCCTGCAACAACATATGATCCATTCCTGCCTCTTAGACTCCTTTTCCAACCTCTCTCCCTCTGTCCACTTGGCTCCAGTTACCTCCTTGAGGCTGATAATACTTCTGCCTTAGGGCCTTTGCACTTGCTCTTCCTGCTTTTTCCTTGATGACTAATGACATCTGTGTCAGTTTTGTCCCTAGGTATTTCATATGTTTGATGTTATTATAAATGATCTTATTTTTATGTTTAACTTCTGTGTCATAAGTGTGTGGGTTTATTTCTGGGCTCTCTCTTCTGTTCATTTAATCTATGTGTCTGTTTTTGTGCCAGTACCATACTGTTTTGACTACTGTAGCTTTGTAGTATAGTCTAAAGTCAGGGCGCTTGATTCCTCCAGCTCTGTTGTTCTTTCTCAATATTGTTTTGGTTATTTGGGTCTTTTGTGTTTCCATACAAATTTTAAAATCATTTATTCTTTTGCTGTGAAAAATGCCCTTGGTATTTTGATTGGGATTGCATTGAATCTGTAGATTGCCTTGGGTAGTATTGTTAGTTTCTAGGGACACAGAAATATAATTTATTTCTGTGTTTCAGTCTTGTATGAACTTTGCTAAATTTAGAGTTTTAAGAGATTTTTGGATTTTATAGATTTCTCTATATAGACGTGCCTTTGAGATAATGTGTATTGTGCTATTTTTGGTGCAAAGTACTATAAATGTCACTTAGGTTAAGTTGGTTAATAATGTTGTTCAAGTCTTTTATATCTCCTGATTTTCTGTGTACTTTTTCTGTGTATTACTGAGAGAGGAGTGTTTAAATATTTGACGATCATTTGGGTTTGTCTGTTTCCTTTGTGGTTCTATTAGTTTCATCTTCATGCATTTTCAAGCTTTTTTATCAGTTGGATAAAGGTTTAGGGTTATGTACTCTTGGTGAATTTTTCATTATGACTGCTTTATCATCATGAAATGACCCTCTTTGTTCCTGGTGTATGCTTCTCTAAGATTTACGTTGTCTGATATCCTTTTCTGTACTTTTAATTTTAAATTATTTGTATCTTTATATTTAGTGTGAGTTCCTTACAGGCAGCCTAAAGTTGGGTGTTGCCTTTTGTCCAATTGCACAGTCTCTGTTTTAAATAGCATGTTTAGACTGTCTCCATTTAATGTGGCTATTTTTGTGGTTGGATTTAAATTCACCATCTTGCTCTTTTTTAAAATCAGTCTCACTGGGTATTTGCTGATTTTTCCCTCTTTCTGTAACTTCTTTTGGATGGTGTATTTCTTTATTCCATGTTACTTCTTTGTTTTACTAGCTACATGATTTGTTATTTTAGGGATTGTTTAGGGTAAGTAATACAACTGTTTAGGTTATCTCTATCCAAGTGATATTATACTTCTTTGCATAAACTATGGTTATACTTTAATTCTACCATTTTAGAGATAAAGAAAGCTGAAATTCCGAGAAGTGATGTGACTTGTCTGTGGCCATACACCTTGGTTAGGGGCTAAAATAGGAACTCTAGTTTCCTGACTTCAGACTCGGTGCTTTTTTCACAGTGTAACACTAGGATGAGCGTCACTTTCTTTGGAGAATACCAAGTCACCATAGTTACAAATTATACTTATAAGCACCAATGTGGAAAAATTGGGGATTATTCTTTTCCTGTTTAGGAAAATGTAAGTTTTAAAGATCCAGTAGGAAAGCCCTAAAATCTCCCTGCAGACCGCTTGGATAGGCATCACACAAAGCATCAGGTAAATAATTAGAGATAAACCTGTGAGCCAGCTTTTAGTTGAGACCCTGGAGCGGAATTTGGCTTCCTTTGGCTTCTCACATTAGTCACTGTGGGAGAGTGATTCGCATCCCGTAAGTCACATTCTGCCCGTGGCTGGTAGTGTTGTCTCAAATCGTATTTACTCATATTATTCTATGTGCCAGGATTAAGGAATATCTGAGACCGTCAGCATGATGGGGACCTCTGTCTAGGCCTGGTTATGTAGAAACTGAACGGAAGATGCATATTTACTTCTCGCATTTGGAACATTGGGCTTGCACAATTAATATACGCAGTTTGGGCAGATCACATTTTATGTTCCCTGGATCATCATAGGAACAAAGAAGAGAGTCTATTAATAATAGAAATGAATATGTTAATATTACTTTTAAACACAAGTATGACATAAATAGCCAATATTTAGTGAAATTTAAAATCTTGAATTGCCACGGTTCTCTCAGATATATTTTCCTTGTTGTAATTGCATTTATATCCAGCTTTATTCCAAGTATTATATACTTACACCAGATTAAAATGAAATGCTCTTCTGAGTATTTACACACCATCACTTTGTCATTAGTATTCGTGAGCTCTAAATGGCAAATACTTAACTCTGAACCTAGGAGACAGGTCGTAAAAGTAATCAGTTGTTATAACTAGTCTGCGTTCTGCTTTTTCTCTGGTTGAAGAAAATAAAGAGTAGAATCCTTACATTGAAACAAAGTTTATCAGACCAGAAATTTATGTGTGTATGTCTGTATTTATATATGTCTTTTGCCAGAGCTTGCTTTTAAAGAAAATCAGTGATGCCAGAATCCCTGGATTTTTTCCTATATTCATAAGAATATTATATAGAAATAGCCTCACATTATAACTTTTTGACTAATATTTATATAGTCAAAAGAATTCTCCACCTTAGTCGTTAAGGCATTTGACAGTATCTAATCAGCTTCTCCTAGAAGTTTACATCGTATTGGGGGGAAGAAAAAGGAATAACCGTTGTCCGGTGGTTTCCACTGTAAAAGCACAACAACGACTGTGCATGTATACAGGCAAATGATCCTCACAGACGTAGGCCTCTGAACACAATGTACAGACGAGCTCCTGTGCTGGGTGTGTGGGAGTGGAGAGAAGAGAGGTAAACAGTGAAAATGAGAGGACCGAAAAACGAGGCCACTTAGCCGAGTCCCATCACGCTTTGCTGTATAGCTGTGCAACTTCCAGACCAAATGCAGTTCTTTTCAGCCTTTCCCATATGGTTTAATAAAAACAAATTTCTCCAGCCTTCCGCAGTGCAGTCATCTATTGGAACAGATGTTTAGCTGGCATTTTCACTCTCTTTTCTTTAAAAGAGATTTTTAGTGCTCTTTTCATTTCAGTTTCAGGAAATTGCTTTATTTCCGTGTGGCAGCTCTCTATCACACTAGACTCAATGATGGCGTGTTATTGCCCGGCACGTCTGCTGCAGGTGACCACGATGAGTCCCATCCTGGGCATGGCTTGACTTCATTTCCTAAAATGTGCTTTCGACAGGCCGATCATGTGGGTGAATGATAACACAAAAGCTCTGTAAAACTGAATTGAAATGTTTGCTCAGGAAAAGCAAAAACGTAGGGTGAAATTTTATAAAGGATTAATAGTGAAATATTCAGTTTGATTGATGAGATGTGCATTCATTTATTCAAAGATATTTCTGAATGCCCTCCATGTCCCAGGCACTGAATTATGCCTGGTTATAAGCTGGCAAATTAAAAAAACAGGACTACTGCCCTGGGAACTCAAAATTTAATCTGGCAGGAGGTCAATAAACAAGTGAACAAATAAAAATTTAAATTTTATATTATAATACAGTTATACATGATGAGTACTATGGCAGAGAGTAATTTAGTTGGGCTCCTATTCAGAAATTGAAGTTATAGAAGATCTCTCAGAGAATTTATTTAAACCAGGACTCAGTGATATGACCAGTCCACCCTGTGAAAATTTGCTGATATCATTCTACAGAAAGGAAGTAACATGAGCAGAAGTCTGGAGTTGGACAAAACTGAGAATAACTGGAAAATTGAAAGGGAGCCAGTGTGCTGGGAGAGGGCAGAACGGAAATCAGGAAATAATCAGTTTGGAATTTTTAGGGCCTTGTAAATCACCGTAAGGTGTTTGCAATATATATAATTAATGGGTCAATATTTTAATTGTTTCTTTACTAATTGTTACTTCTATTCAATATAAATTATTGAATAGATACAACTTTTGAATGAAATATTTATATTACTCTACATACATTAATAGATATCTACTTTCGTTCTGAAAACAATTTCAGATCATCCAGTGGAAAAGTAGAGGCATTGTGACAGGGCTGACATGCTGAAGGAAATGATAATGACTTTGAAATGACATAGACTAAGGTTAAGTAGCAGAAGCAGATTTAGAACTCAGTTCATGTTTAATCTTTAACATGATTCTGTTAAACATCAATGGATTGAAAAATAAATCCTGGATGTATGGATGTATCATGATAAAAGGTGACAAAACACACTGTATGACAAGCAGGATTCGGGAATGGATAACGTAATGGAGGTGGAACAGTTTTCTTGTTTGGTTGTCTATACTTCCTGAAGAAGATGGAAATGAGTAGAAACTTAAAATATCATGAGATGCTGTAACACATATGTGTGTCAAGAATGTTAAAATTAAGAGCTGGACCAAAAATGTCCCCAATTATGTGCAGCATTTTCTTTACTACAGTAGCTGGGGGGAAAAGGCATGCAGGATAGGTCAGTATTGTGGGTGGAGTTAGCACCTAAAGCATTTTTCTATATTGGTTTGTCTGCCCTACTTTCAACCTCACATTGAGGTTGAAATGTATTTTTCTCTTTACCAGTTATTCCTTCGTGTATTCCAGTCTTTTAGGTTCTTCCCTGTTTTTTTTTTTCTTTTTTGACAGTGCTGTCTAATATATCCCCCTCACAGAGTAATTCACTATTTTTTTAAAAAAAAATAATTGCTAGAACCTACTATGCAAGACATATAAAAAAGAAGATACTGCCTTTCCTGTCCAAATAGTGAAACTGGATCAGTAGAAAGAAGTATTTACATTAGTAACTACACATTCAGGGAGAAATAGTTGTAGGTGGTGCTACAGAAATTAAAAACATCTGCGGAGGGAATTCAGAAGAGAAAGTGACAACATTTAGTTGGGAGGGAGGGTGCAGACAATTACAGAAGCGGCGGAACTTGAAGTGAAACTTGAAGAGTGGGTGTTACTGTGCAGGTCGGGAAAGGAGGTCCCGGTGAAGGAATACGGTGAGCGGAGGGGAGGCGGGCACGCGCACATCCTCAGGAGAACGGGGTGATGCCGCCGACTGATGGTTTGTTTGGACACAAGCCAGTATTCTCCACCTTGCTCACTTACTTGGTTCATCCTGCTTGGCACCAAGTGCCTTTTGGTTATTATCAGAAATAACCCACGTAGTAAGATAAAAATATGTATCCTGATACGGCTCATTTATGTTTGTTTCACTGTGGGAGCCAGGTTCCCTGTGATTCGCGCTCTCGTGTAGTTCACTCCCACGTTGCACCAGGGTTGGTCTCCGGGTAAACATGATACAGAAGACAGGATGGAAAGCAGCTTCCGAGGTGAGGTCATAGGATACTGCTGCTTCTGGCTTGCTGGTTTGCTCGCTCCCTCTTGGGTCGCTGACTCAAGGGAAAGTCAGCTGCCCATGTGATGAGTAGCCCTATGGAGCGGTCCACACAGTGAGGAACTGAGGTCTGCAGCCAGTAGTCACCTGAGTGGTCTTTGTAGGAGATCCCGAAACCCCAGTGAAACTTTCCGACGAGCGAGTCCTGGCCGCCGTCTTGAGGGCAACCCCACGGGAGACCCTGAGCCAGAATCACCAGCTAAAGCGCTTCTAGATTCTCATCCTCAGAAACTATTGCTGAATGGTTTTTGTATTAAGCTGCTGGGTTTTGGGGTGATTGTGTTAAGCATCATCAGTAGATAACACTTTTCCCAACACCTAGAATTTATATATATATATATATATATATATATATAAAAGACTCTCAGTAAAGGTTTAACATATTTAATACATAGAATATTCACTAACTTTTTACACTAGAGACTCATCTTTTAAATTTTAGTTCTAAATATGTAATTTTTATAAAGAACTCAAATTATGTTTATAGAATATTTAAAGACATTAATTTGCAACTCTGCAATGTACCATTGACTTACTCCGTTGACTTATTCCGTTGACTTATTCCCTTCTCAAGTTAGTCCCTGACCTTCAAATACCAATGGTGGCTGCAGGTTAAGATTTAATTTTCAGCAGCTGGCTCCATTCCATATAAAAGGCTATGATTCTATTTTTATTATGTATGATTTTTATTTTAGTCTCCAGAAGCAAATCAGGAAAAAAACATTCATGAAAGTGTTGATTAGTCAATGCAAAATTCGCAGATAAACTTGTAAACATAATCAGGAGACTTAATTTTTAAAATTTTATCTTTAGTTTTTATTACATTTAAAAGCTCTTGGTCGGGACTTCCCTGGTGGTCCAGTGGTTGAGAATCCGTCTTGCAATGCAGGGGATGCCAGTTCAATCCCTGGTGGGGAAACTAAGATCCCACATGCCGTGGAGCAGTAACAAGCCTGCACGCCACAACTACAGAGCCCATGCGCTCTGGAGCCCGTAGGCCACAATGAGAGAGAAGCCCCACACCGCAACAAAGGATCCCGTGTGCCACAACTAGGACCCGACGCAGCCAAATAAAGAAATTTTTTTTAAATTAAAAAATATAAAAAAGCTCTTTGTCATGAGGATAGATTATTTAAGAACTTAACATTTGTACAGGGTCACAGTGAAATGGAGACTTGAGGTATTATTCTGCATAAGTCTTGACCAATCCTTTAATTTTTAAAAAGATATTATTTTCTGAGAGTTTAAGGTTCACAGCAAAACTGAGGGGGAAGGTACAGAGATTTTCCATATACCTCTACCCCCATGCATGCATAACTTTCACCATTATCAACATCCACCCATTAGCTGGTATATTTGTCTTCATTGATGAGCCTATATTGACACATCATAATTCTCCAAATACATAATTTACATGATGGTTCCTTCTTGGTGTTGTACAGTCTATGGATTTGGACGAGTGTATAAGGACATGTTTCTGTCATTATGGTATCATACAGAGTATTTTCACTACGCTGTTAATCCTCTGTGCTCTGCCTCTTCATCCTTTCCGCAACCCCCAACTGCTACAACCAGTGATGTCTCTGCTGTCTCCATAGTTTTGCCCGCGCCAGAATGCCATATTGTTGGAGTCATACAGTATGTAGCATTCTCAGATTGGCTTCTTTCACTTAAGACTCTTGATAACGTCGCATTTTGTTCAGTGCTGAGCAATATTCCATTGTCCAGATACGGTTTATTTATCCACACCTACTGAAGGACATCTTGGTGATTTCCAAGTTTTGGCAATTATGGATAAAGCTGCTGTAAACATCCATGTGCAGGTTTTTGTGTCGTCTTAAGTTTTTGGCTTTTTTTTTTTTAACATCTTTATTGGAGTATAATTGCTTTACAGTGGTGTGTTAGTTTCTATAACAGTGAATCAGCTATACATATACATATATCCCCATATCTCCTCCCTCTTGTGTCTCCCTCCCACCTTCCCTATCCCACCCCTCTAGGTGGTCACAAAGCACTGAGCTGATCTCCCTGTGCTATGCGGCTGCTTCCCACTAGCTATCTGTTTTACATACATTTGGTAGCATATATAGGTCCATGCCACTCTCTCACTTCGTCCCAGATTACCCTTCCCCCTCCCCGTGTCCTCAAGTCCATTTTCTACATCTGTGTCTTTATTCCTGTCCTGCCCCTAGGTTCATCAGGACCGTTTTTTCTTTAGATTCCATATATATGTGTTAGCATAGGGTATTTGTTTTTCTCTTTCTGACTTCCTTTACTCTGTATGACAGACTCTAGGTCCATCCACCTCACTACAAATAACTCAATTTCGTTTCTTTTTATGGCTGAGTGATATTCCATTGTATATATGTGCCATAACTTCTTTATCCATTTATCTGTCGATGGACACTTTGGTGGCTTCCATGTCCTGGCTATTGTAAATAGAGCTGCAGTGAACATCGTGGTATATGACTCTTTTTGTCGGAAGGGGGGTGTGGATAGTGACCTCTTGGTGGCGGCAGCAGCAGCCTTAGCATCTCATGCCTGTCTCTGGGGTCCATGCTTTTAGCTGCGGCTCGCGCCCGTCTCTGGAGCTCTTTAAACAGCGCTCTGAATCCCCTCTCCTTCCTTGGGCACCCGAAACAATGGTCTCTTGCCTCTTCGGCAGCTCCAGACCTTTTCCCGGACTCCTTCCCGGCTAGCCGTGGTGCACTAGCCCCCTTCAGGCTGTGTTCACGCCGCCAACCCCAGTCCTCTCCCTGGGGTCTGACCTCCGAGACCCAAGCCTCAGCTCCCAGTCCTGCCCGCCCCGGCGGGTGAGCAGACGAGCCTTTCGGGCTGGTGAGTGCCGGTCGGCCCTGATCCTCTGTGCGGGAATCTCTCTGCTTTGCCCTATGCACCCCTGTTGCTGTGCTCTCCTCCGTGGCTCCGAAGCTCCCCCCATGCGCCACCTGCAGTCTCCGCCCGCGAAGGGGCTTCCTAGTGTGTGGAAACCTTTCCTCCTTCACAGCTCCCTCCCACTGGTGCAGGTCCCGTCCCTATCCTTTTGTCTCTGTTTATTCTTTTCTCTTTTGCCCTACCCAGGTACGTGGGGGGTTTCTTGCCTCTTGGGAGGTCTGAGGTCTTCTGCCAGCGTTCAGTAGGTGCTCTGCAGGAGATGTTCCACATGTAGATGTATTTCTGATGTATCTGTGGGGAGGAAGGCGATCTCCACGTCTCACTCCTCTGTGAAATTGAAGTTCCTCTCCCTCAACTCTTTTTGGGGGAAGACCCAGAAGTGTGATGGATGGATTGGGTTGTAGGTGTATGTTCAGTTTTGTGAGAAGCTGCCAAAATGTGTTCCTAAGTGGCTGTGCCAGTTTATACTCCCATCAGTGATGAATGAGCGTTCCTGTTGCTTCAGTCCTCGCTAGCATCTGCTGTTGTCAGTGTTCTGGATTTCCACCATTATAATAGATGTGTAGCTGTGTTTTGTTGTTCTTGTAGTTTGCATTTCCCTGGTTACATATAATGTGGAACATCTTTTTATATGCTTATTGGCCATCTGTATGTCTTCTTTGGTGAGTTGCCTGGGACGGCCTTTGGCCCGTTTTTTAAAACACATTGTCATTAAGTTTTAAGACTTCTTTGTGTAGTTTGGATAACAGTCTTTTATCAGCTGTATCTTTGATATATATTTTCTTCTAGTCTGTGGCTTGTCCTCTCATTCTTTTGACACTGTCACAGAGCAGACGTTTTTAACTTTAATAAAGTCCAGCTTATCAGTTATTTCTCTCAGCCCTTTAAGTATTGAGGTAATGGATACAAATGTGTTTCTTTATAAGTTACTCACATTACTTAATGTAGAAGACAGAACCTAAAGTGATCCCCAGTGATTCCCAACCTCTGATGTTCATGCCTTTGTGAAATCCCCACTCCTTGAGTGTAGGAGAGCCGGTGACGATATTCTTACCAGTAGAACATAGCAAAC
>NW_020185335.1:5217493-5227165 GCF_003031525.2 Neophocaena asiaeorientalis asiaeorientalis | reverse complement strand
CCCGTCTCTGGAGCTCTTTAAACAGCGCTCTGAATCCCCTCTCCTTCCTTGGGCACCCGAAACAATGGTCTCTTGCCTCTTCGGCAGCTCCAGACCTTTTCCCGGACTCCTTCCCGGCTAGCCGTGGTGCACTAGCCCCCTTCAGGCTGTGTTCACGCCGCCAACCCCAGTCCTCTCCCTGGGGTCTGACCTCCGAGACCCAAGCCTCAGCTCCCAGTCCTGCCCGCCCCGGCGGGTGAGCAGACGAGCCTTTCGGGCTGGTGAGTGCCGGTCGGCCCTGATCCTCTGTGCGGGAATCTCTCTGCTTTGCCCTATGCACCCCTGTTGCTGTGCTCTCCTCCGTGGCTCCGAAGCTCCCCCCATGCGCCACCTGCAGTCTCCGCCCGCGAAGGGGCTTCCTAGTGTGTGGAAACCTTTCCTCCTTCACAGCTCCCTCCCACTGGTGCAGGTCCCGTCCCTATCCTTTTGTCTCTGTTTATTCTTTTCTCTTTTGCCCTACCCAGGTACGTGGGGGGTTTCTTGCCTCTTGGGAGGTCTGAGGTCTTCTGCCAGCGTTCAGTAGGTGCTCTGCAGGAGATGTTCCACATGTAGATGTATTTCTGATGTATCTGTGGGGAGGAAGGCGATCTCCACGTCTCACTCCTCTGTGAAACTGAAGTTCCTCTCCCTCAACTCTTTTTGGGGGAAGACCCAGAAGTGTGATGGATGGATTGGGTTGTAGGTGTATGTTCAGTTTTGTGAGAAGCTGCCAAAATGTGTTCCTAAGTGGCTGTGCCAGTTTATACTCCCATCAGTGATGAATGAGCGTTCCTGTTGCTTCAGTCCTCGCTAGCATCTGCTGTTGTCAGTGTTCTGGATTTCCACCATTATAATAGATGTGTAGCTGTGTTTTGTTGTTCTTGTAGTTTGCATTTCCCTGGTTACATATAATGTGGAACATCTTTTTATATGCTTATTGGCCATCTGTATGTCTTCTTTGGTGAGTTGCCTGGGACGGCCTTTGGCCCGTTTTTTAAAACACATTGTCATTAAGTTTTAAGACTTCTTTGTGTAGTTTGGATAACAGTCTTTTATCAGCTGTATCTTTGATATATATTTTCTTCTAGTCTGTGGCTTGTCCTCTCATTCTTTTGACACTGTCACAGAGCAGACGTTTTTAACTTTAATAAAGTCCAGCTTATCAGTTATTTCTCTCAGCCCTTTAAGTATTGAGGTAATGGATACAAATGTGTTTCTTTATAAGTTACTCACATTACTTAATGTAGAAGACAGAACCTAAAGTGATCCCCAGTGATTCCCAACCTCTGATGTTCATGCCTTTGTGAAATCCCCACTCCTTGAGTGTAGGAGAGCCTGTGACGATATTCTTACCAGTAGAACACAGCAAACATGATGGGCTGGCATTCCTGTGATTATATTAGGTTACATAAGACTGTGTCATATCCGACTGGAGCTATAGACTCCCCCTGTGAACCTGACGAAAAGAGTGGCCATTTAGAGAAGCCTCGTGGAAGGGACCTGCAGGAGGCTTCCAGGGCCCGTGGGTCCCCATGACCTGTGGTCACCTCCAGCCAGCAGCCTGCCGGAAGCTGGGCGCTCACTTGTACAGCTGCAGATGTTGGGCTCGGACAACCGGAATGAGCTTGGAAGCCAATTCTTCCCCAGTGAAGCCTACGCGTGGAAGGCATCTGCGCAGACACCTTGATTGTATCCTGGTGAGACCATGAACGGAGGACCAGCTAAGCTGCGCCTGGACTCCTGACCCCTGGAAACTGAGAAAATAAAGACGTGCTGTGTTAGCGGCTAAATCTGTGGTAATCTGGTGCACAACTAGGGAAAACTGATACACTTTGTGATTTAAATGTATTGTTACTCATGTTCTTAACCTTTTGAGAACCCACTTCTATGTTTGATAATAACAAATATATATTCGCTATTTCAAAATAAAATTACTTCAAAACAAATAATTACAAGGACAAATAAGAACAAATCTTTTTTTTCCTTCCCTGAAACTGGATGACAATCATTTCTCTAACTTATTGGTACCTGTTAAATTATTTTTACATGTAGGAGGACGAAAGGGAAGTGGGAAGGCAGGACCATTTGCTGTTGGTTGTCACTCATGCATTTTCTTGCAAACAGAAGTTGTCCTGCACGGTGATCAGTCCCACTGTGGTAAATGCCTGGGTCCGTTTCAACGTGGGGCAGCCCGCTGGCTTCTGTTCTGCAGGGAGGATTGGTTGACATACGTGTATCAGTTTTCCTCCTGCGTTAGCTCCAGTCTAAATATATCGGCATACGAAGAACAGCTGCATTTAACAAAATCACTACGTGTGATCATCTAATTCAGTACGATTTACACTGTGACGTGAACCTCAAACTTTTTTCAGTCTGTACCAGGTCATTCACTGACTTGTCCTGGCAAAAGTAGACAAGAAACAACTTCAGATGCTACAGTCCACATTCTCTGCTTTTGTGAAACATCCAACTTCAATGTATCCTGAATGGAAAGACTGCTCTTATCTCTATGACGTCTCTCTAATAACATTCTGCATGTTTTCTTGTTATTTTCTGTCTACATATTTCCCTGTCGTGTGACACAGCATATCCTTCAGGGCAGGCATATATTTCCTTTTGCGTTCTCAGCCTTCTTTTTGCTTATCCACCAATTATTCCGTTGCTGTTATCGGGTACTAATTTTTTTTTTAAATGCATTGTTTCATTGGGTTCCCCTAATAACTTTATGTTTGAGGTAATAATATTATCTACAGTCTGCAGATGAGGAAACAGGCTAAACAGGTTGTTTAAAGTACTTGGCATTGGAAAGGCAGTTGGAAAAGAGTTTTGAAAAGGATAAACAGAAAGGAAATGAAAGATAAGTTTTGTGTGTGTGTGTTTTTTTAGAGCAAAGTGACTCAGCTATACGTATATATATTCTTTTTCGTATTCTTTTCCATTATGGTTTGTCACAGGATATTAAATATAGTTCCCTGTGCTATATAGTAGGACCTTGTTTATCCATCCTATATATAATAGTTTGCCTCTGCTAGTCCCAAACTCCCGTTCCTTCCCTCTCCTCCCCCTTGGCAACCACAAGTCTGTTCTTTGTGAGTCTGTTTCTGTTTCATAGATATGTTCGTTTGTGTCATATTTTAGATTCCACATATAAGTGACATCATATGGTATTTGTCTCTCTCTTTCTGACTTACTTCACTTAGTATGATAATCTCTGGGTCCATCCATGTTGCTGCAAATGGCATTATTTCATTTTTTATGGTGGCTGAGTAATATTCCATGGATGGTGTGTGTGTGTGTGTGTGTGTGTGTGTGTGTATACACGTCTTCTTTATCCATTCATCTGTCAGTGGACATTTAGGTTGCTTCCATGTCTTGGCTATTGTAAATAGTCCTGCTATGAACATAAAGGTGCATGTATCTTTTTGAATTATAGTTTTCTCTGGATATATGCCCAGGACTGGGATTACTGGATTGTACGACAACGGTATTTTTAGTTTTTTGAGGAACCTCCATACTGTTTTCCATAGTGGCTGTACCAGTTAGTAAATTGGTAAAAGATAAGTTATATTTTTCTCTATTTTCTGTTTTAAAAATATGACACAGGAGGATTTTCAGGGGAAATATTCAGTGAACAAAACATGTTCAGGGCCCTGACCTAGGCTCTGAAAAGATTACACATATATTAAGTGTGATCTGATGATGAAGGAAGCACATTGCTTCCCGAGATATCCCATAAGGACAGAAGTGTGGACTGAGGGGAACAATGAGAGCTACTGGACCTCACAGAAGGGACGGCCTTTGACAGTCACAGGGGCCACATGCTGAGCTTTGATAGGTTAGTATACTAGTAGTAGTATATATTTTCACAAGGCAGAGAGTGAGAAAAAAATTCTTCTGGACCAGGAAAACTAGGTTACTAATAATGGGAAAATGAGTACGTGTATTTGGGGCAGATTTAAAAAAAAATTTTTAAGTAAATAAAATAACGCAGAAATGAAGGCGAAATAGAGGGGGAAATCTCTGTGCCTTTCTCTCCTCTTGAAAGTCAGCCTCATGACCCTAATCCCCCCAGTCTGAAATCCAGCACCATTTTCACACCAGGAATGTTAATTTGCTTCAGTTGATGAGATGACCAAATAGATGAGTTGACTGAATACCCAGTTCCTAACTGAATGCGACCAAATCTCCGAGTTCTCTTCCTTCTGAGTCATTTTATTTTAGTGACACACGTGCATGGTTCACTTGACTGCTAAATATCCAAGTAGGGTTTCTATGTGCGTTTACCCACATGCCCACCACAGACCACTCAGCACAGCAAGATCTTAGTGATGAGAGCCCTGGAGGTGAGGCTGGGGAAGGGGGATTAGGTGGAAGTGGCTGCATTGGTGGCTCCTTCTTGGTGGCAACAGGAAGGGCTTGTTGAGAGCACAGCTGGGAAGCAGGGCACAGGAGATCAGGTTGTCTGTGTTTTGTCATCTCGTCACGAGCAGCCCCTGAAAGGTCTCTTGAGCGGTGGAGCAGTCATGAGCGGAACCACTGTTTGAAAAATTTAACTGAGCAGGAGATTGAAGGAGGAAAGATGGCACTGGAATCTAATCTAATAGTTCAGGAGGAGGCAACGGGGGCCTAAGCCTGGCAGCAGGAATAGGAAGAAAGAGATGACAATACTGGGATCTAAAGAACAGGGGTAGAAGTTCAATTCTAATTCCTTCTCTGAGACTCTCCGGAGTGTGAACATTGAGTCACTGTGCTCCTTTGATTGTTGGCCTCCAAAAGGAACGTCCTGTTGCTCTATCTGGGTGGAAGGCGTGTTGGGTTGGTTATTGGTGTCGTGCCATTGGTCTGGTGGAGCTCAGCCCCGGATCCCTACTCATGTTAGGGGGAGTGTAGCGTACACAGAGGGAGGTGCTCAAGTTCTGCTCAGACTACCTGGACTCCAATCCTTGCCTTCCCACCTGTACCTGTGAGTTCATTGCTGACCCTCCCTGATCCAAGTGCACACGAGGTTAGCAGGACTGAGCGCAGCGTGGCCTCCGTGGGGATTAAGGGATTTCTGTGAAGCCCCGAGCACAGTGTCTGACCCACAGGAAGTGCTCGAGCTCACTCGCTAGTGTGCAAACTTCTGAAGGCACATGGTTCCTAAACTGATCACCACGTTCAGTGAACAAACCAAGGAGTAGATGTCCTGCCTGATAGGTTCTGCCTGTGTGTATCATGTTCTTAAATACTGGGCTCGCAATTATTTTTACGGTGGGACCTATTAAGCTTATTTTCCTAGGAACAGAATTGGTATGTATTGCCCCTTTTCAGTGAACAAAATAGAAGATTCACTTTTGAACCGTCTTTTGAAGAAGAGGAAAATTTCCACACAATGGAACTATAAATTTGAGTGAAATACACTCTGGAATTTACAAGAGATGGCAGACCATGTTCTTTCTTAGTCTTTCTGAAGGTGTAAAATTGTAGTTAATTGCTTTTGTTCTCAATTTTAAAGAGCAAAGAGTTCATAAATAATACGCTTGAGTGGCAGTTTGCAAAGGCTCTAAAACCTCTCAATGTAGTTTTCATTGCCAAAGAGGTAATTCTTCTGAATGTTGATTATTCCTATGCATTTTAAAATATTTAAAAATACCCTACAGAGACTAAACAGATGAAAATGATCTCTGAACTGCCTTTGAACAGAGCTGTGTGTGTCAATGAGAAGCCTACTATCTTTGGTTTGCTATGACACATGCATCTTTTATCTAGATAGAATATTTCTTTAGAATATAATGTAGGGTTTTACAGTGAGTTGTAAATAATGAAATTACTGCTTCGTAAGTGCATAATAAGTCAATTTTCAAAAATGTTAGGTTACACAGGACACGGGTGTGGGCGTGTGTGTGTGTATATGTATGAATCTATGTAGAGAGAGAGAAAAGGAAGGAGACTCTTCGTATCTGGCAGCTAGCTATTTGCTCAATGAAAATACCAATCATTAAGTGAAAGCATGATCTATTCAGTATGCTAAATTTTTCTGAATTAAAAATTTCACCAAGTATTTAAAAATGCGTACATGTATCTTTAGAACTATACCACTCTTACGGTAAAAATGCAATAAATATGCATCAGTTTTGGCCCCCTCCCACCAAAAGCCAGCACAGATATTCTCATGAAAACTGCAACCACCTGAGGTAAATGTAATTCTTTGGGACACCCCAGCACCAAATGATTGAGATTTTCAAGGCACTAACTCTTTCTGGCTATGCGGTGTCGTCATCTTCTTTGTTTTTGTTCAGGCGGGTTTTGTATATGAAGAGCTTTCACGTTTAACAGGGTGATCAAAATCCTTGTCTTAGTGGCCACATGTTTAGCAGACAATAGTAGCATCAGATAAATACATAAGCAAAGCAACCAAATTAAGGCATGAATAGAACAGTTGTTTTGCTAACTCAAGCCCCTGCCCCAGGAGTCGAGGCGGTAACTGAGGTTTGTTTCACTTAAGTTACCAAGAATCCCATTTTCCTCTGGGTTCTTCAAACCCCACAATCGCCCACACAAGCGATTGGAAATCAGACTTTGAAAACACTATTCAGAGAGAAGAAACAATAAATTGTTTAACTTGTTTCTGAAGTTTAATGTCACTTATGTTTTATCTTTGGGAAATTACACAAGGGAAAAACCTGTTTTAGGTAACATTAACATATGAAATTATTAAATTGCATGCCGTGAGAAGCACTGGGATTTTGCCCTGGGAAGCAGCCAGTATTCAGGTTGTGAATACAGTATTTGAGTCCCAACTTGGTCACAAAGAAATTTAGCTCATTCATTTGCACTCTCTTCTTTTTTTTTTTTTTTTGCCGTACGCAGGCCTCTCGCTGTTGTGGCCTCTCCCGCTGCGGAGCACAGGCTCTGGACGCGCAGGCTCAGAGGCCATGGCACACGCGCCCAGCCGCTCCGCGTTATGTGGGATCTTCCCGGGCCAGGGCATGGGCAGGTGGACTCTCAACCACTGCGCCACCAGGGAAGCCCATGCGCTCTCTTCATTTAATTAGGTTTCCTTGATGAGTGGAATGCTTGAGAAAATGGTTTGTGGATTTAAAATGCTATGCAAAGATTAATCACTCTTATTTTTTCCATTTTCTTCTCGTTCTACGTTGTTTGAGCAGCCATTTTGTAAGCTCAACCTGAGTGTAATCCGTCATCATTTGAGATTTAAGTATCATGTCAGTACTAGAATTATTACTAATGCACTGGTGTAGATGTAAAAATTAGCATTTCCATCGAAGAGCAGGCATGTCTGCAAGTACAGCGTGAGTCATCACTGTTTGCTGAGATTCTTTTCCGGAGCATCTTAGAGGCTGATTTTCTTTTCACTCCTGTAATTCCATTTTTGTTGTGGTTTAAGGCAAATGACCGCTTAGAGGATACACTGTATACAGGAAAATGAAAAGGTGGCTGTACTACACTCTCCTTAAAATCGTTAGAAATTTCTTTGTCACACAACATCTGTCCCATCAGAGCTACTGTTTGTAGCGGTTGCATGACGATTTTATAGAACAAAACCACGCAGTTGTCTTTCTCTCCCTGGACTTGCATCATCTGACTGACGTGGTTGCCTCCAAAATAATTGGACAGTTTGCTGTTGGCACTTGCAGGGAATGAATGGCTGAAAGGAGAGCTGTGCTCTTTTCTGATTTTCATCAGATTCTCAGCAAAAAACCTTTATCTTACTCCATTCTCATATTTTTATTCCTTTTGTCATCCAAAACAAAAACAACTACTAGAATGAAAACTCTGTAGTTTAAAGGTTATAATCTTTCTTAACATAGTATCTAAAACTATCTCATTTCCTGAAATCATAATATACATATTTATACAATATGAACGTTTAAGATCTAGAAGGAGGAAAGGAGGATTGTGAAATACATAGGCCTCATCTCTGATGTCTCTGAAACCAGAGAACCTGCTTTACTTGCTAATTCACACAGATAGGCTTGGGTTCATCTGCCGCTCTTTGCCCCACAGAGAAGGGATGCAGTTACAGCAGCACAGATTACGATGTGATCTTTCCAAACGACAAGAACTGGGGTCACACTTTGGTGTGCAGCGTACAGGGATGGGATTTTCTCCATACTGTAATAAGGTGTGAATGGTTTGTGACCTTTCCTCATATTCCGTAAAACCTGACATTGAAACACTAAGGACATGGGTAAGGTATACCCTTTAAGTAGAATTTAATACACACTTCATACATATTTACTTATTTATAAATACTTTTTAAAATTAGAGAAGAGGAATTCTGTTTTACTGCTGGGTTTCACCTATGTTGATCATATATTTATTCTCACTCAAGACATCGTGGTAGCTCTGTGCATGTGTGTCTGTGTCTGTCTGTTTGTCTCTGTCCATCTCTATCTCCATCTCTGACTTGCAGAGGTTAGAAGCACATATGACACATGTAATAGATAATTTCTCCAGTGGCCTGGAACAGGTATTGGCCCAGGGGCCCCTGGGCTGCTTCTCTGCAACTCCATTCACTAAGATTATCGTGGGTTTCCTTTGTCAGTTGGGAAGATTCGGGCTGCAGGTAAGACAGTATCCTCACTACAGTAACGCCCAATGCAGTGAGAAGGTTGTTTTCTGCCGTAACGATCGTCGGAGGGGTGGCCGGCTTCAGGCTGGGTGGTGACGCCCTCACTGACGTCTTCGAGGACCTTGGTGCTTCCCGTGTCTCTCCTCTGTCTTGTGCTTTTCCACACAGCCTCCCTTCCTGTGTTGCGTGATGGCTACAGGGATTCCAGGTATCACGTAGAAAAGATAAGAATGAGCAGAGAAGAAAGGAATATCGTCCCTCGCATCTTTTCAGTTTAGGTTTGGATGACTCTTGCCAAAGTCAGCCCTGTGCAGCCCTTGCCCGTGGCATCTTGCACTGCCCCTTGGGACACCTGAGAGACAGCATTTCACCTGCGTGGTGTCAGCATGTGCCATCCCCGCTCTAAGCAGAGGGTTTGCAGTATTTCCAAACAACTGTTGCCTTTTACCGTGGCAGCATTCGCCTGACTGCCTGCCTGGTTTGACGTTAAAAACTTATCTCCTCAGAAGAAATTTATTTTTGTTAGTATTCTGGCAACAAGGTTGTGTAGATAGGGGGAAACTTATTTTTCCCTGTAAACCCTATTATTATATTTTAACTTCGAAGGGAAGTTGCAAGTACATGGGTATAATTATTATAAGCAACAGTCTTTGTGTTGCAGGCATGGTTGACTGATGGATGCTAAAATTCGGAATACTCTTTGATCCTGAGGCAGAGTTCTTTCACGTGGGTTACATGTTTTACGTGGTTTGAGTGCTTTACAAGGGTCCCTACTTCAGTCTTTAGACTCATCCATTCCTCTCAGTGTTGCAAACCTTACAACATGGATCTTACCTTGGTAGCTGCTCAGCACTCTGCTTTGTGTACATTTTTGGCTCTGTGTGGACCATGTTCTTCCCATCTCTTGTCTCATTAACTTCTGTAATTCCTCAGATCTCAGCTGATGTGTCACTGCTTCTGGGAAGCTTTCCCTGGTTCCTCTAAGTTAGCTTCCTCTGCTTTATGTAACCCAGCTCTCATCATTCTGTGGTAGAACTTCCTGCTCGATAATCTCTATTCCCCACACCGGCCCTTAAGTA
>NW_020185335.1:5106986-5217455 GCF_003031525.2 Neophocaena asiaeorientalis asiaeorientalis | reverse complement strand
ATTAATCTTTTTTTTTTTTTTTTGCGGTACGCGGGCCTCTCACTGTTGTGGTCTCTCCCGTTGCGGAGCACAGGCTCTGGACGCGCAGGCTCAGCGGCCATGGCTCACAGGCCCAGCCGCTCCGCGGAATGTGGGATCCTCCCGGACCGGGGCACGAACCCGTGTCCCCTGCATCGGCAGGCGGACTCTCAACCACTGCGCCACCAGGGAAGCCCCCCACTAGCCCTTAAGATGCATGCGGGCAAGGATCTAATATGTGTCAGGCACTTAGTTGACAGACAAACGAGGAATAAAGTAAGGAAATGGTCCTACTCTTGGTCTTGCCTTATCCAGGATACTTCTTGCCCCACACCATTCCCACTTTAAGCCCCTCTTTTAGCATTTTCTTTGTTTCTTTTTAAAAAACTATTTGTTTATTTATTTGGCTGCGCTGGGTCTTAGTTGCGGCATGCATGCAGGATCTAGTTCCTTGACCAGGGATCGAACCGCGGTCCCCTGCATTGGGATCGTGGAGTCGTAATCGCTAGACCACTAGGAAAGTGCCAGCATGTTCTGATCAGTGCCTTGTATTCGGTCTTAACAAGATATTTGTATTTTCGCAAGTTATCTCTCGAGGACCAAAGCCTTTAAGTAACATCCAGATTAATATGTCGGGAAACTCTAGGGCTTGAGAGACTGTATACTAAGGTGGGAGACATTGACCAGTCCACTCAGACTGTATCCCCCGGGTGGCTCCCTATTGGTAAGGTCACACCTGACACACTTTTTTATTCTAAAGTAAAAGTTAAGCAGAAGCAAATAAATTTTAATAACTTCATACTGTCAATTAATATACTAATTCCTTCAGTTCATTTAATAATTGCATGCTTAGAATAGAATCTCTTTGTGTGAAGCTACATATATGGAATTTGGAATATGAAGATGAAAAAAAATGCCTGCAGACTTGGACCTTGGCCTTAAGATGTTAGCAAGCTACTTGGATGATAAACACACAAAACAAAATTCCAATGTAACCAAATAATTGCTACGGTGGATCACTGCACGAATCACAGGGGGAGCATATGGAAGGAACGTCTGTTAGGAGTCCAGGAGGAGGAATGTTTTAATTCCATGCATATTAAGTTACAAAATCATCAACTGGTTAAGCTGGCTAAGTATTGGAGGTCATCTGGTTTATCCTTCCTACATCAAATTCACGCTTTTCTTAATTAAAAAAATGTGTCTGGAGAGATTATTTATCTTGCCTAAGATTGCCAAACAGTGTCAGAATCATAATTACAACCAAGATCACATCCCCGAAAATCCAACTTTAAAAAAAAAAGTGAAAGGCCCTTTCACGATCTTTAATCTGTCTTGGGAGTCGTCTTTGCAAACTGCCAAACTTTAAAAATCTTCCATTTGCATTCATGGGAAAAAAATCAGGGGTGTTTGTGCAGTCAAGGACGATTTACTCTTCCTCTCCACAAGTCAGTTAATAGACCAGAGAGGGCTTCCCTGGTGGCGCGGTGGTTGAGAGTCCGCCTGCCGATGCAGGGGACGCGGGTTCGTGCCCCGGTCCGGGAGGATCCCACATGCCGCAGAGCGGCTGGGCCCGTGAGCCATGGCCGCTGAGCCTGTGCGTCCGGAGCCTGTGCTCCGCAATGGGAGAGACCACAACAGTGAGAGGCCCGCGTACTGCAAAATAAATAAATAGATAAATAGACCGGAGAAACTGGCCTTAAGCACTGTGTAAAAGGAAGATGTTAGGATTTCAGCTCATTGTACCAGAGATACCTAGAAATCTCAGAAGAGTTCAGGTAGTTTTCTTATGCTCGTCAGGGTAATTGATAGCTGTATAATTAGGAGGCTGGTTAGAAATTTCTTCTTGATTTTATATATATTATATATAAAATCATGTAATGTAGGACACTAACATATAATTAAAATTTTTCTTCCTAATTAGAATGAAGTTTTTATCCAAATCCTTTTACAGTTCATGAAAATATAATGTCTGGAGAAAACAGGTTGAACAACAACAGCAGTCCTAGCAGGAGAAGTGGGGATTGGATTGTGAAGCAGGCATGGCTGGTCTTGCACAGAGGCCACGTTCTGGACTTGAAGCAGAGGGCCTAGAAGGGAAACCTTCCCTCCACCATCTCTTATCTCTGGTTGAGTCGCCGTTAGAGCTGCAGATCTTGTGTGGGAATGTTTCACCCTTTCTTTCAACATCATGTTTGGGGATAGAGAATTTGCCCTTTGACTTTGCTTTGGTGCATCTGAGAGCTCTCTGTAATGCGGACTCACGGGGGGAGGCTGTTGATAGTACGGGTCACTGCAAAGGCTGTTTCTACTTCCTGCTTATTTCCTGCTCTGTTGTTTGTTGATTGCCTTGAGGACTTGGCTGAATGAATCTGGGGAGGTCTATTCCCCCCACAGTCTGCATGGTCTCATTTCCCTGCCCAGGTTGTTTTACTTCTGTCTTGTTCTTGAGTCTGTCTACCTGCGTTTTCCTGGGTAGAGTGAGCCAGTGATCGCCCAGTGTGGTGCTTAAGTACTCTTTGCCAGATAGATGTTTTACCCTTTATCATTGGATGTGTCCGTGGCTTGGAGGATACTGTCATAGTTCCGGGGGTTTACATTTTTTGGTGTCTCTTCAACTAGAGTCTATTAATTTGGAAGGTCCCTGCTCCTGCGAGGACGCAGGTTTAGCCATACAGAGTCTTCCAGACTTCCAGGGACAAGAAACCTGCTTTCTTGAAGTTCCCTCTGGGTCAGTAACTTATTTGCTCGCTGTTAAGTCAGTATTTGTCCAGAATTTATGTTTAAGGTCATACTTATAAGGCCTTGCCCTGTGTTGAAAGAGTGTTTCTCCTTTTACTGTATGTACGAACCCGTGTCCCCTGCATCGGCAGGCGGACTCTCAACCACTGCACCACCAGAGAAGCCCAGGATGGTTTTAAAAATTAATTCTCAAGAGATAAATGATGGTTTTGCTGGGGGAGAGAGTTTGCCAAGTTCCTGATTCTACCAGTTTGCTCGTAGGAATTTTTGAGAATTGAATGAAATCACATATGAGAAAATCTTAGCAATGCTTTGCCCATGGCCAGAGCTCGGAAAAAAATGTTGTTTTCTTTTCTCTCTACTAGAGAATCGCTTACTGTGGTTTTTAAGTTTAATTGAATGAAATCACATATGAGAAAATCTTAGCAATGCTTTGCCCATGGCCAGAGCTCGGAAAAAAATGTTGTTTTCTTTCTCTCTCTACTAGAGAATCGCTTACTGTGGTTTTTAAGTTATGGTGATTATGGGTGCAATGAATGAAAGATATATTGCAGAATTTATATGTGTTTATATTGAATATACATATATTTCATATAACTACATGTAATAATTATATATGTGAGTATTATTTGTACCTACATCTATATCGCTATATAGTCATAGCATGGAGAACAGCGTTATAGCTTTTGTCTGTAGAATCCACATTATCATTCTTTGTTTCATTCCTCCCATGCCATCTTGAAGGGCCAAGTCAATAAGGCTGTATACAGTCTATATGTATAGCCTATATATAGTTAAAATATAAAAACATTTGCTGGGGGAAATGTCTCTTTAATCACTACTGTTCTGAATATATTTGTCTCTAACTCATGATGAGGAAGACTGGATCTGATGGAAGTGGTTTGGATTTACCTGCCATTCTGCAGTCATCTAGTACAGGGGCTCTGCCCTTGTCCTTGGAAGAGCGTACAAAACTCAAGTCATGAAGTTTATTTCTGAGAATGAGGCCACTGAGTTCCCTTGCTCGACTCCTTTATCTTCTACCTCCTGGGTGCGTTTACCAGTGTTAAACTTCCAGCAAGGCAACCTAATTGAATTTTGCTTTGCGTTTTCCATGTATTGAAGGGAAGTGGTTTCGTTTGAATAAAAGCAGGACAACATTGACTTCTTTATAAAGTCTTTGAAAGCCCCTCACAAATATATCCCAGGTGTATGGAGTGGGGATTTTACGGGACTAATGTACTACCTCAGCATCGCCAACATACGTGGATGTAAAATACCCATTTGGCAAAGGATTTTGTAGAAAGAGGGAAATTCCTAGACAGACGCCATTCCGCAAAGTCAGACAAAGTGTCATCCCGGCAAAGTCCAACTCCTCGTATCCGTCACGCATTACATGCACTCATTCCTGTCTCACTGCAGCAGAGGGTTTCACCAAGATACAGAAGATGTGACACAGGAATAAGTAGGAATATATCCAGTGATGGGGTTTGTGTAGGGTAGACAAACTGTCAGTTAACAAGGTGAAGTCATCACTGTAGACTCAGTCATTTTGACATCCTCCCGTCAGAAGGAGACGAGCACATGCTTCAGCTGAGTCTTTTGAGGATCCGGAAAGAAACACTGATGAAAATAACAAACCACAATATACAGAATACTCCAGGATGGATGCAGAACACGTTTCAACGCCAGTGTGTAGAAATGTCATGCCATTCACTCAGTGCTCTGAAATTGTGTTGTACATTTTTGTGAGCCTTGTCACGTCCTCAAATAAGGTAGCTTCTTTCAGGAAGATCAAAGGTTTCGTGCATAGCAACATAGAGCTAATGTTGCTAAAGTGACTTGAAAGAAAGGGTTTTGATGTAGACGTTAAGAACAGATTTTTCTCCTTCATTCCAAAAAAAAAATATATATATATATATATATATATGTATATATGGAAAAGAAATGCCTCTGGCTTGTCAGAATTCAAGTTGACCAGAGGAATTGTTTTATTCTTCTTGATATGGTATATATATGTAGTTATATATGATAGTTCTTTGTGTGTGTGTGCATGTATATATATGATGTCATATATATCATATATATGATGAGAAAGTAATTATATTAAATAAACACTGAATCATATGCTAAGATGTTTTTGAAGGAAGAAAATTTTGCTTCCTCCCAACTATTATGCTTAAAAAATAGATCGAATAGGATAGCAGGACAGTAAAACTAAGAATCTATGAAAAATAACCAAAAAGAAAAAGAATAAGCAGCTCCAACAAAAATACTAGATACAAAGTTTTTTTTAAAAAATTGTTTTACACATTGAACAAGCTCTAATCTTAAATTTACCAACAGAAGCGACTCAGTAAAACTGCAGTATAGTTTGAATTTAGTATTTAATATTCACAGATACTTGTATATGTGTGTGTGTGTGTGAGCTTTGTGTGGGTGTGTTTAAGTGTGCATTGAACCTTTAATGTGCATCGAACCCTTTATGTGGGGCGTGTGTGTAAAGGGATTATAAGGGATCACCCACCATCCTGCCATGTGACTCAAATGGGCTTCAATGAGAAAATGGGGGGAACCCGTGGAGGACTGAAATTCTCTGTTTCCACATGGTTTTCAGGATAAATACAGGGCTTTCAGCTGGGAACCAAATGAATTAGGTCAGGTGACTTCTTGGAGGTGATGTGAGAAACCAGTCTCCACCTTGCTTTTCCCCTCAGCTCTGCAGTGCTGTTAGGGAAGAAGGCATTTCTTAGGAGGAAGGAGGTGCTCTTCGTTACAGAACAGCAGGACCGCACTGCTCTCGGCACCTGGGAAGAAAGTCTCGATGGGAACACGTTTCCTAGTCGTAGTGGCTCTTTCTTCAGTAGCTAAATTCACAGAAAGTGAAAACAGAGGAAAGTAACATTTGCTCTTGTTGAACATTCAGTACAGAGCGTCGAGGAGCTTCCCTTTTATTGACAGTGACATTGACTGTCTCTTCAGTTACTCATCATTCAGTCATGTCAGCGTTTCTGCCCGTTCTCGCGCAGGATCTGTCCAGCCCTCTTACACTTTCTGCCTCAGTCTGGGGCCAGCAGATTTTTCTCCCCCCACCCTCGCCCCCTAGTGTTGCTTTGCTAATAACAGTTAACTTGCCTCGTGTCTCCTTGAGATCATGAAATGCTATTTATGAGGCATAGTCCCTGGGATTTAGTTCCTTCTTCAATATTTATCAGTATTCATCATTATCGTGCATGTTTATTGGATCACACTTACTTAAGTTGAAAGAGATTAAAGGTGATACTATTATTTGGCATCAACTTGGTTTAGACCTTGAAGAGAAAGTGATCTGCTGTGATTAATGAGATAACGAGAAAGTGATCTACTTCAGATACAGTCTTATCGATATAAAGAAATAAGGTAGTTAGAAATTTTAGCTGTTTTACTGGGATGCAGCCATTTTCAATGCATATTTTTATTAATAGTTCTTTAAAAAATATATACTCCCTATAATTTAAACAAAAAGAAACTGCATTGTCCAATCTGGTAGATATTAGCCACAGACAGTACTGAGCACTTGTAATGTGGTTAGTCCAAACTGTGAGATGCAGTAAGTGTAAAATACACAATGGATTTCAAAAATTTTTCGTAAAATATACAATATCTCTAACACTTTTATATTGATTGTGTGTTGAGATGATACTTTTGATGTATGAGGTTAAATAATATATATTATTAAGGTAAATTTCACCAGCTTCTTTTTTTGTTTAATGTGACTATTACAAATTTAAAATCATATGTGGTGCCCATGTATGGCTCACATATTTCTCTTGGAGGGAAATATTTTTGAAGAATAAATAAAATAAGTAATATAAAATTAAGATAGAACAAGTAAAAAATAAAAAGATGCCACTTTCTCATCTTCCACCAACCCCAGTCCCTCTCCTGAGAGTGAAGACATTTCTTGGCGTTAAAAAATATACATGCGTACATATAAACTGTTTTCTAACACCAAATGAGAGCAAAATCCACGTGGAGTTTTTCAACTTGCCTTTTCCATTTAAGAATATATAATGGACATCTTTCCATAATTATACACTTTTTTAAACTTTAAAAAATTTTTTTCACTTCAGTGTGTAATGAAACCGGGAAACTTGCCAAAGAGTGCCGTTTAGTGCTTTCTGGCATCGCCTCGAATGGCTGTTGGTGGTGAATTCTACTCCACGTTTCTACTGCTTGACTCCTAGGGCCTTTCAGAGGCCTGGCCTGGTCCTGTGTTCATCTTCCTCTGTTGTGGTCCCAAAGGATCCAGCTTCCCTACCATTGTCCCCTTCAGAGCAGTCCTGTCTATGATGCCTTCCATTAGCCCTGGTTGTATGTGGAGAACGTTCCTTGTGGATTTTCCTGTTCTGCTCTGAGTACAGCTCAAAGAGCTTTTGTATTTAAAGACTGCTTCTCAAGGCCCCTAGCATAATGAAGCTTAAGACACCTTTGCGTAGAAACCATTGGGTTAATAGTTCCAAACGTCAAACATATAGTCAACCATTATATCAGCCAATCATATAACTGCCCCCTGGTTAAGGGGATTTGTATCTAAATATTTACTAACATCCTTAAAGAGAGTCTTTGGATTCAGAAACATCGGGTAAAAATGAGGGTGAGGTGAAGGGGTTTTACTGAAAACAGCAAGATTACATGAAATTCTGCTAACTGAACGTTGAGACACCATCTCTCTTCTCATGCTTGGCTCCCAGTATTTTGGATCCAGATTTGTAGGCTCAAAGCAGAGAGATTGGAGGATCCCTCTCTGAGGAGTTGTATATAATTTTTTTTAAGTGAGGGGGTTACTCAAAGTAAAGAATGGCTTCCACCATGAGCCCTAAGAATGAACAAGTCTACCACATCCTGGGTGAATCCTAATTCAGGACTGAGTACATTAAATTGAGATGATTCTGGCGTGGTGCTTAATTTCTGTAGCTAAAAAAAATCATTTACCCTAAAGAGGTAAATTATATCATTTTATGAAAATGTTACTTTTTTACCAGCTTGTCTCCCCATGGAGAAATTTCCTATGAACTAGCTCTCCTTCCTTGTCTACGACAGAGGTTGGAGATTTGAGTTGGTGGCTTGTTTGACTCGTATTGTCTAATTGAATGCAGGTTTCCTCTTGGATTAAGCGTGTTAGAGTGCTTGCTTTGGTCCCCAAGGAAAATATTCAAGGACATTAAGTAATAAAACTTAACGTAGGAGCAATTAAAATATGGAATATAATTTATGAAAATTTGGAAACCAAGTTGAATGTTTATTATTGCAAACGTTACTAAAAAGTTAATTGTGCCCTTTAGCAATTAATTCATACACAATTATCTCACAAAGTGTTACCAGGCCTTCTGAACTAATTATAATTATATAGAGGTATTAAAAAGAAAACTCCAAAGTATCTACAGAATAGCTCCATAAAAGTCTGTATGCTTAGCTGATGTGGAAGCCCCCAGCTATGTAAGTAATATTAAATGAGTTAAGACTGTACTCCAATTACTCTATAAGAGTTGATCATTTAAAATTAGCATGCTGCGGTTGGGTACGTTTAAGGAGCTTTAAAATCATCAAGAGGCATTCAAAACAGTTACTGTCTATCGTACCTTTTATTTAATCACAAGCTCATTCTTGTATGTCAGAACGTTTGCATTTAGTTCAATAGGTATTAAATTAATGCAGTGGAAGAATGTAAATCTACGTAATGTTGCCTTCCTAGCTGCATTTCTTTTTTCAGGCTTCCACCCCTTAAAAATAAGGCAGCTGCTGTCAGTTGAATTTGTTATATTACAAGTAATAATACCATCTATTGAGAACCTGCCAGGTGTCATGTATTTTGCATATAGCAATAGATAACTCTTATGAGGCTCTTAGATCATGCTAGGCTCTGTTCCAAACATCACACACACACACACACACACACACACACACACACACACACATTCTCTCTCTCTCTATCTATATATATATATATACACACGCACACACACATTCTCTCTCTCTCTATCTATATATATATATACACACACACACACACACACACACGCACACACACATTCTCTCTCTCTCTATCTATATATATATATACACACGCACACACACATACATACACACACACATAGATATACAGTGTTTATATTATATTTCTGTTATATAATGTATAGTATATATTTTATATTATATGCATTATATATTATAATGTATACATCATATATTGTAATATACGGTATACATTATATGTTTGTTTAATATATTAGTTTGGTACTCTAAGTTTGGTACTTTCCATATATACAAATCTTGGGGTGGCCAGAAAAGTCGTTCGGGTTTTTCGTAAGATGTTACAGAAAAACCCGAATGAACTTTTTGGCCAACCCAATGTTCACTTACTCTTCGTAAGAAACATATCTGCTATTATTATTACTTTGAGAAAACTGAGGTCCAGGGGACTTGAATGACTTGCCGAATTGTAACATTACGAAGTATTAGAGCAAGAATTTGGACCCAGGGAGCACAGCTCCGTCAGTGGTGCTCCCTAACCACTAGCCCACATTGACTGTTTGGAGCCATATATTAGCTCTCTGCTTCTTCCCAGAGTTGTGACATTGGACAAGTTATTTAACTCACTTGTGAAATGGAGGGTGATAGCTGAACCATCTGATAGGGATGTCAACAACATCAAATGAGATAATCTGTGCATATGAGTTAGCACAGTTGCTGGCATATGGTCCATATGTCCAGGAAATGTAAGTTTTTGTTACCACCATCTATTATTGAAATTCTCCAGATTAGAAATTACTACCCAAATTTCATAACAGAAGAGCAAGCTAATGTCCTCAAAGTTAAGTGTATTGCCACAGGCTCATTTGAGAGCGTTCTAACTAAATGTATCTAATTCCAAAATTCTATATTCTGTCCATTCTAACAGAGATACTTTAGCAATGGTGGCAGGTCTAAAACCGACGACTGCCTTTTCAAGGTGGCTACATTTGGTTATACATGTTGGGGGTAAGTGTGTACGGTGTTTACTGACCTAAGACTAATTACTTCTCTTGCTGCTACTTCTCCAACCAGCTGATGTTCAGCCCCTTACTTTCCCATTTAAGAAGCCAGTGAATGTGGTCAAGAAACTCCAGTTTAGTGAACACTAACCTTTTCCCCAGGACTGAATTGTGCTAGAATTGGGGTGGTGTGGCAGAAGATGGGCATGAACAGTGAGGAGGACAAAGGGCCCCCCTACCAGGATTCAAATCTTTTTCTTGACTCACTATGGAGCCATTTTTATTTTCTGATAAAATAGACTAAATATTTATTTAATGCCTCAAATGTGTATTTTTCCCCACTTAAGTTGCCTTTCTGAGGTAGCCTTGAGCTGCCTTTTTTCCTCTTCAATATTGTACCATCCTTTTCCAAATTATTAGGT
This sequence comes from Neophocaena asiaeorientalis asiaeorientalis, assembly GCF_003031525.2. Lineage (NCBI taxonomy): Eukaryota > Metazoa > Chordata > Mammalia > Artiodactyla > Phocoenidae > Neophocaena > Neophocaena asiaeorientalis. Next base: position 5,207,260 of record NW_020185335.1, on the reverse strand, counting down.
AAAAGTGTGCCCTTCCCTTTATTTTAGTGTTATTTTTTTCTTAGTTCTTTAAAGGGTACGCTGGTGACTGACATTGTTGCCTTTCTCTAGAAAAGAGCTTCAGTGGTAGATATTTTAGTATATGTTAATATTTGATCTGATTTCAGGCTTGCAAAAAAAGTTATAAAAATGATGCAAGGATCTACTGTAGCCAAACTCACTAATTGTTAACTACACAGACAAAACAACACACACGCACACTCGTATTTTTTCCTTCATTTGACCATCTAGCAGTTAATTTATAAAGACTTCGGTAAGTTAACATAGTATGTAGGCAAACTGGGTCAGTTATCTGAAGTAGACCGTATGTGGTAATGAATTGATGAAGAGAATAAATTTACCCAAAGCTAACACATTATCCAAGGTCCCTACATACAAGTAAACATGTACAATCCATTTATGCCAATGTGCATTGGTATTGCATGCAATTGAAAGACGTTGTCCAATTTGTTTAGGAATTTTGGCAAGTCAGGATTTTAGAATATTAGTATATTTTTAGTCCACAGGTGGACTAAAAGAAAAAGTAAGACAAGGAAAGATGGCCAGAGGCAGGAGAAACCCTCCCGTACCTGCCAGAGTGTAAAGCTGACAAATTTAAGAAAAAGAACTGAATTCCTTTGGTTTTAAATACTTGTGTCTTCTGTTAGATTAGTTTTATTTGCTCATTTATATGTATGTTTAAGTAAAGTTACAGAACACAGTGTCTGTTTTGTATTTATTAAGTGGTCCTGCCGTGCCTGTACGGATTATAGAACCTGGCCACTCTTAGAACAGAAAGGGTGTTAAAAGTCATTTCATCAAATTTCTTAGTTTACAGATGAAAAAAATCGAGACCTAGAAGTAATAATTAGTTGTAGAGCGGTAGGCACTAGAATTCTGATGGTTGACTCCTGATCTGGTGTTGAGATGACCTTGTTTCTTGAAGGCATTCTGCTTGATACAACTGGGGATTTGAAAAAAAAGCATTATGTTGAATTTATGCTAGTGGAATATTCTTTCAGGTACCTGTTTTAAATTGTGTGTGTCCTTTCCTCTTGGCTGTAATGGGCTCTCTACTGGGATAAAGAGGCACAGGTGAGACCATTGTGATGGCTTCTTAATATCATTATTAATTACATTGTTCCCACTTTCTGTAGTTTATTGTCTGATGCTGACGGAAAATAGACTCTTGACTGCCTGTTCCTTTTGATGAAAAGCTGTATCCCTTGCACCCATCCTAGAAAATCCTAATGAATTCCTCTGAGGAGACATAGTTCATCTCAACTTCTAATGTTATCTTCACTTTGGGAAAGCCTCCAATGTAATCTTGATTATTCTTTGAAATATCATTTGGCTTATGGCCATAGAGCTCAGGAATCCTTTTAGAGCCCAAGGCACTGGAGTTTCCGTAAGTCTCAATGGTACACACTTTATCTTTGGGACTGTACCAGAAAATCCATTTAAAAACAATCTTCTTTACAAGCAGCATTGCTTCCATCATTTGCCTTACACCTGATTTTGGGGGGAAACTGAGAACCTATAAAAGAGGACCTATTTATAGTATATACCTCTTCTACTTTTCCAGTTGGATGAGACTTTTATAAATGCCTGAGCACCACTACCAATAAGGATTTGTCATCTGTTGTCAAAATAGTCGTACATAATTTTTATTTTGAACTCAAGCCTTAGATTTCCTTATGTGTTTGTTTTGTCTTTTTTTTTTTTTTTTGGCCCCCCGGTTTAATGTTTTAAGCTCTGTAGCTATGATAATATATCTTCGACTCCCATTTATAAATCCATCAATAATATTGCAATCCAGTTATGCAAAAGAAATCATTAGTCAATGCCTGTATATTAATCATTCAAAAACAATAAACATAAAATTGAGGGCAGAACACTAGTTGCCTCGAAGTACTGAATAAGCAAATTCCTCTGGGAGTTTTATCATCAGGATTTACAATTATTTTTCCTAATGAAATTGAGCTGTGTCTGTTAGAATTAAAGTGCAGATCACCCTTCCTGAGCCCTGTAACCATGAAAATATATTCTTGAGAAGAATATAAGGATCAGAAACCTCATATATTTAGGGTTTTTGCACCTTTTTATATATTCATAAAATAGAATATATAATCTTTGTAAATACAATGATTGCCCAGATACTACTAATTTATCTGAATTGATTTCTGTCTTGGAATTTCTGATGAATGAATAAGTACTGTAAATCAGTCAATAAATTGAATAAAAACACCTGTAAACAAATGTCAAGGAGGAAACATGTGCAGCATCAGTATAAGTCATACTAGATAGAATTTCACTAAGATAGAAAGTGTCTTAATGTTGTAGAATATACCTTTCTTTTTATATATAGTGTCATCCTATGTATAGAACCACAAGCACGGTCAAAATTCGATTGCAAGCAACAGAAACCAAACTAGGCATAGATTAGGCCAAAAATTTTTTATAAAAACTTTATTATGTATATAGTTGGTAAGTCCAGGATGGTAAGATGGGTAGATTGGATTTCAGGACAACAGGATCTAGGAGTTCAGACCCTGATGTCTTTTTCTCTCTTTGTGCATCACTGAGCTCTGCTCTTACGTTCTTGTCTTCATTCTTGGGGCTTTCTCCATGCTGGCTCCAGCAGGCTCCAGGCTCATGCCCATTGATTTCAGGAAAGATATAGAGAAGCATCCTTCTCTAGAATCTGGCAAAATCTCAGGAGTGTTCTAGTTGGCCCTGTTTGGTCACATGCCTTCCCATGAGGCTAACAACTGTAGACTGGAAGATGAGAACACATAATGGATTAAGTCCAAATCAAAGGTCATGTTCTTGCCAGAGAGCAGAAAGGCATTGTAATTGACAATCCCACCTGAATCACATGGGATACAGAATGGGCATTGTCCAGTTGAAAGAGGGGTGCTGGAAAGAAAATTAAAATAGATGTCCATTACATCCTGTCATGACTTTTATAAAAACCGTGTAACATTTGCTACCTTGTCTGCTACTGACATTCTCGTTCTAAGCAACGTGCCATTAGAATGAGTCACCCATTATTGAAGCAACTTGAGTGAGGCTTGGGTGGGGCTCTTCCTTATAACTATGGAAGAACCCCCAGGATAACTCAAGTGGGGCTCTTCCTTACAACTGTGTAGAGCACCCAGAACATCAGGGTTTCTCTTCTGCATAACAGTGTCACTCATTTGTAAAATCTCTTCTTTCCATTTCTTCAGAATTCCTGTTTTTAGGGCATATGAATGTGGGGAGTAGATTTTACCCATCATCTCTTATACTCATTGTCTTATAAAGATTTCTAAGTGACCCTTCATAAGAGTTAAAAAATTTTTTTTAATTGAAACTTGGTAGTCAGAAGTTCAGAGATGTTTGATTGGCTTAAGGCTACATCTTTCCATTTTTCTTCTTGTCTTTCTGGAGAGATCCTATAGCTCTTCAATTTTCCAACAAATATGAATGCTCGTATGAGTCAACCAACCAAAAAAGGCAGACTGGTTGGCTACAAGAGCACTGGGACGTGAGTCAGAGATTCTGGATTTCCATCCTGTGTCTGTCTATTAGGAGCAGAACTTTAGTCACTTTTTATAAGATCTATGAGTCTGTGATTTCTCATTTGTCAAAGTAAGGGCATAATTTATTTCATCCCATGCATGTTGTAGAGGTGGAGTACAGTTAGGAAAAGAAAACAAAATGGAAGAGGCCTCTGCTTTCATAGAATTTTTTTTCTAGGGTGAGGGAGACTAGCAATGAATAGTTAGACAAGTAAGCAAACAAATAAGGGAATTTAAGCAGAGCTAAGTGCTGTGAAGAAAACGCAGCGGAGTGGTGAGGGAGCACGTGATTGGTGAGGGCTACTTATGCAGGGTAATGAAAGAAGGTCTCTTTAAAGGGACATAAATAGAACCTCGTACCTCGGTGATGAGAGTAAGTTAGTCCCATGAATATTTAGGAAGAGTGTATTCCAGGCAGAGGAAAAGAAAGGGAAAAAGTGCTGAATTGGGAGTAAGCTGGACCTATTTGAAGACTTAAGCATGTCCATGTGTCTTGTCCATAATGAGGAAAGAGAAGAGAGAGAGCTGAGTTCAGGAGTAGTGACGGGGGCCACCATGGGATGAAAGGACCCCCTGGATGGTTTTAGGAACGGGGAGGATATAATCCAATTTTTGTTTTTAAAACTTCTTTTGAGATGGCTTGTCGGGAGGGAAAAAAATGGAAGTGATGAGTCAGGTTAATGGCTTATGGTAATAATTGAGGCAAAATGTGTTGGTGGCTTGAAATAGGCTATTTGAAATGAAGGTAGTGGTGAGTTTTGTTTAGTCGTAGGTTTTATTTAGGCAACATCATAGACAGGACCTACGGACGGACTGAATATGAGGGGTGAGGAGAGAGATGACTGATTTCCAGTCTACCCCAGTGTGTGATAGGTAAATTAAATGATATGACTAGGGTATGAATAATTAAAAATTAGCCTTCTAGATATAAAGTGCTGTGGTCCTGTGATGACTTTGAACCTATGATCAGCCCTGGGCAAGTGAAGGCAGGACCACCCGTGCTCTGCTTCCCCCAGGACATTCGGGAAACTGTGAAGTGCCACAGATACTCAGGGGCCCAGCGCTCTTCTACACCTTGATTCCAGTAGCATCGTAGAAGTTGTTTTATTTTTTGCGGTACGTGGGCCTCTCACTTTTGTGGCTTCTCCCGTTGAGGAGCACAGGCTCCGGATGTGCAGGCTCAGCGGCCATGGCTCACGGGCCCAGCCGCTCCGCGGCATGTGGGATCTTCCCGGACCGGGGCACGAACCCGTGTCCCCTGCATCGGCAGACGGACTCTCAACCACTGCGCCACCAGGGAAGCCTCGCAGAAGTTTTCTGACACGCTACAACAGATGTGCAAATGTCAGATATTCTTTTTGACTTACTGCCAGATATTTTTATCCCCTTCTATGATTTCTTTTCCCAAATTTTGTAGGCAGACATGAGTTGGGCAGTTGCTATAGAAATGGAAAAATTATAAGACATGCTGAACTACTCAATAACTAGATCTAGCTTTGAAATGTATTTTTTTCTACCTTCTTTCCTTCTAATTAATTACAGCTTTGAACATTTGCGTAGCAGATAAACTGACAGAAGGTTTTGCCCGCCTCTGGCTGAAATGATCATAATATAGTGAGTAGTTCTTCAAATTGGGTGACCCCAGACTGTGATAAATAGAACTTGGTGAAACAGTAGAAGGACTTCAAATGACAGTGTTTGAGGCTGTGACAGTGGCATGATGCCAGTGGAGATAGCTAATAACAAGGGTTTCTGTTGGACAGAAAACATATGAAAGTAGCTTTAAAAAGTCATCAGAATTCAGTGTTCAAGGTAATCTTAAGCAATGTTGATTTGCCTGGTGTTGTTTGCAGTTAAGTCTTTGTGACCAGGAAATTTAGGTATGGGCGAGAAAAGGGGAAAGGGTCCTCGGAATTATTAAAAAAATTTAGGTGTATGTATCATTGTGTACCTCCCCTTTTCCATCTCTCTGTCAATGTGGAAGTCCCAGAAGGGAACACATGAAAGCAATCATTGTGAGATGATTAGCAAAGAGAGAGATGGACCCACCACTCAGTTTCTCCCTTTCAGAATTTATTGTGCAAGGACAAATCAGAGTCGAGGTTTTCAGGGGGGTACAAAAAATAACCTTGTCGGTGAGGGGGACTCTCCACTTGGGTCCAAAAATAGAGATGGCAACAGTAATACCAAATCAAGGCATGGGCACTGGGGCAGAGCATCATCACAGCCCACTCATGCTGGGTGTTTCTTGTGTCTCTACGTGTGTCAGTCGAAGGAGTATAAAGCCATATTGTGGTTTTGGTCCCGTGTCCTTGCTTGCTCTTGGAGTAAGACCCATTGTCATGAGTTTATTGGCATTTTAAATTACCGTTTCAGATATTTCTTTGTGTCCTTTGCCCTGTTTTCTATCATTTTTTAAATCATTGGTGTAATAGAAGTTATATCTTTCCTGTTTTTGTACATGCCACGTAGTTTTATAGTGTCTTTCTCATGTAGATATTTTTAGCTTGTACAAAGTCAAAGCATTCAATCTTTCATGATTGCAAGCTTTGGTGTCATATTTAGGAAGTCTGCTTCTGACCCAAGATTCTAAAAATGTTCACCTCATTTCTGTCTAGGGCAGGTTTTTCTTTCTTACAAAAACACTTTATTATTTTTGCTGTCTTATCATTGCATGATTGATTGTAATACAAGGTGAGAGATACAAATTCAAGTTTATGTATTTTTTTAAATGATTAACCTTATGAGACCAGGGACTCTATCCATCCCCCCCATCTTGATACAGTATGTAGTGCACAGTGGGCTCTGAATAATTATTGAACAAATGAATGAATAAGCTACATCTAGAACCTCATGGCTCCCCATGGTATATGTGAGTCACAAACTCAAAGGTTAGTAATAATCTGATAACTGCCTATTAAATTAGAGAACTGAGTTATAAGGGCTCTATAGTACTCAGTAAAAAAAGAGGAATCTTTTAAATCTAGGCTCTAGAAAGTGTTTGGACATTATAAAGACAATTTTAAAGACACAATACACTGACTTATTTTAATCACGTGAGAGATGGCATGGTGAAAGCTTTTTACCGAAACAAATTCAGGTTTTAATTCTAATCTTTGAAGTCCTTGTTTTTTTATCTGGATTTTGTTACTAATCTAGACTCAGTTTTTCTGTCTTTTTTTTTCTGCTTTGTCCTCACACGTCCTTTCCTCTGAGCACACATGGAGCGAGCGAGCGAGCTCTGGTGTCTTTTCTTCTAAGGATACTAATCCCGTTGTATCAGGGCCCCACCAACATGACCTCATTTAACCTTAACTATTTCCTTACTTCAGATGCAGCCACTGGGTGTTAGGGCTTCATATACGAATTGGGGAGGACACCTATATTCAGTCCATAACATTTCAACCTGTTCCCCCCCAAATTCATGCCCTTCTCACATGCAGAATACATTCATTCCATCCCAACGGCTCCAAACGTTTTCATTCATTTCAGCATCAATTCTAAAGTCTAAAGTTCTTTTGCTGCATAAAGCTTAAGAAAGGGCGACCCTGGGTCTGTTCCGTCCAAACACTGTTGAAGCAAGAGACAGATCCGGGGAACCGCCGAGCGCAATGAATGCGAAGTCCTTGTTTTTTAATCTGGATTTTGTTACTAATCTAGACTCAGTTTTTCTGTCTTTTTTTTTCTGCTTTGTCCTCACACGTCCTTTCCTCTGAGCACACATGGAGCGAGCGAGCGAGCTCTGGTGTCTTTTCTTCTAAGGATACTAATCCCGTTGTATCAGGGCCCCACCAACATGACCTCATTTAACCTTAACTATTTCCTTACTTCAGATGCAGCCACTGGGTGTTAGGGCTTCATATACGAATTGGGGAGGACACCTATATTCAGTCCATAACATTTCAACCTGTTCCCCCCCAAATTCATGCCCTTCTCACATGCAGAATACATTCATTCCATCCCAACGGCTCCAAACGTTTTCATTCATTTCAGCATCAATTCTAAAGTCTAAAGTTCAAAGTATCATCTCAGTATCAAATAAATCAGGTATGGGTGAGACTCAAGGTATGATTCCATCCCGAGGTAAAATTCCAATCCAGCTGTGAACCTGTGAAACCAGACAAGTTACGTGTTTCCAAAATTCAATGGTGGGATATTGTCCTTCCAGAGGGGAGAAATTGGGAAAAAGAAATAAAACCTAGCAAGGTAGATTACCGTCAGATTGTAAGGCTGTCAAGAATAATCTTTGATTTGATGCTCTGTGCTTCAGACCCCTCCATCTTTAATGTGGGACTAAAGCTGCTTACTTTCTAGGGCCAGTGTAGGAATTGCAGTGCTAGCATACACGAAGCATCTAGCATGGCGCCTGTGAGAACAGAGGTATTAATTCTAGTTGTCCTTTTCAGCCCTCCTCTAAGCATCCTTCTAGAGTTCTCAGAATTTGAGAGGTCTGTCAGTACATGTTAGCATGACAGTCTTTAAAGTGTGTGTTCCTTATGTAAACTTTGACATGTGAGTCATTTCCTAGTATGAGTATGTGCTGTTCTCTAATCTGTCACTGTGGACTGAGTGTAAAGAGTCAGATTGAACGGTTTTGTGTGTGTGTGTTCAGTGGAGAGTATCTTAAATTAATAAAAAAGAGGCAGGTTGAATGAAATGCAGACTGCAAAGTTTCAGGTGACTTGCAATTAAATAGGTTGTTGTCCAAACGATCACACAGTTAATGTAGTTATGACAAATCCTGTACCAAGTCACACTGCTATGGACACGTGTGTCTGATGCTCCGATTAAATAAATGTCTGTTTTCATCCACTAGAACATCCAGCAGTGTTTAAATCGGGCTTTTGAATTGCCCTTTCAATGAGTCATTCGTATTTTCACGTGCTCACATAAAATAAACTAGATGCTCATACACTCTTCAGTCGCAGGGAAAATGTCAGCTGAATTGCTGAATGATCCGAAGTATAATAAAAGGTCTAAAGCTAATCATGTGTCTAGTGGACAGCTGTGACACAGTCACTGTTGAGAGCTTGTGCCAACGGAATAAATTATGCACTAAAGGTATTTCTCCTGTTCCACTCCCTGGACAGAAGGACCTGTTTATATTATCCTATGAAAAGCATACTGTGACTGGGAACAAACAGTATTCTTACATACGTTCCCAAAAAGGCTCAGCATGGTCCTTTTTTCATAAAATAGAATTCTCTCTAGCAAACTAATGAAATACGATGAAAAGAAAAGAATATCGTCAGTGGTACAAATTATGCTAACTGAATCTCTGTCACTCTGATTACTGTAGATGGCAAACGTTAAACTTTCCAAAGGAAACTTGACAAGATTAAATGCTACCAGAAATAACTTAGGCAAACCAAGCTGGGTTTCTGCACATCTTAACAGAAGCATCCACTCCCAAGCAAAATGATGAGCCAGTCTGGTTTCCATATTCTGGAACATTTTTCTCCCTTTTCAACAATGTGTCCTTTTCCTACAAATGCTTAGAACCCTCTTCTGTCAGCCACTTTGCCTAAGAGTGCTGATCTATTGTTCTATTGCTTTAAAATGAACTTTTCCACCGAGAGCTGCATGACTTCGCCTTACTTTTTTTTAAAATGAGAACATCTTTTTTCAATAAAGACTACATTCTCAACGACTAGAATGCTGATAATGAAAAAAATATAAACATTTTTCATTATTCTTTATTCTCTTTGGAATAAAAAGAATAGTTGACGATTCTAAAAATGTATTAATTCGATTAGAAACATTCATTCACTAGTAACGAGCATTATTTTGTTTTTCTGACAACCCTAAGCGAGTTTATGTCATGTGTTAAATAATAAATACATGGGAAAAAAACAGATTGACAAATGTCATGTATTTATTTTTTAAGATTGGATATTAATTCAGGGTTGTCAGAAAAACAAAATAATGTAGAGTTTTCTTTACATTAAAAGTATCTGTTTCATCAGGGTTGACTTTTAAGTCTCAAGTTTAAGTTTTTTCAACTGAATTATATGCAGGTAATAATTGTACATAACTGAGAAAACAAATAATATGGGTTAATAGTATTCATAGGATGAGATCATATTCTGTAGTATCTTGGCAGTAGCTTAGGACTAACATCCAGGTACAGACTTTCTGAAAAGTGACTTTCACCTTCTATTTTTATATCTGTATCTCCTGCCATATGTAACACAGTGTGTTGCACTAATACGACAGCCATTTGTTGAATGAATGAGAGAATGAGCACAATAGACTTAAGCTCCTTTAACAGTCCTTGGTCCAAACTAACCGTTAGAGCCCATTCTGTTACTCTGTCCTCTATCATTTGATGAGTGCTCATTTGTCAGTGTAGACAAGCAAGGTCAAGTGCCAGTAGGTAGTTTCATATCCTTTCATTCACAAAAGTGATTAGAAACTGTTTCTTTAAAAATTACTGTATTAGAGTTTTACCTAGAAGGACTATATAAAACATTTTTTTTTTTTTTGCGGTACGCGGGCCTCTCACCGCTGTGACCTCTCCCGTTGCGGAGCACAGGCTCCGGACACTCAGGCTCCGCGGCCATGGCTCACGGGCCCAGCCACTCCGCGGCACGTGGGATCCTCCAGGACCGGGGCACGAACCCGTGTACCCTGCATCGGCAGGCGGACTCTCAACCACTGCGCCACCAGGGAAGCCCTGTATAAAACATTTTTGAAACGTTCATTCTGCTTTTCCTTGAGCCTAACCATCCGTACCTAAAACAAACCTGAAAAATATGTAACATCCTTTGCTACCGTATGGTGGGAATTGAACTAAAATTAAGTGAATTCTCTTTCCCGTTTGGAGTATGTCAGTAAAATGAGCAGAGAAGAACAGCTAATAATTGAGATTAAAAATGTGCTTGTCTAGGTGACTATGTGGTTTGGGCAGAGATTGCCAGAAAAATTACTTTTGAGGCAAGGATTTTTCAACAGATAGATAAAAGTGGCTTTAAACTGAATTATTGCTTCCTTTGTGGTTTTCTTGACTGTGGACTAAGAATAATGAGCTGTCCTTGGGTCCCCAAATATAGGAGCAGAAGTGATTGGTAGAGGGCTGGCCCTGAGGTTGGTGAGATTTCCTAGCATTCAACTATAGACGGTGCCTTGCGGTCTCTATTATCTGAGTAATGTGGGAGTCCGGCAGCCCCAAGCAAGACTGTCTTTGTCGGTGTCTCTGGTCTCAGCTGCCTTCCCCACTCTCCTCTCTACCTGCTGTGACGAGCATGGCATGTCTTGCGTCTTCGGTTTTGAAGGGAAGCAGCAACTTCCAGGCTGAGGTGAGCTCTCCTGCAGGTCAGTAGATTCTCCAGAGCCCCGTAGCATCCTGCATCCCTGCTGCCACTGTAGCTATTTAGGATCTGTTATTGTGACTGTTCACTCTGCCCAAATGGGTACATTTCCTCATCTTTGACATACCCACTGAGATGCCAGCTGAATACGTTGAATAATGGGTTGTACACTTTCAAATGGCATTTTTCCTCTCAAATACGTCATTTACAAACAAAGGAATAAATAAAATGTCATCAGGTATTTAGCCACCTCTCCATGCCTCCTCAACAGGCTGGTCCAAGCCTTGATACTTCACAAGTATAGGGAAGCCTGGTGGTCTGAACCCTAGTGTCCACCAGGCCCCACAGACCTACCTCTGTGGAAGTTTCTTTCATTCTCTCTCCCCCAGGCAGGTAACCTATTTGGGACAGGCAGGAAACACAGATGGACTTCTCAGTGTTAGGAGTGGGGAGTTAAATATAGGAGCTGAAGGTAGCGTCCAGGTGTGATATTGTTGTTAATAAGAAATACATGTGTGGTCTTTGCCCCAGGTTCCGGCACAGAGCTCTTAAAACCTTTGTAATTTCCTGAGTGATAGGGATGAGAGGAGCATCTTTTGTTATTCATAATAAGCGCCTTTCACCGAGACCTGAGTTGGTTAATGAGGTGACTGGTGACAAGATGCTCCTGAGAGCTTCAGGATGACGGCTGGTTTCCAGAGGAACCAACCATGTGGTTAGAGGGTTTGGACTTGCAGCCGCACCTTCCAACCACTGGGAAGAGGATAGGGGCAGAGGATTGAATTAATCACCAATGGTCAGTGATTTAATCAATCAAGCCTACATAATGGAACCTTCACAAAAACCCCAAATGAAGGGGTCTGGAAAGCTTCTGGGTCGCCGAATGCATCCATGGGCCAGGAGGGTAGCACACCCTTCTCCAAGAGGACAGAAGTCTTGCTCTGGGGATCTTTCTGGACCTCTTGGTCTAGCTGTTCCTATATGTCCTTTATAATACCCTTTATAATAAACTGGTAAGAGTTAGAACAGTATCCAACCTGAAGAAGAGGTCATGGCAGACCATGATTTGTAGGCAAAGCAGACAGAAGTGTGGGTAACTTGGGGACTTACTACTTGTGATTGGCATCTGAAGGTGGGGGGGGCAGTCTTGTAGGACTGAGCCTTCAACCTGTGGGATCTTCACTAAGTCCAGGTAGTTAGTGTAAGAATTAAATTATAGGACACCCAGTTGGTGTGTCCAGAGAATTAGAGAATTGATTGGTGTGGAAAACCCACACACTTGGTGTTATAAATGTTGTGAGTAGAGAAATAGTTGTCCCACCAGGCCATCTGAATTAACGTACATTTTTAAAGCATAGTCATTAAGAACACGGACCTTAGCTAGACTACTTAACCTCTATGAGCCTCTGTTTCCACAAAAGCAAAATAGAAATATTAGTACCACCAGGCTCATTGAGTCATGCGGAGGATTACGTGATTTAATATTTACAGATAATTTAGAAATTTCCTGGCCCGTAGTAAGAAGTAACGCTTAAATGAATGAACAAAGTAGAAGGAAGCTATTTTTTCCTGTCCTACTTCGTCCTCTGTTTTCCTTTTTTTTGGCCTCATGGATAATTCATTTCCTTCTTTTTAAAAAATATTTATTTATTGATTTGGCTGCACCAGGTCTTAGTTGTGGCACACGGGATCCTCGTTGTAGCACGCAGGATCTTTCAGTTGTGGGATCTAGGTTCCCTGACCAGGGATGGAACCCGAGTCCACTGCATTGGGAGCTCGGAGTCAACCACTGGACCACCAGGGAAGTCCCGATAATTCATTTTCTATTCCTATTTATACTTTTTATCATTAGCCCTTGATATTCAGCTAATATCTTTACATTATACTTCCCTTTGATTACCATGAAGGGCTAAATAATAGCGAAAAAAAAAAAAAGGAAACCAAAAAACAAAACGTAATTTGCTATTGAAATATTCCTACTTAAGGGTACAACAGAAAATGTTTATTCACTGAGTTGAGAACACCAGTGTTTATATATTATTTCTTCCTGATTTTTATTTTTCATTATAAACACAAAGAGGATCTTCATACCAAGAGAAAAGAATTAGCATGCGTTTCTTCTCTACTCTTGAAAATAGCTCGTTAATATGACACTTATCTAAAAACAGTCATGTATTCCATCTGCATCAGTGATTCTCAACCAGGGCAATTCTGCACATCCTCCTTCCTGCAAAAGGCATGTTTGGCAGTGTCTGGAGACATTTTTTGGTTTGCATAATTAGGGAAAAAATGCAACTGGTATCTAGTGGGTAGTGGCTAGGGATGCTGCTAAACATCTTAAAATTCACAGGACAGTTCCCCATGACAGAGAATTATCCATCTGAAAACGTCAGTAGTACTAAGGTTGAGAAACTCTGATTTATATAAATCCATCATCGATAAAATTCCTATGCTCTCTCTTCCTGGGACCAGGACACCCCTTTCTTCCAACCGCTATATACTGTCTTCATCTCTTAAGTCACTCAGCTTATAATAGAGAAGACAGAGAGGAAAAGGGTAACTGAGTCTTGGGATAATTTTGTGAAACTAATAATGCTCTGGGACACCATGGAAGCAGGCTGCCCTGTCTCAGGAATGACTCCAGAAGGAATCATTCATGAAGATTTTATAGATGACCTCTGACCATGTTAGTATATTTCCAGTGTCCTTTCTATTCATCTAACATCATCATACAACTCAAATGTCACAGTAAATAGTTATAAAATGATTACTGTTATAAATGGTCAGTGTTATAAAACGTGTTTTGATGTTTGTCTTTTGAAAGTATTTATCTTCTTGACATTTCAGACAGTACATAGAGCATATCATTTAGGCCAGGCCCTCCAGCCACCCAAACGTGTGTTCACGTGATTTGAACCAAATGGGATCTCTGCTTACACGGCACATAGCAGATAAGAATCTACAACTCAAGGTATCAGCTTGCACCTAGCGGAAGGAAGAAGGCAGAACTGTAGAACTAGATGAGAGTGTAACACTGACATCAAACTAAGCCATTATGGGCTTCCCTGGTGGCGCAGTGGTTGAGAGTCTGCCTGCCGATGCAGGGGACGTGGGTTCGTGCCCCGGTCCGGGAGGATCCCAGATGCCGCGGAGCGGCTGGGCCCGTGAGCCATGGCCGCTGAGCCTGCACGTCCGGAGCCTGTGTTCAGCAACGGGAGAGGCCACAGCAGTGAGAGGCCCGCGTACCGCAAAAAAATTAAATAAATAAATAAATAAAAAACAAAAAAACCCTAGGCTATTAGCATTCTGAGAGTCTAAATTATAGGGAGTAAACACTCCCTATAAGTTCTGAATAGATTTATCCAGTTTTGATGGCTTTCTTTTAAAAGTATATTCTACATTGAACACTTGAATTATGTTCATGATAATTTTGATATATATATATATATATATATATATATACATACCACATTTTCTTTATCCTTTCATCTTTTTTTTCATCCCTGTTGTAAGCATGTATCAGTACTTCGTTTCTTTTTATTATAGAATAGTATTCTATTGTATGGATAGACCACATTTTGTTTATCCATTTCTCAACTGATGGACATTTAGGTTGCTTGCATATTTTGGCTATTGTAAGTAGTGCTGCTATGAACATGAGGGTGCATATATCTTTTTGAAATAGTGTTTTCATTTTTTTCAGATATATACCCAGAAGTGGAATTGCTGGATCATATGGTAGTTCTATTTTTAGTTTTTTGGGGGAACCTCCATACAGTTTTCCATGGTGGCTGCACCAATTTACATCCCCACAAACAGTTTGTAAGGGTTCCCTCCACACCCTCCCTAATATTTGTTATTTGTAGGCTTTTTGATGATAGCCATTCTGACAGGTGTGAGGTGATACCTCAGTGTGGTTTTGATTTGCATTTCTCTAACAATCAGTGATGTTGAGCATCTTTTCATGTGCCTGTATGTCCTCTTTGGAAAAATGTCTGTTCAAGTCTGTTGCCCATTTTTTGCTTGGATTGTTTTTTGATATTGAGTTGTATGAGCTGTTTATATACTTAGGATATTAATTAACCCCTTGTGGGTCATATCATTTGCAAATATTTTCTCCCATTCTGTAGGTTGTCTTTTTACTTTATCAAAGTTTTCCTTTGCTGTGCAAAAAGCTTTTAGGTTTAATTAAGTCCCATTTGTTTATCTTTGTTTTTATTTCTTTTGCTTAGGATACAGATCCAAAGAAATATTGCTACAATTTATGTGAAAGAGTGTTCTGCCTATGTTCTCTTCTAGGATTTTTATGGTTTCAGATCTTATATTTAGATCTTTAATCCATTTTGAGTCTATTTTTATACATGGTGTGAGGAAATGTTCTATTTTCATTGATTTACATGTAGCTGTCCAGTTTTCCCAGCCCCACTTGTTGAAGAGAACTGTCTTTTTTCCATTGTATATTCTCATCTCCTTTGTCATAGATTAATTGACCATAGGTGCACACGTTTATCTCTCAGCTCTCTATTATGTTCCATTGATCTATCTGTCTATTTTTGTCTCAGTACCATGCTGTTATGATTACTGTAGCTTTATAGTATAGTTTGAAGTTTGGGAGAGTGATACCTCCAGCTTTTTTTTCCCTCAAGATTGCTTTGGCAGTTGGGGATCTTTTGCTGTTCCATGTGAATTTTAGGATTATTTGTTCTAGTTCGGTGAAAAATGTCATGGGCATTTTGATAGACATTGCATTAAATCTGTAGATTGCTTTGAGTAGTATGACCATTTGACCAATATTCTTCCAATCCAAGAGCATGGGATATCTTTCCATTTCTTTGTATCATCTTTAGTTTCCTTCATTAATGTTTTATAGTTTTCAGAGTATAGGTCTTTCACCTCCTTGGTTAAGTTTATTCCTAGGTATTTTATTCTTTTAGATGTGATTTTAAGTGGGATTTTAAAAAACGTTTTCTGATAGTCCATTATTAGTGTATAGAAACACAACACATTCCTGTATATTAATCTTGAATCCTACAATTTTGCAGAATTTATTTATTAGTTCTCATAGTTTTGGGGTGGAGACTTTTGGCAAATAGTGACAATTTTACCTCTTCCCTTCAAATTTGGATACCTTTTATTTCTTTTTCTTGTCTGATTGCTTTGGCTAGGACTTGAAATACTATGTGAAATAGAAGTGGTGAGAGTGGACATCCTTGTCTTGATCCTGAATTTACAAGAAAGGCTCTCAGCTTTTCACTGTTGAGTATGATGTTGGCTGTGCATTTGTCATAAATGGCCTCTATCATGTTGAGATATGTTACCTCTATACCCACTTTGATGAGAGTTTGTTTATCATGAATGGATGTTAAATTTTGTCAGTTGCTTTTTCTGCCTCTATTGAGATGATCACGTGGTTTTTATCCCTCCTTTTATTAACGTAGTGTATCACGTTGATTGATTTGCGAATGTTGAACCGTCTTTATGTCCCTGGAATAATTCCAACTTGTTCATGGTGTATGATCCTTTTTATATATTGTTGGATTGAGGATTTCTGCACCTGTGTTTATCGGAGATATTGGCTTGTAATTTTCTTTCCTTTTTTCTTTTTTCTTTGGTAGTGTCTTTGTCTGTTTTTTGTATCTGGGTAATGTAGCCTCGAAGAATGAATTTGGGAATATTCCACCGTCTTCAATTTTTTGGAATAGTTTAAGAAGGATAGGTATTAGTTTTTTTAATGTATATATATACATATATATATATATATATATATATATACACGTGTATATATATATGTGTTTGGTAGAATTCCCATGTGAAGCCATCTGGTCCTGGACTTCTGTATGCTAGAAGTTTTTTTTTATTACAAATTCAATTTCGCTACTAGTGATTAGTCTGTTCAAATTGTCTGTTTCTTCTTGATTCAGTCTTGGCAGGTTTTATGTTTCTAGAAATTTGTTCACTTCATTTAGGATGTCCAATTTACTGGCATATAACTGTCATATTTTTGTGTATCTCTGTGGTGTTGATTGTTGTTTCTCATTTTAAATTTCTTATTTTATTTATTTGGGTCCCCTGTCTTTTATTCTTAGTGAGCCTGGATAAAGGTTTATCAATTTTCTTTATCTTTTAAAAAAACCAGTTCTTGGTTTCATTGACCTTTTCTGTTTTTTTGACTTTATTTCCTCTTTAACCTTTATTATTTTCTTTCTTCTGCTGACTGTGGGCTTTGTTTGTTCTTTTTCTAATTCTTTTAGGTGGTAGGTTAGGTTGTTTATTTGAGATTTTTCTTGTTCCTAGAGGAAGGCCTGTATCACTAAAAACTTTCCTCTTCTTAGAACTACTTTTGCTACGTCCCATAGATTTTGAATTTTCATGTTTCCATTTATATTTGTCTTGAGGAATTCTCTGATTTCCTCTTTGATTTTGTAATTGACCCATTGGTTTTTTTAGCAGTATTGAATATGTTGTTTAGTCTCCACATGTTTTTTTTCCTGTTTTTCTTTCCGAGATTGATTTCTAGTTTTATACCATTGCGGTCGGAATAAATGCTTGATATAATTTCTATCCTCTTAAGTCTTTTGAGGCTCATTGTGTGGCCTAGTATGTGATCTGTCCTGGAGAATGTTCCATTTGCACTTGAAAAGAATGTGTGTTCTTTTGTTTTTGCATATAATGTCCTATAAATATCTATTAAATTCAGCTGATCTACTGTGTCATTTAAAACCACTGTTGCCTTATTGATTTTCTGTCTGGATCTGTCCATTAATGTCAATGGCATGTTAAAGTCCTCTACTATTATTGTATTTTTGTCACTTTCTCCCTTTATTTCTTTTAGCATTTGCTTTATATATTTTGGTATTGGGTGCATATATGTTAACAAGTATAATATCCTCTTCTTGTATTGATCCCATTATCATTATATAATGGCCTTATCTGTCTTTTGTTATATAACCTTTGTGTTAAAGTCTATTTTGTCGGATGAACATTGCTGCCTCTGCTTTGGTGTTGCTTCTGTTTGTGTGAAAGATCTTTTTCCTTACTCTTGCTTTCAGTTTGAGTGTGTTGAGCCCTGAAGTAAGTCTCTTGCAGGCAGCATATTGAAAGCTCTTGTCTTTTTTATACAATCAGCCACCCTATGTCTTTCAATTGGAGCATTTAGTACATTGATATTTAAAGTAATTATTGATAAGCATGTATTCATTGCCATTTTATAACTTGTTTTCTGGTTATTTTTGTAGTTCTTCTCTGTTGATTTTCTTTTTGTTTTCTTCCCTTATGGTTTGATGACTTTCTTTAGTAGTATCCTTGGGTCCCTTTCTTCTTGTTTTTTGTGTATCTGTTGTAGGTTTTTGATTTGTGGTTATCATGAGGTTCATGTATGTTGACCCATAATTATGTCTACTTGTTTTAAACTGGTAGTCATTTAAGTTCATACACATTCTAAAAGATCTACATTTTTTTACTCCTCTCCCCACCATTTTGTGGTTTTGATACATTTTATATCTTCAAGTTTATCACTTTATTGTAATTATAGTTGCTTTTACACTTTTTTGTCTTTTTTTTTTTTTTTTTTTTTTTTGCGGTATGCGGGCCTCTCACTGTTGTGGCCTCTCCCGTTGTGGAGCACAGGCTCTGGACGCGCAGGCTCAGCGGCCATGGCTCACGGGGCCAGCCACTCCGCGGCATGTGAGATCTTCCCGGACTGGGGCATGAACCCGCGTCCCCTGCATCGGCAGGCGGACTCTCAACTACTGCAACACCAGGGAAGCCCTACACTTTTTTGTCTTTTAATCTACACACTGGCTTATTTAAGTAATCTTCAGTCCTTACTACATATTTACCTTTCCTAATGGGATTTTCCCTTTCCTGTCGATTCTTATTTTTTCCATTTGGAGAAGACACTTCAACATTTATTTTAGGGTAGGTTTAGTAGTGATGAATTCTTTTAGTTTTTGCTTTTCTGGGAAGTTCTTTATCTCTCCTTCTATTCTACATGATAATTTTGCTGGGTATAGTATCCCAGATGGCAAGTTTTTTCCTTTCAGCACTTTGAATATATCATTCCACCCCCTTCCGGTCTGCAAAGTTTCTGCAGAGAAACCAGCTGACAGCCTTATGAGAATTCCCTTGTGACTCTTTGTTTTTCTCTTGCTGCCTTTAGAATTCTCTATTTATGTTTAACTTTTGCCATTTTAATTATGATATGTCTTGGTGTGGGTCTGTTTGGGACCCTCTGTGCTTCCTCTACCTGCATATCTATTGCCTTCTTCAGGTTAGGGAAGTCTTCAGCCATAGTTTCTTCAAATATATATTTTATCCCAGATTCTCTCTTCTCCTTCAGGAACCTCTATAATGCAAATGTTGGAATATTTAATGTTATCTCAGAGATAACTTAGATTGCTTTAATTTTTAAAAATTAATTAATTTTATTTTTATTTTGGGCTGCATTAGGTCTTCATTGCTGCATGAGATCTTTCTCTAGTTATGGCAAGCGGGGGCTACTCTTTGTTGTGGTGCACGGGCTTCTCATTGCAGTGGCTTCTCCTGTTGAGGAGCATGGGCTCTAGGCACGTGGGCTTCAGGAGTTGTGGCACGCGGACTCAGTAGTTGTGGCTCATGGGCTCTAGAGCGCAGGCTCAGTAGTTGTGGCTCACGGGCTTAGTTGCTCCATGGCATATGGGATCTTCCCAGACCAGGGCTTGAACCCGTGTCCCCTGCATTGGCAGGTGATTCTTAACCACTGCGCCACCAGGAAAGCCCTGCTTTAAGTTTTTTTAAACATCTTTATTGGAATATAATTGCTTTACAATATTGTGTTAGTTTCTGCTGTAGAAGAAAGTGAATCAGCTATACATATACATAAATCCCCATATCCCTTCCCTCTTCCTGCTTTAATTTTTTAAAATTTGTTTTTCTTCTGTTCCTGTTGGCTGATTTCCATTTTTCTATCTTCCAGATCACTTATGCATTCTTCTGTGTCACTTAGTCTGCTATTCATTCCCTCTAGTGTGTTTTTTATTTCAGCTATTGAATTATTTATTTTTGTTTTTTTAAAAATATTTTCTAGTTCCTTGTTAAAATGTTTGGATCAATTCTTTTTCCTAATTCGGTTAACATTTTTATTACCAATGTTTTGAATTCTTTGGTAAATTGTTTATTTCTGTTTCATTAATTTTGGGGGGAGTTTTCTTTCATTTGAGAGTAGTTCCTCTGCCTTCTAATTTTACTTAACTTTCTCTGCCTCTATGAATTCAGGCAAAACAGTTACTTATTGCCGTCTTGAAGAGGTATTCTTATGTGGGAACGTCCCTATGACGATTGTCTATGCCCACTGCTTTTGGTGGGAAGGCTATATTTGATGTGGATGCCAGTTACGTCTCTTCTCTGGGTTTGCTTTAGTTCTCATCTTGGTAGGAGGTGGAGCTGGAGATGGAGGGGCTAGAGCCAGCACCAGGCGTGAGGCTGGGCTTCCTCTCTGCTCAGTGGCTGTCATTGCCCTATTAGGGGTGGAGTCTGATCCCAGGTTCTGGAGGCAGAAGACCTGAGGGTTGGGCTTGAGCTGTCTCTTGTTACCTTTAAGTGTGTGTTTTTCTCTCTCCCCAGACCAGGATATCTGCTTCAGAGGAGGGGAAGGGCGTGTGTGCATACAGAGGTCCAGTGTGCTCTGCTCAGCTCAGACACAGCCCACGTTCAAGTCTTTCCCTGGTCATGGGAGCCCAGATGCAATGCCACACTGTGACATTCTCTGAGTGGGAGCAGAGCATTCGCTTGGCTTGAGCTGTAGTGCTTAGCAAGGCTGTCACAGGAAAACCTGGCAGCTACTAGGGCAGACCTCTCTCTGCCCTGCCTCAGGTGCAAACCAGCACGGGTGGCCTTCTCACGAGCAGAGTCTGGCTTCTCCAGTCTTTCTGTCTGTCCCAGTGGTCCTCTAGTCAGTCAAGGGGGCTTGTCTTCTCTGTGTAGGACCCCGGAACTAGGGTGCCCAGTCTGTGTTTCGACCCACTCACTCCCCAGAGCCGGTTTCTGCCGATGCAATCTCCCTTTAGTGCCACATCCACTCCCAGGGGCAGTGGTCCTGACCCTATTACTTTTCTTCCCTTTCTACCCAGTTATGAGTGGGTCTTTCTTCTAGCCTTGGTTGTGCAGGTCTGCCAGCTTCCGGTTAGTTTTCAGTGAGAACTGTTCCCCACGTAGATGGATTTTTGATGTGTTTGTGGGGGGAGATGAGCTCCATATCCTCTTACTCCCCCATCTTGAGGTCCGCCCTCAAGAAACTGTTCTATAGGCAATAAATGTGTCACATTTTATCTAGTTTCATAAGTGTTTATTATATGTTTGTATAATTATTTTTTGTAGTTTATCATTAATGTAATCCATTTTATTACAGCAAGCTCAGATTTTTAAAAAAGAAAACAAATCACTTGACAGAATACATATTGCCATGTTGTTTATTCAAGTCTGTTCTGAGACAGTCTCAGAAATGTGGGAGGGAAGTAGGATTGGGCAGAAGGTAGAAGGTTGGTCTTCAGTCTGACTCTAATCTACTTGGAAAGAAGAACATCCCCCAGTGTAAAACTTAGTGTATCTGCATGAATGGAAATCAACTGAATTGATTTTTGAGGGACTTTTTCCTACGCTGCCATTTAAAAACTCAATACCATGTAATGTTCTAGGATAAGGTCATTACAAAGACCAACAGAACAAAGTACAAAGTTTTACTTAATGCATGAAGATTACACATTTGCAAAAGCCTTTAATTGTATAAGTTTTCAGTGAAATTTGAAGTTTTAATTTAATTACAAATCTGTAATGTGCACGTAGGCATCGTGCTTTCCAGTACTAAGAAATCCATTCTTCCACTGATGTGTGAAGGATTTAAATGGCCATCAACTCTGAACACTAATAGATTTTCTCTATTTCCCTCTTGAATCTGCAGCATGTATTGCTGTTGCCCAAAGGGTTCTGAGAGCGTTTCCGAGCATATTTTAGAATTAAATATTAAACTTCTACTAAATCATAATGCCGAAGTGATAAAATGTCAGCCCACAAGATTAAGACAATAGGACTTTCTTTATTCCATTAAAAATAAGAAGCATCAGTAACAAAATTTGTATGCAGAAGTTTTTATTCTTTAAAAAGTATTTGCTTAGAAGTGGTAGTATTCTTTTAAAAGTCAGCTAAAGTTTTTGTGCTTATAACAATCTCAGGCTTATTACTAAGTGACTGTTAGGCACCACTGTTTTATGGTTTTTAAATTGGGTTTGTAGACATATAAACACAGGTGTGTGTGATATATGGGTATATGTGTATTCAGTCGATTAGAAAAACAAAAAGCATCACTTGACCATTACTGTGTAAAGTAGCAACATCAACTGAATATTAGGATGAATTCAAACAACCAGAAGACAGACTCTCGCGTAAGGATATGCATCAGTTAAATCTAGATAGGATTCTTTTTTTTCCCCAAATCTCCTTAGTATGACAGCTTTGGTCTTGTTTCTATAGTTAACATAGGGGCATAGGAAACTCAAACCCTGGACCATCTGGCACAAAAGCCCATGTTTTGAAAATTGCATTTTTTTTTACCGACACATCAACTATTTTTTTGGCTGCACCATGTGGCATGATGGATCTTAGTTCCCTGACCAAAGATCGAACCCGTGACCCCCTACAGTGGAAACTCAGAGTCTTACCCACTGGACTGCCAGGGGAGTCCCTCAGCTGCTTTTTTATGTACATTAAATTTGAGCAAAAGAGCCCTCACCTCTTTGTCCCAAAGATTGTTGCATGAAAGTAACCAAGATTTGAATAGTTAAATTTAAGCCTTGGCTTTCTCCAAGCATGGAGTCATAAGCACTGCTAATAAGTGTTTAACATGGCAGAGAGTCCCTTTTGTCATTTGTGAGCTGCTTCACCTAAACCGCTCATTCCCTCTGAGACCATCCTCATATCTGCGTGACGTTTAGCTTTATCTCTCAGCCAGGGCTTCTGACTTTCGACCTTCAAGTCATTTGCATTGATTTTGCCTCTTCTGCCAGTTTGCATAGGACTTTGGCCCTGGCTTTCATCTTGATCAGTTCAGTAATGCCAGCACCACTGTGAGATGTGACGCTGTCCCTTTCTTTGTTTTTCTGGGAACATTTTTCTCTCATTGTCTCTAAAACTCATTGTGAGGATTTTGCTCCCCGAGGCTTTTGGCAGGGGTTCCATGATATCCATTAGATCATAGAACTTCCTTTCTGGAATCGATTCCCTGCAAGGTAGGCAAAAAAATATTTATTTTTTCTTACTGCCCTTTCCTAAAATTCCAGGTGAAACGCTTTGTTTATTTGTTTTTCTCCAACTTAGTTAGATTTATGAACTCCACACAAGATCAATATACAATTTTAACTTGGTCAGTCCTCATTTTCCAGAATTTTATCAGTCACTTGTCTTAGATGATTTTATAGCTTATTTGTTGTTGTCTCATTTAGACACCAACAAGTGCCTGGAAACACTTTACTAAAAGTAAAAACTGGTGATTGGTACTAGCAGCGTTCTTGGTAAATAAAAGTAGATACGCAGAATAATATAAAGTAGACAGTGGAATACTATACTAGCATTGATTTTGTTTCTGAGATCTCAAATATAAACTAAAATATTTTCCTAAAAAGTAGGTATCAACAACTTAATATAGGAAAGAAACTTAATTGAGGTAGTTTATCAGAATGTTGTAGGCAAGTGTTCTAGCCTGGTGTTAGGATGTTAGTGTCCTTATCCTTTGAGAATTTCTAAATACATTGGTAGAAAGGTGTGTATATATAAACCTTATGAGACTCCAACACGTGTGTATATATATATATGTATGTGTGTGTATATACATGCATACATATACATATTTATGATATTACTAGAAATGGAACATCTGAGGACATTTTATTTTACAGTGGAAAAATTCTTTATCTTGATTGGTGTAGTGGTTAATCACGTGTATACACCTATCAACATTCATCAAATTATGCATTTTGTAAGATCCATGCATTTTGCTAATGGAAATTTTACCTTAGAAAAAATATTTTAAAAAATTTAAAAAATAAAGAAAAAGAAAAAAATATATTTTAAAATAGAAAAAATATGGGCTTCCCTGGTGGCGCAGTGGTTGAGAGTCCGCCTGCCGATGCGGGGGACGCGGGTTCATGCCCCGGTCCGGTAGCATCCCGCCTGCCGCAGAGTGGCTGGGCCCGTGAGCCATGGCCGCTGGGCCTGCGCGTCCGGAGCCTGTGCTCCGCAACGGGAAAGGCCACAACAGTGAGAGGCCTGCGTACCGCAAAAAAAAAAAAAAAAGAAAAAATACTGGTAAAACATGTATACTAATGTATATTTATAAATTTAGTTTTATTTACTTTATTTATGGCCATGTTGGGTCTTTGTTGCTGCGCACAGGCTTTCTCTAGTTGGAGTGAGCGGGGGCTACTCTTCTTTGTGGTGTGCGGGCTTCTCATAGCGGTGGCTTCTCTTGTTGTGGAGCATGGGCTCTAGGCGCGTGGGCTCTAGAGCGTAGGTTCACTAGTTGTAGCACATGGGCTTCGTTGCTCCGCGGCATGTGGGATCTTCCCAGACCAGGGCTCAAACCCGTGTTCCCTGCATTGGCAGGCGATTCTTAACTACTTTGCCAAGAGGGAGGTCCCACTAATGTGTATTTAGACTTAAGTCTAAAATTATCTCATGGTCTATAAGGGGCAACTGAGATAGCTATTTAGTCATCTGACTTCCTTCTTCCTTATACTGATAAGCTATTTGTATGAGAATCTCCATCTTCATTTTCATTTCCCCTCCACACCTTCTCTTTCCCCTCTTGATATCTCACTAACATCCATATGTGTTTATAACTGTCTCTGTGGTTAACAGCCTAATAATGGCCCTTCAAATATGTCAGCATTTAAATCCCAGAACCTGTGTGAGTGTTACCTTACATGGCAAAAGGGACTTTGCAAATATATGATTAGGTAAAGGATCTTGAGGTAGGGAGATTGTCCTGGGTTATCTGGGTGGGCCCAATCTAAACACAAAGGTCTTTAAAAGGGAAAGGGGGAGATAGGAGAGTCAGAGTGAGAGAGACGTGACCACAGAGTCAGAGGTCAGAGTGATGCAGTTTCTGGCTTAAAGATGAAGGGGACCGTGCGTCAAGTAAGGCAGGCAGCCTCTAGACACGGGAAAAGGCAAGCAAACATGTTCTCCCCTGGGAGATTCTTCACTGTTTCCAGAAGGAACACAGCTCTGCGAATACCTTTATTTTAGCCCAGTGAGACCTCTTTTATATTTTTTTCTCTTTTGAATTATAAGGTAATTCTTTTGAGTTAAGTGACTGCATTTGGGGTAATTTGTTACAGCAGCAGTAATCCAAATCTAATACATTGCCCTAAGCTTTAAAAATCCCTTCGTCCTTAAAAATCGTGACCGTGAACTTGCCTAGATTTCACCTTCACCTCTTTGTACCCTCTGTCTCCTTGTAAAATTTTTCTCTAAGAGAAGGATTTTTTTTTTAAACCTCTAGAAATCTAACTGTGGATGATTTAATGTCACTTTAAACACAGCATTCCAAATCTTAATTTGTTATGTTATTTCTCAAATTAAGACTTCTCCAGCTCTTCCCCTTTCTATAAATGGTGTGACTACTTCCCAGACATCATGGTCAGGACAAACAGCAGAGCACATGCCGCCTCCTCTCCTGATAATGGTTCCCTTGAGAATCATCATGTGAGGTCATTCGTGGGGAGAGGAGTAATCTGTAGGAAAGGGTATTTGTCAGTATTAAATGGGGTAAAAAGAGAGGCATAGTCATCATTTAATAACTCCTAGCGTTATTTTTTTGTGCACACATCCTAGTCCTTCTGCAGAATCGATTTCTAGAAGTAGCCTGTGCTAAATATGCAAATAACATGGAGATCTGGAAATTACCTAGTGATTTGCATTATTTTATAAAATGTTTGTATGAGTATGCCATAATTTTATTGCCAGATTATGTGTGCAAAATAAATTAGTATCTCCCCAAAGGATTTCAGAGATGGATTCTGTGTACTAAAGAATTTTCTTTCTTTTTTTCAGTAACATTTTAAAATAAATCATTCAAATGAGTCCCGATGCATAATATGTTTTTTTTTTTTTTTTCTTTTTTTAGCTTTTTATGTCTTTTCCACAAACCATGTTTGGATAGATACTTTTAAAAGATTTTAACAGTTGAAAAGTACACAGAGCAAAATGGGAAAGAAGCATTCACCATCCTCCTCCGTGATGATGCCAGCTTAATGCTGGGGTATCTGAGGATTATTGTTAAAGAAAAAGCTTCTGAAGCTGTTAATTAGACTAACTTTCTTCACTGCTTTATTTATTTTTTTACTGAAGGTCATGCTCAAAGTCTTAGCCTACTGGCTACTAATTTTAGTCTTTTATTGTAGCAAGAATACTTAACATTAAATCTCCCTCTTAAATTTTTTTTTTTTTTTTTTTGCAGTGTGTGGGCCTCTCACTGTTGTGGCCTCTCCTGTTGCGGAGCACAGGCTCCGGACGCGCAGGACCAGTGGCCATGGCTCATGGGCCCAGCCGCTCCGCGGCATGTGGGATCCTCCCGGACCGGGTCACGAACCCGTGTCCCCTGCATCGGCACGCGGACTCTCAACCACTGCGCCACCAGGGAAGCCCCCTCTTAAATTTTTCAGCGTAAAATACAATGTTGTTGACTATAGAAACAACGTTGTGCAGTGGATCTCTCTAAGGATGCATCTTGCATACTTCAGATTTATTCCCATTGATTAGCAACTCCCCATTTCCCCCCTTCCTCCAGCCACAAATAACCACCGTTCTACTCTCTGCTTCTATGAGTTTGACTGTTTTAGTTTCCTCATATAAGTGGAGTCATGCCATGTTTGTCCTCACACTGGCTTGTTTCACTTAGCATAATGCCCCCAGGGTTCATCCATGTTGTTGCCAATGGCAGGATTTCACTCTTTTGTAAGGCTGAATAATACTCCATTGTATGTATATGCCACATATTTTTTATCCATTCGTCAAAGGATATTTAGATTGTTTCCACATCTTGGCTACTGTGAATAGTGCTTCCATTGAACATTAAGGTGCTAATATCTCTTCAAAATGCTGATGTCAGTTCATTTGGATAAATATCCAAGAGTGTGATTGCTGGATCATAAAATAGTTCTGTTTATAATTTTTAAAGAAATATCTAGGGCTTCCCTGGTGGTGCAGTTGTTAAGAATCCACCTGCCAATGCAGGGGACACGGGTTCGAGCCCTGGTCTGGGAAGATCCCACATGCCGTGGAGCAACTAAGCCCGTGAGCCACAACTACAGAGCCTGCACTCTAGAGCCCGTTTGCCACAACTACTGAAGCCCGCGCACCTAGAGCCCGTGCTCCATAACAAGAGAAACCACTGCAATGAGAAGCCTGCACACCGCAACAAAGAGTAGCCCCTGCTCGCTGCAACTAGAGAAAGCCTGTGCGTAGCAATGAAGACACAATGCAGCCACAAATAATAAATAAATAAATAAACAAAACTGAAAACTTTATAAAAAAAGAAATATCTATACTGTTTTCTGTAGTGGCATTGGTTTTGACAATGATTTCATGGATATGACACCAAAAGCATAGGTGACAAAAGCAAAAATAATTTACAAGTAAGATGTCATCAAACCAAAAAGGCACAGTGAAGGAAATAAGAGTGAAAAGCAAAGCTATGGAATGAGAGGAAATATTTGCCAACTATATACCAGATAAGGGGTTAATTTCCAAAATACATAAAGAACCCTACAACTCAATAGCAAAAAAAAAACCCGCAAAAAACCCTAATTTTAAAATGAGCTGATTACTGACCTGATATGAAAAAGTATCATTAACCCTCAGGGAAATGCAAATCAAAACCACAACGAGCTGTCAAGTCACACTTGTTAGGATGACCATTATCCATAAAAACCCAAAAGACAACAAGTACTGACCAAGATATGGAGAAATTGGAACTTTGGAATTTTAGTCTTCAATGTACAATACCAATATTGTGATTTATTGACCTGTAGGTAATATTCACGACAGTGGGTGGTCCGTAAGGAAGCCAGTTTTACCATGTGAGCCTAGTAGTGACAGACCTTGTTCAATGTTAATGTTCTGAGTGCATCCCCCTTTGGGTTTGTTTGGTTTTGGTCTTTCTTTTGTTTTTATGTAATTTATAACTAACAAAATACTTCTTAAATAATTTTGTTTTCTGAATAAAGCAAAACTAGCAAAGTGTTTTAGGTCAATAATATGCCTAAGTCATCCTCCTTTCAAGAATGTTCTCTATCATTTTAGCTAGTTATTATGTTATGCAGTTAGCACTGAACCATTCTAATAAATGCTAGAGTGTTTCTAATGAAAATTATCAGAAGAGTTGTGAGAAATATTAGAATATACTTTTATAATTTGTGATAAATAATAACATAATCAAATCTGGTTCTAAGTCTATATTTCAGAGCTTTAATTAGGTTTTATGGTTTTCTTGCTACTAAAATTCAGCATACTGGGTAAAATAAAACATCAATTATTTTAAGAAGCCAATGTTGGTAATAACATGAAACAAGCATTGGAAGAGAACATCAGAAGTGGAGGGATTTTAGGAAACCTCTCATCTGAGCTTAAACAGAGAGAGAATCTGAGATCCAGAGTCTGGAAATGAATGGCCCTAGTTGGCTCTTCCTTCGGGCTGACCTTTTATGTGAGAGGAATGAATGGCTCCAATGACGTGATATCCCAGAGGCACGGTGGGGAGCCTGACATCTGTCCATCTCCCATTATGTGTGGTCTATGGGGAGTCCATACTTAGGTACTGCTTTACATAGTTCTCACAAAAATTCAGAGAAAAACACTTTGCATCCCTGTTCTGAAGTATCTGCTTTTTATTTTTCTTTCTTAACATCTTTACGTCTTTATTGGAGTATACAATGTTGTGTTAGTTTCTGCTTTATAACAAAGTGAATCAGCTATACATATACATATATCTGCATATCTCCTCCCTCTTGCATCTCCCTCCCACCCTCCCTATCCCACCCCTCTAGGTGGTCACAAAGCACTGAGCTGATCTCCCTGTGCTATGCAGCTGCTTCCCACTAGCTATTGGTTTTACATTTGGTAGTGTATATATGTCTAAGCCACTCTCTCTCTCTGTCCCAGCTTACCCTTCCCCTTCCCCATGTCCTCAAGTCCATTCTCTAGTAGGTTTACGTCTTTATTCCTATCCTGCCACTAGGTTTTTCGTGACCTTTTTCTTTTTTTTAGAGTCCATATATATGTGTTAACGTATGGTATTTGTTTTTCTCTTTCTGACTTACTTCACTCTGTATGACACACTCTAGGTCCATCCACCTCACTGCAAATAACTCAATTTCGTTTCTTTTTATGGCTGAGTAATATTCCATTGTATATATGTGCCACATCTTCTTTATCCATTCATCTGTTGATGGACACTTAGGTTGCTTCCATGTCCTGGCTATTGTAAATAGAGCTGCAATGAACATTGTGGTACATGACTCTTTTTGAATTATGGTTTTCTCAGGGTATATGCCCAGTAATGGGATTGCTGGGTCGTATGGTAGTTCTATTTGTAGTTTTTAAGGAACTTCCATACTGTTCTCCAGAGTGGCTGTATCAATTTACATTCCCACAAACAGTGCAAGAGGGTTCCCTTTTCTCCACACCCTCTCCTGCATTTACTGCTTGTAGATTTTCTGATAATGTCCATTCTGACCGGTGTGAGGTGATACCTCCTAGTAGTTTTGATTTGCATTTCTCTAATGATTAGTGATGTTGAGCATCCTTTCATGTGTTTGTTGGCACTCTGTATATCTTCTTTGGAGAAATGTCTATTTAGGTCTTCTGCCCATTTTTGGATTGGGTTGTTTGTTTTTTTGATACTGAGCTGCATGAGCTGCCTGTAAGTTTTGGAGATTAATCCTTTGTCAGTTGCTTTGTTTGCAAATATTTTCTCCCATTCTGAGGGTTGTCTTTTCGTCTTCTTTATGCTTTCCTTTCCTGTGCAAAAGCTTTTAAGTTTCATTAGGTCCCATTTGTTTATTTTTGTTTTTATTTCCATTTCTCTAGGAGGTGGGTCAGAAAGAATTTTGCTGTGATTTATGTCATAGGGTGTTCTGCCTATGTTTTCCTCTAAGGGTTTTATAATGTCTGGCCTTACATTTAGGTCCTTAATCTATTTGGAATTTGTTTTTGTGTATGGTGTTAGGAAGTGTTCCAATTTCATTCTTTTACATGTAGCTGTCCAGTTTTCCCAGCACCAGTTATTAAAGAGGCTGTCTTTTCTCCACTGTATATTCTTGCCGCCTTTATCAAAAATAAGATGACCATATGTGCATGGGTTTATCTCTGGGATTTCTATCCTGTTCCATTGATCTATATTTCTGTTTCTGTGCCTGTACCATACTTTTTTTTTTTTATACTGTCTTGATTACTGCAGCTTTGTAGTATAGTGTGAAGTCCAGGAGCCTGATTCCTCCAGCTCCGTTTTTCTTTCTCAGGATTGCATTGGATATTTGGGGGTCCTTTCTGTTTCCATACAAATGGTGAAATTTTTTGTTCTAGTTCTGTGAAAAATGCCATTAGTAATTTGATAGGGATTGCATTGAATCTGTAGATTGTTTTGGGTAGTAGAGTCATTTTCACAATGTTGATTGTACCAATCCAAGAACATGGTGTATCTCTCCATCTGTTTGTGTCATCTTTAATTTTTTTCATCAGTGTCTTACAGTTTTCTGCATACAGGTCTTTTGCCTCCTTAGGTAGGTTTATTCCTAGGTATTTTATTCCCTTTGTTGCAGTGGTAAATGGGAGTGTTTCCTTTATTTCTCTTTCAGATTTTTCATCATTAATGTTTAGGAATGAAAGAGATTTCTGTGCATTAACTGTGTATCCTCCTACTTTACCAAATTCATTGATTATCTCTAGTCGTTTTCTGGTAGAATCTTTAGGGTTCTCTATGTATGTATCATGTCATCTGCAAACACTGACAGCTTTACTTCTTCTTTTCGGATTTGGATTCCTTTTATTTCTTTTTCTTCTATGATTGCTGTGGTTAAGACAAGGTTGTCCACTCTCACCACTATTATTCAATACGATGTTGAATAATAGTGGTGAGAGTGGACAACCTTGTCTTGTTCCTGATCATAGAGGAAATGGTTTCAGTTTTTCACCATTGAGGACAGTGTTGGCCGTGGGTTTGTCATATGTGGCCTGTATTATGTTGAGGTAAGTTCCTTCTGTGTCTACTTTCTGGAGGGTTTTTTTTTTTTTATCATAAATGGGTGTTGAATTTTGTCAAAAGCTTTTACTGCATCTATTGAGATGATCATATGGTTTTTCTCCTTCAGTTTGTTAATGGTTTTTCACATTGGTTGATTTGCATATACTGAAGAATCCTTGCATTCCTGGGATAAACCCCACTTGATCATAATGTATGATCCTTTTAATGTGCTGTTGGATTCTGTTTGTTAGTATTTTGTTGAGGATTTTTGCATCTATGTTCATCAGTGATATTGGCCTGTAGTTTTCTTTCTTTGTGACATCTTTGTCTGGGTTTGGTATCAGGGTGACGGTGGCCTCGTAGAAGGAATTTGGGAGTGTTCCTCCCTCTGCTATATTTTGTAAGAGTGAGAACGATAGGTGTTATCTCTTCTCTAAATGTTTGATAGAATTCGCATATGAAGCCATCTGGTCCTGCGCTTTTGTTCGTTGGAAGATTTTTAATCACACTTTCAGCTTCAGTGCTTTTGATTGGTCTGTTTATATTTTCTATATCTTCCTGGATCAGTCTTGCAATGTTGTGATATTCTAAGAATTTGTCCATTTCTTCCAGGTTGTCCATTTTATTGCTATAGAGTTGCTTGTAGTAATCTCTCATGATCCTTTGTGTTTCTGAAGTGTCAGTTGTTACTTCTACTTTTTCACTTCTAATTCTATTGATTTGAGTCTCCTCCCTTTTTTTCTTGATGAGTCTGGCTAATGGTTTACCAGTTTTTTTATCTTCTCAAAGAACCAAGTTTTAGTTTTATTGATCTTTGCTATTGTTTTCTTCATTTCTTTATTATTTATTTCTGATCTGATATTTATGATTTCTTTCCTTCTGCTGACTTTGGAGGGTTTTTTTTTCTTCTTTAAGTGCTTTAGGTGTAAGGTTAGGTTGTTTATTTGAGATGTTTCTTGTTTCTTGAGGTAGGATTGTACTGCTATAAACTTCCCTCTTAGAACTGCTTTTGCTGCATCCCATAGGTTTTGGGTCATCATGTTTTCATTGTCATTTATTTCTAGGTATTTTTTTAATTTCCTCTTTGATTTCTTCAGTGATCTCCTGGTTATTTAGTGGTGTATTGTTTAGCCTCCATGTGTTTGTATTTTTTACAGGATTTTTCCTGTAATTAATACCTAGTCTCATAGCATTGTGGTCTGAAAAGCTACTTGATACAATTTCAGTTTTCATAAATTTACCAAGGCTTGATTTGTGACCCAAGATATGATCTATCCTGGAGAATGTTCCATGAGCACTTGAGAAGGAAGTATATTCTGTTGTTTTTGGATGGAATGTCCTGTAGATATCAATTAAGTCCATTTTGTTTAATGTGTCATTTAAAGCTTGTGTTTCCTTATTTATTTTCATTTTGGATGATCCATCCATTGGTGAAAGTGGCGTATTAAAGTCCCCTACTATGATTGTGTTACTGTTGATTTCCCCTTTTATGGCTGTTAGCATTTGCCTTATGTATTGAGGTGCTCCTATGTTGGGTGCATAAATATTGTTATATCTTCTTCTTGGATTGATCCCTTGATCCTTATGTAGTGTCCTTTGTCTCTTGTAATAGTCTTTATTTTGAAATCCATTTTCTCTGATATGAGAATTGCTACTCCAGCTTTCTTTTGATTTCCATTTGCATGGAATATCTTTTTCCATCCCCTCACTTTCAGTCTGTATGTTTCCCTTGGTCTGAAGTGGGTCTCTTGTAGACAGTATATATACGGGTCTTGTCTTTGTATCCATTCAGCCAGTCTACGTCTTTTGGTTGGAGCATTTAATCCATTTACATTTAAGGTAAGTATCGATATGTATGTTCCTATTAACATTTTCTTAATTGTTTTGGGTTTATTATTGTAAGTCTTTTCCTTCTCTTGTGTTTCTTGCCTAGAGAAGTTCCTTTAGCATTTGTTGTAAAGCTGGTTTGGTGGTGCTGAATTCTCTTAGCTTTTGCTTGTCTGTAAAGTTTTTAATTTCTCCGTCAAATCTGAATGAGATCCTTGCTGGGTAGAGTAGTCTGGTTTGTAGGTTTTTCCCTTTCATCACTTTAATATGTCTTGCCACTCCCTTCTGTCTTGCGGAGTTTCTGCTGAAATATCAGCTGTTAACCTTATGGAGATTCCCTTGTATGTTATTTGTTGTTTTTCCCTTCCTGCTTTTAATATGTTTTCTTTGTATTTAATTTTTGATAGTTTGATTAGTATGTGTCTTGGCGTGTTTCTCCTTGGATTTATCCTGCATGGGATTCTGCGCCTCCTGGACTTGATTGACTATTTCCTTTCCCATATTAGGGAAGTTTTCAACTATAATCTCTTCAAATATTTTCTCAGAACGTTTCTTTTTCTCTTCTTCTTCTGGGACCCCTATAATTCGAATGTTGGTGCATTTAATGTCATCCAAGAGGTCTCTGAGACTGTCCTCAATTCTTTTCATACTTTTTTCTTTATTCTGCTCTGTGGTAGTTATTTCCACTATTTTATCTTCCAGGTCACTTATACATTCTTCTGCCTCAGTTATTCTGCTATTGATTCCTTCTAGAGAATTTTTAATATCATTTATTGTGTTGTTCATCATTGTTTGTTTGCTCTTTAGTTCTTCTAAGTCCTTGTTAAAGATTTCTTGTATTTTCTCCATTCTATTTCCAGCATTTTGGATCATGTTTACTATCATTTTCTGAATTCTTTTTCAGGTAGACTGCCTATTTCCTCTTCATTTAATAGGTCTGGTGGGTTTTTACCTTGCTCCTTCATCTGCTGTGTGTTTCTCTGTCTTCTCATTTTGCTTAACTTACTGTGTTTGTGATCTCCTTTTTCACAGGCTGCAGGTTCATAGTTAGCATTGTTTTTTCTGTCTCCCCCCAGTGGCCCAGGTTGGTTCAGTGGATTGTTTAGGCTTCCTGGTGGAGGGGACTGGTGCCTCTGATTTGGTGGATGAGGCTGGGTCTTGTTTTTCTGGTGGGCTAGTCGGCGTCTGGTGGTGTGTTTTGGGGTGCCTGTGACCTTATTATGATTTTAGGCAACCTCTCTGCTAATGGGTGGCGTTGTGTTCCTGTCTTGCTAGTTGTTTGGCATAGGGTGTCCAGCACTGTAGCTTGCCGGTCGTTGATTGGCACTGGGTCTTAGCATTGAGATGGAGATCTCTGAGAGATATTTCGCAGTTTGTTATTACATGGAGCCAGGAGGTCTCTGGTGGACCAGTGTCCTGAACTCAGCTCTCTCACCTCAGAGGCACAGGCCTGACACCTGGCCAGAGCACCAACACCCTGTCAGTCACACAGCTCTGAAGAAAAGTGGAGAAAAAAGAAAGAAAAAAATAAAATGAATAAATAAAATAAAGTTTTTAAAATTAAAAAAATTATTAAAAATAATTTTTTTAAGTAATTAAAAAATAAATGGACAGACAGAACCCTAGGACAAATGGTAAAAGGAAAGCTATTCAGACAAAATCACACAAAGAAGCATACACATACCCCCCCACAAAAAGATAAAAAGGAAAAAATATATATATGTATACTAAAAAAAAAAGGAAGAGAGCAATGAAATCAATACACAAAGATAAACATAAACTAGAAACAGATTGGATGCAGAAAGCAAACCCGAAGTCTACAGTTGCTCGCAAAGTCCACTGTGTCCCTGGATCATGGGACCCTGGCAGTGGCGGGCTGCACAGGCTCCCAGGCAGGGCAGGTATGGACAGTGACCTGTGCTCGCACACAGGCTTCTTGGTGGCAGCAGTAGCAGCCTTAGCGTCCCATGCCCGTCTCTGATGTCTGTGCTGATAGCCATGGCTCGCGCCCGTCTGTGGAGCTCCTTTAAGCGGCGCTCTGAATCCCTTCTCCTCACACACCAGGAAACAAAGAGGGAAGAAAAAGCCTCTTGTCTCTTCGGCAGCTCCAGACTTTTCCCCGGACTCCCTCCCAGCTAGCCGTGGCGCACTAACTCCCTGCAGGCTGTGTTCACGCCGCCAACCCCAGTCCTCTTCCTGGGGTCTGACCTCCGACGCCCGAGCCACAGTTCCCAGCCCCGCCCGCCCCGGCGGATGAGCAGAGAAGCCTCTCAGGCTGGTGACTGCTGGTGGGCACCGATCCTCTATGCGGGAACCTCTCCGCTTTGCCCTCTGCACCCCTGTTGCTACGCTCTCCTCTGCGGCTCTGAAGCTTCCCCCTCTGCCACCCGCAGTCTCCGCCCGCGAAGGGACTTCCTAGTGTGTGGAAACCTTTCCTCCTTCACAGCTCTCTCCCAGAGCAGCAGGTCCTTTCCTTATTCTTTTGTCTCTGTTTTTTCTTTTTTCTTTTGCCCTACCCAGGTACGTGGGGAGTTTCTTGCCTTTTGGGAGGTCTGAGGTCTTCTGCCAGCGTTCAGTAGGTGTTCTGTAGGAGTTGTTCCACATGTAGATGTATTTCTGATGTATTTGTGGGGAGGAAGGTGATCTCCATGTCTTACTCCTCCACCATCTTGAAGGCCTCCCCTGAAGTCTCTGCTTTTTAAAAAAATTTTTTTAATTGGGATATAGTTGATTTACAATGTTGTGTTGAAGTCCCCACTTTTAATAGGAAAACTGAAACTGAAAATCTGTTGCTATGGACTGATTGTGTGTGATTTCCCCTGCCTCTTCAAAGTTCATATGTTGAAGCCCTAACCCCCAATATAACTGTTTTCAGAGATGGGACCTTTGGGGGATAATTAGGGTTAGAATGGTTCATTGAGGGTGAGACCACCATGAGGGGATTAGTGGCCTTATAAGAAGAGAAGGAGAGAGAGCTCCTTTTCTTCATGTGCAGTTATCTGGGAAAGGTCAGTTGAGGACAGCCAGGAAGAGAGCTCTCAGTAGAACATGACCATGATGGTACACTGATCTTGGACTTGGAGCCTCCAGAACTCTGAGGAAATAAATTTCGTTTAAGCCCCCCAGTCTAGATTATTCTGTTATGGCAGCCCGAGCTGAGTGAAATGTCTGTCAAATAACTTCACCAAAGTTGCCTAGATACTGAGTGCTGAGCTGAGCTCCTAAAGCGGATGGATCTCTGTGCCAGTCTGTCCCTTGGGGCTTAGACATCAAGCTCTATTAGGCTGTATTAATGTTTGCGTTGGCTGTCCATCACTACTTAAACTATTACCGTGCCATTGTAAAAAACAAAACAAAACAAAAAACCACACAAATAATTAAGGCTCAGATTTATGGAGCCTTTACCAGCCACTGTGCTTAATATTTTATTAAACTTGTCTCATTTAAGCTTGTTTTCTGCTTTTCTTACTTTTGGTCTATTTTTCTTCTCCTGAAAGATAACACTTTACTCTCACCTTCTTCAGTAGTTTCTCATGTCTGATTTTGGAGATAAATTACAATAGGGTCCATGGGGAAGAAAACCCAGTTTATTCAAAGGCTACAGATACGTATCTTTATGATTTTCTTATTAAAACACCCTATGTGGATGTTATCAATTTTTTAAAGAAACTCTTTAGCACATTTTAGTAATTAGAGTGAGCCCTAAACTAGGAGTAATTGGGCAAGTTATTGTCTTTAGAGCATTGTCATTGTTTCAGTGTACAGTCTTGACTAAATCATTTCATTTCTTGATGTTCCCCAATTCTGACATCCATCCATGGTTGCTACTTAGGAGAGATTATGTAAAGCCGTAAGACAGTGCATATGAATGTTTGGCTCGTGTCGGTTGTATTATAGAATAGCCTCTGGGGAATACCCTAGTGAAGGACAAGTTTCCATACAGAAGGGCAGAGGGTCCTATGTTGGCTCTTCCTGCCTGTCTGCTGCCTGCACTGAGGCTTAGCAGAGATGCCTTAGGTCAGCCTGGAAAATATAAGTCACTGGCCTGGCAAAACAGTCTTTCAACAAGTTCCTAATGAGAGCTTACAGAGATATAAGACTCATTAAAATGAAAATGAGAAGACAGAAGAAATCTGAACAGGGTCCCTAAGTAAAGGAACTGTAATCCATTGAGGAGATTAGAGATTCATCCATATATTCCGTGAACGTGCATTGGTAATGTGTCAGGGTCTTTGTCAGCTCCTGAGGACAGAGCAGTGAAAAAGCCATGGCCCCTGAAGCTTGTGATCAAATGCAGCATTTCTCCAGCAGGGTTTGCTGAAGCCCTGGGAAATGCTGTTCTCTCTGTAACTACTTCCCCGCTCTCTGTTGAAGAGAATTTCATAACACGATTCCTGTGGACTCAACTGTATTCTAGCTTATACACTGAAATAAAGACGCCTGACGGGGGTGAAATACCATTTTTTAAGGAGCATGGGTTTTAGAATCTCGTAGGTATGGTGTGAGTGTTTCTTGCATTCCATGTGAAATCTTGAGCAGTTGTATAGCATCCCTAAACCTCAGTTTTCTTACCCACTCAATGGTGGATTGTCCAGTTCCAACCTCCTGATTTTGTTGAGAAGATTAAATAAGATATAAAGTGTTTGCTATGACAAAGATACATAATCAATTCTTGGGGAAAAAATTTAGCCATTATTAATATTCTCATAATTATCAGCGGATTAAAATTTTATAGGAGAGATGAGATAGGAAGAATAGTGCTGCCTTAGTTAGGGTTGCCCCAGAAGTAGATCTTGAGACCTGGACTTAAGTTGCTTATTTGGAAATAGATTCTGAGAAACATCACAAGAAATCAGGGAAGTAATATGCAGAAGGGAAAGAAGCCAAAAAAAAGGAATTATCAAGTATGTCACCCCTGTGGGCCACTGGAGTTTAGACCTGTCAGGAAACTCTGGCAGCAATGCCAAGCACACACCTCAAAGTTACCCCACCGAAGACGGGAGGGAGCTGGGGTATCTCCATCTGTGATCAGTTCCCTGGCACTTGTGTCCACCTGCATCCTGCTAGGACAGAGTAGGCTCTAAAGGCCAGAGAGAGCCTTCAGAGAAAGAGATGTGGCCTTGGCATTTGGAGGTCGGTCTGTGTTTTAGTTTTCTATAATGACTGCAAATTTAGCAACTTAAAACCGCACCCACTTACTGGCTCACTGTTATGAAAGTCAGAAGTCCAGGGACAGTTTGATTCCACTGAATCCTCTGCTTAGAGTCTCAGAAAGCTGAAATCAAGGTGTCAGCCAGGTTGTGTTCCTTCCTGGAGGTTCCAGAGATAAGCCTGTTTCTAAGTTCATTCAGTTTGTTGGACAAATTTGGTTCCTTGTAGTTGTAGGACTGGGGTTTCCTTTGTACCTAGAGGCTGCCCACATTCCTTCTCATGAAGATACCCACCAGCAACAGTGGGTTAGGCCCTCTCCTACTTAGAATCGCTCTCCCTTTCCTTTCTGTTCCATGTCTTGAACTTCAGCTGGAGAAAAGTCTCTGCTTTTACGGGATTATGTGATTAAATTGGGCCCACACAGATAATCCAGAATAATCTCCCAGTTTCAAGGTTCATAATCCTAATTGCGCTTGCAAAATGCTTTTTTCCCCAGAGAACATAATATGCACAGGTCCCAGGGATCAGGGTGTGGGTGCCTCTGGCATGTGTAGAAATGGTAAGGCCTGGGCACACACGTAAGCCACCAACAGAAACGGCTAGAGCTCCCAAACATTGTTCAGTTATTCATGTGCCTAAGTTTTGAGGGATAGGGAAAACTCTAAACAATATTTGGTAGGGGCCAAGGGTGGCAAGATACGGTAGTTTTTCAAATCTTTCTTATTAAGAAACTAACATTTATCAATATGCAGAAAAAGGAAATCTGTAACAACTGGCTTTTTGACATGGCAAACCTAGGACGACTAGGGTCTAGGATTCGTGGAAATGTGTGCTTTATTCTTGGTTTGGAGCCAGTCAACAGTCGTTGCAATGTCAAAATTTACATGGAATTGAAGACAATTGATTCCACGGTGTTTTAATTATGGAATCTGGGATATGATACATTGAGAACCACCTCTGTGCCTTTTTTCTGGCAAGTATATCTAAAACAGATTTGTACCAAATGCTCTTTCAAGCAGAAGATAATAACTGACACACTTGTACCCATTCCAGTTTATGTTCTGTCCATGAATGTTTGTCCTGTATTTGTGATCTCTTAAAGAAATCTGATGCATAGCCCTCAGTAACTGAGACAATGCCCAACCAAGCTCTGTGCCCTTCCTGTGGGGAAACAATGAGTAAAACTTTTCTGGGTTTTTTGAAATTGAATTATAGTTGACTTGCAATGTTGTGTTAGTTTCAGGTGTACAGCAAAGTGCTTAAGATATGTTAATATATATAGATACATAGATATATTCTTTTTCAGATTCTTTTCCATTATAGGTGATTATGAGACACTGAATATAGTTTCCTGTGCTATACAGCAGGTCCTCATTGTTTATCTATTATGTATAGATAGTAGTGTGGTGTGTCTGTTAATCCCAAACTCCTAATTTATGCCCCCCCTTTCCCATTTGGTAACCATAAGTTTGTTTTCTATATCTGTGCATCTCTTTCTGTTTTATATATAAGTTTATTTGTATCATATTTTTAGATTCCACATGTAGGTGATACCATACGATATTTATCTCTGTCTGACTTACTTCACTTAGTATGATAATCTCTAGGTCCATCCATGTTGCTGCAAATGGCATTATCATTCTTTTTATGGCTGAGTACTATTGTATATATGTACCACATCTTCTTTATCCATTCATCTGTCGATGGACATTCAGGTTGCTTCCGTGTCCTGGCTATTGTAATAGTGCTGCTGTGAACATTGGGGTGCATGTATCTTTTTGAAGTATGGTTTTCTCTGGATATATGCCCAGGAGTGGGATTGATGGATCATATGGTAATTCTATTTTTAGTTTTTTAAGGAACCTCCATACTGTTTTCCATAGTGGCTGCACCAGTTTACATTCCCACCAACAATGTAGGAGGCTTCCCTTTTCTCCACACCCTCTTGAGCATATATTATTTGTAGACTCTTTGATGATGGGCATTCTGACCAGTGTGAGATGAGAACTTTTCTTTTCATCTGTGAATATTGTTTGATGTTTTGCACTCAAAGGTAAAGAGGTGGGTTAAAGCTTTCTTATCTCTTCCCAATGGTAACAGTGCTATATTCAGAACACTCCTGAGACTTTAAAAAACTTAAAAAAAATGTCCCTATGACTTCAGAGTTCCAGCAAATAGAGGCACAGTGTAGTAAAGAGCATGTCACTGTAGATTGATTACCCAAACGTTATAAGAAAGGTTTTGGAGAATAAGAGAGCATTGCCTGCTATGTTCCATGATGGTGGAGACTTTCTTTGTTCCCTGTTTCATCTGACTGCACCAAAACGTAGCCCTTGTAAATCTTTTACACTGCTTCCAAAGGACATTTTTTGCTCTGTATATGGTGGTTGACATTTTCTTACTCAAGTGTGAGCTATCAGAAAGAAAAAACTACGTGTTTCCTTTAAATCTGAAGATTTTATAACATATCATCAGTTCTGTTGACCTTGTATTTGCTCCCAGGAATATGCTTAGGAAGATGTCAGTGGTTTTGGTCTGAGGTCTGCTATAAAGAGTTCACTGGGTATGCTCACTTATTCTTACTGGAATCTCTGATGTATACTTATTTTCCAGATTGTTTTGTTTGCTTATTTCTTATTTCTCCTCATGGAAGAAAATTTAGAATGGAAAACACCACTGCAGCAATAAGTACAAAAAATAAATAAATAAACAAGGCTAAGAATTCAGATGACAAAAACATTGCCAAGTTCCCAGCTAATTTTATTCCAGGAGGGAAAACAAAACAAAAGCAACCCTTAAAGCAAAATTAAATACAACGCTAGAATACTGAACTGGAGTTTGCTTAAAGATTTGCTTATTTGTCTACTAGGTTTGCTTTTACATATATGGAAGGATATTAGTCAGAAGCAAATTCTACAGAAAAGCATTCACTCTCTAATATAATATATGTTCAATTTCTTTGTTGCTTTCAATTTTATTTCCAAACAATGCAGGCCCTGATTCAAGACGCACATTAAACAACCCTATGCTAAATTTTTTACCTTTCATTTTTGTAGTATCATAATTAGGTGTGCCTGAGAGACGGGGGAGAATGTTTATCTACAATCATATTTTGTTTATATTATAAGAAACCGTTTGAGAAGTTAAACATGATATGCATTGTAATTAACTAGGTTCTCTTCAGATATTGAACTTAACTGAAAGAAAATGCCAACTGATTCGCAGGTGGCAAAACTTAAATGGATCTGGACAAAAGTGTCATGAATGTGTCCTGTTGGGATGTGCTTTTCTTTACATTAGACTTCCTCTGCAGTCCTATTTTGTTTATTAGGAGTTAACACGTAGCCTAAAAGAACCTATACTTTCAGACATATTGAACACAATTTGTGACCTACTCAAAGAAATGTCCCTAGATGTGACACTGATAAGAGTGAACTAAGGAACTAGTTGTATTTTGTGTCACTGATAGCAAACTAATGATTGGCTTTCTATGTTTTGTAATTCATTTTTTTTTATTACCAAGTTTTTAATCATTCATGATCCCTTAAGGGGAAAAAGGACAATCTAAAGCAAGGTTCCTTGCTGAGAAGTGAAAGTACAATCATAAAAACCTCTGGTTACACTTGCTCTTTTCTAATTTTTTTTTAGTTACTCAGAACTAAATGTTCATGTTGACATACTATTGTGTACTCCACACTGCAGATTTGTGGGTGAAAGTGGGAATGTTAATGGTGAATAAGGAACATTAGAGTAATAATATGACAAATCCTCCATCAACCCTAACTCGGAGAAGTCAGCTGTCCCTCATTCCCAGGCTCCCTGTGGGCTGTCCTACCACATTCCTTAACAGCATGTACAGTGAAATGCAGTAATTGTAGGACTTCTGTCAGTGATTTATCCTAAAATTCAGCAGCAGAAAGTTATCGTTCTCTTTTGAAGAGCAGGCATGCTTTCCTTCATCGGATAATATACTTTAGAAAGACCACCTGAAAACAACTTATTTTAATTATCAATCAGAATAATTATATTAGACTAGGATTTTCTGTATTTAATCCCATCTATTAATCTTCTATTTTTATGCTTTTAGAGTGTAGGTAGGATTGGGTTTTATGTATGTGTCTTTATAGGTAAAACTAGAGATCTTTAGTTGTAAACTTCCTTTTTTTTAACATCTTTATTGGAGTATAACTGCTTTACAGTGGCGTGTTAGTTTCTGCTGTATAACAAAGTGAATCATCTGTGTGTATACATATATCCCTATATCCCCTCCCTCTTGCATCTCCCTCCCACCCTCCCTATCCCACCCCTCTAGGTGGTCACAAAGCACCTAGCTGATCTCCCTGTGCTATGCAGCTACTTCCCTCTAGCTATCTGTTTTAAATTTGGTAGTGTATATATGTCAGTGCCACTCTCTCACTTCATCCCAGCTTACCCTTCCCCTTCTCTGTGTCCTCAAGTCCATTCTCTATGTCTGCATCTTTATTCCTGTCCTGCCCTTAGTTCATCTTGCCTCCTTTATCAAAAATAAGGTGACCATATGTACGTGGGTTTATCTCTGGGCTTTCTATCCTGCTCCATTGATCTATATTTCTGTTTTTGTGCCAGTACCATACTTTCTTAATTACTGTAGCTTTGTAGTATCGTCTGAAGTCAGAGAGCCTGATTCGTCCACCTCCCTTTTTTTTTTTTTTTTCCCCTCTCAAAATTGCTTTTGCTATTCGGGGTCTTTTATGTTTCCATACAAATTGTAAAATTTTTTGTTCTAGTTCTGTGAAAAATGCCATTGGTAGTTTGATAGGGATTGCATTGAATCCATAGATTGCTTTGGGTAATACATTCATTTTCACAATGTTGATTGTTCCAATCCAAGAAGATGGTATATCTCTCCATCTGTTTGTATCAACTTTAATTTCTTTCATCAGTGTCTTATAGTTTTCTGCATACATCTCTTTTGTCTCCTTAGGCAGGTTTATTCCTAGGTAGTTTTTTCTTTTTGTTGCAGTGGTAAATCGGAGTGTTTCCCTAATTTCTCTTTCATTTTTGTCGTTAGTGTATAGGAATGCAAGTGATTTCTTTGCATTAATTTTGTATCCTGCTACTTTACCAGATTCACTGATTAGCTCTAGCAGTTTTCTGGTAGCATCTTTAGGATTTTCTATGTATAGTATCATGTCATCTGCAAACAGTGACAGTTTTACCTCTTCTTTTATGATTTGGATTCCTTTTATTTCTTTTTATTGTCTGATTGCCGTGGCTAAAACTTCCAAAACTATGTTGAATAATAGTGGTGAGAGTGGGTGCCCTTATCTTGTTCCTGATCTTAGAGGAAATGGTTTCAGTTTTTCACCATTGAGAATGCTGTTGGCTGTGGGTTTGTCATACATGGCCTTTCTTATGTTGAGGTAGGTTCCCTCTATGCCCACTTTCTGGGGAGTTTTTTTAATCATAAATGTGTGTTGAATTTTGTCAAAAGCTTTTTCAGCATCTTTTGAGATTGTCATATGGTTTTTATCCTTCAGTTTGTAAATGTGATGTATCACATTGATTGATATGTGTATATTGAACAATCCTTGCATTCCTGGGATAAACCCCACTGATCATGGTGTATGATCCTTTTAATGTGCTGTTGGATTCTGTTTGCTAGTATTTTGTTGAGGATTTTTGCATCTACGTTCATCAGTGATACTGGCCTGTAGTTTTCTTGCTTTGTGACATCTTTGTCTGGTTTTGGTATCAGGGTGATGGTGGCCTCGTAGAATCAGTTTGGGAGTGTTCCTCCCTCTGCTATATTTTGGAAGCGTTTGAGAAGGATAGGTGTTAGCTCTTCTCTAAATGTTTGATAGAATTCGCCTGTGAAGCCATCTGGCCCTGGGCTTTTGTTTGTTGGAAGATCCTTAATCACAGTTTCAATGTCAATACTTGTGATTGGTCTGTTTATATTCTCTATTTCTTCCTGCTTCAGTCTTGGAATGTTGTGCTTTTCTAAGAATTTGTCTGTTTCTTACAGGTTGTCCATTTTATTGCCATATAGTTGCCTGTAATAATCTCTCATGATCCTTTCTGTTTCTGCAGTGTCAGTTGTTGCTTCTCCTTTTTCATTTCTAATTCTGTTGATTTGAGTCTTCTCCCTGTTTTTCTTGATGAGTCTGGCTAATGGTTTTTCACTTTTGTTTATCTTCTCAAAGATCCAGCTTTTAGTTTTATTGATTTTGCTATCGTTTCCTTCATTTCTTTTTCATTTATTTCTGATCTGATCTTTATGATTTCTTTCCTTCTGCTAACTTTGGGATTTTTTCTTTTGTTGTTCTTCTTTCTCTAATTGGTTTAGGTGTAAGGTTAGGTTGTTTATTTGAGATGTTTCTTGTTTCTTGAGGTAGGATTGTACTGCTATAAACTTCCCTCTTAGATCTGCTTTTACTGCATCCCATAGGCTTTGGGTCATCATGTTTTCATTGTCATTTGTTTCTAGGTATTTTTTTATTTCCTCTTTGATTTCTTCAGTGATCTCTTGGTTATTTAGTAGCATATTGTTTAGCCTCCATGTGTTTGTATTTTTTACATTTTTTCCCTGTAATTGTTAGCGTTGTGGTCAGAAAAGATACTTGATACGATTTCAGTTTTCCTAAATTTACTGAGGCTTGATTTGTGACCCACAATATGATCTATCCT
This sequence comes from Neophocaena asiaeorientalis asiaeorientalis, assembly GCF_003031525.2. Classification (NCBI taxonomy): domain Eukaryota; kingdom Metazoa; phylum Chordata; class Mammalia; order Artiodactyla; family Phocoenidae; genus Neophocaena; species Neophocaena asiaeorientalis. Next base: position 5,162,453 of record NW_020185335.1, on the reverse strand, counting down.
GGAGAATGTTCCATGAGCACTTGAGAAGAATGTGTATTCTGTTGTTTTTGGATGGAATGTCCTATAAATATCAGTTGAGTCCATCTGGTCTAATGTATCATTTAAAGCTTTTGTTTCGTTATTTAATTTCATTTTGGATGATCTCTCCATTGGTGAAAGTGGGGTGCTAAAATCCCCTACTATGATAGCGTTACTGTCGATTTCCCCTTTTATGGCATTTGCCTTATGTATTGAGGTGCTCCTATGTTGGGTGCATAAATATTTACAATTATTATATCTTCTTGGATTGATCCCTTGATCATTATGTAGTTTCCTTCTTTGTCTCTTTTAATAGTCTTTAATTTAAAGTCTATTTTGTCTGATATGAGTATTGCTACTCCAGCTTTCTTTTGATTTCCATTTGCATGGAATGTCTTTTTCCATCCCCTCACTTTCATTTCAGTCTGTATGTGTCCCTATGTCTGAAGTGCATTTCTTGTAGGCAGCATATATACTGGTCTTATTTTTGTATCCATTCAGCCAGTCTGTGTATTTTGGTTGGAGCATTTAATCCATTTACATTTAAGGTAGTTATCAAAATGTATGTTCCTATTAACATTTTCTTAATTGTTTTGGGTTTGTTTTCGTACGTCTTTTCCTTCTTTTGTGTTTCCCGCCTAGCGAGGTTGCTTTAGCATTTGTTGTAAAGGAGGTTTGGTGGTGCTGAATTCTCTTAACTTCTGCTTGTCTGTAAAGGTTTTAATTTCTCCGTTGACTCTGAATGAGATCCTTGCTGGGTAGAGTAGTCTTGGTTGTAGGTTCTTCCCTTTCATCACTTTAATATGTCCTGCCACTCCCTTCTGGCTTGCAGAGTTTCTGCTGAAAGATCAGCTGTTAACCTTATGGGGATTCTCTTGTGTGTTATTTGTTGTTTTTCCCTTGCTGCTTTTAATATTTTTTCTTGTATTTACTTTTTGATAGTTTGATTACTATGTGTCTTGGCGTGTTTCTCCTTGGATTTATCCTGTATGGGACTCTCTGTGCTTCCTGGACTTCACTGACTATTTCCTTTCCCATGTTAAGGAAGTTTTTGACTATAATCTCTTCAAATATTTTCTCAGAACCTTTCTTTTTCTCCTCTTCTCCTGGAACCCCTATAATTTGAATGTTGGTGCATTTAATGCTGTCCCAGAGGTCTCTGAGATTGTCCTCAATTCTTTTCATTCTTTTTTCTTTATTCTGCTCTGTGGCAGTTATTTCCACTATTCTATCTTCCAGCTCACTTATCCGTTCTTCTGCCTCAGTTATTCTGCTATTGATTCCTTCTAGAGAATTTTTAATATCATTTATTGTGTTGTTCATCATTGTTTGTTTGCTCTTTATTTCTTCTAGGTCCTTGTTGAAGATTTCTTGTATTTTCTCCATTCTATTTCCAAGATTTTGGATCACATTTGCTATCATTACTGTGAATTCATTTTCAGGTAGACTGCCTATTTCCTCTTCATTTGTTTGGTCTGGTGGGTTTTTACCTTGCTCCTTCATCTGCAGCATATTTCTCTGTCTTCTCATTTTGTTTAACTTACTGTGTTTGGGGTCCCCTTTTCACAGGGTGCAGGTTCATAGTTCCTGTTACTTTTGGTGAGGTTGATTCAGTGGCTTGTGCAGGTTTCCTGGTGAGGGGTCTGGTGCCTGTTTTGTGGTAGGTGGGGCTGGACCTTGTCCTTCTTGTGGGCAGGGCCACATCTGGTGGTGTGTTTTGGGGTGTCTGTGAATTTAGTATGACATTAGGCAGCCCCTCTGCTAATGGTTGGGGTTGTGTTCCTGTCTTACTAGTTGTTTGGCCTGGGGAGTCCAGCAATGGAGCTTGCTGGCCATTGGGTGGAGCTGGGTCTTAGCGTTGAGATGGACACTTTGGGAGAGCTCTCGCCAATTAATATTATGTGGGACTGGGAGGTCTCTGGTGGTCCAATGTCCTGGACTTGGCTCTCCCACCCGGAGAGCCCGACACCCAGCCAGAGCACCAAGACCATGCCAGCTGCACAGCTTGGAAGAAAGGAAGAAACAACAAACAGGCAGAACCTGAAAGCAAAACTAAACAGATAAAATTACACAAGGAAACACAGCCACACACATTCAGAAAAAAAAAAAAGAAAAAGAAAACAAACAAAAGGACAAATAAACAAAACAACAACAACAAAACAGGGGCAGAACCCTAAGACAAATGGTAAAAGCAAATCTGAACAGACAAAATCACTCAAAGGAACATGCACACACACACTCACAAAAAGGGGAAAAAGAAGAAAAGGAAGCAAGCAACCAAGCCAATAAACAAATCCACCAATGATAACAAGCACTAAAAACTAAACTAAGAGAAACATAAAACCAAAAACAAATCAGATGCAGAAAGCAAACCCCCAGTCTACAGTTGCTCCCAAATTCTACCGCCTCAGTTTTGGGAACATTCGTTGTCTCTTCAGGTATTCCACAGATGCAGGGTTTATCAAGTCAATTGTGGGGATTTAATTTGCTGCTCCTGAGGCTTCACAGAGAAATTTCCCTTTCTCTTCTTTGTTTTCATAGCTCCTGGGGTTCAGCTTTAGTTTTGGCCCTGCCTCTGCATGTAAGCCACCCTCAGGCATCTGTTCCCCACCCAGACAGGAGGGGGTTAAAGCAGCGTCTGATTAGGGCTCTCTCCTCGCTCAGGCCAGGGAGAGGGAGGGGTACGGTAGAGTCGTATCGGAATGCGGGGTGAGCCTGCAGCAGCAGAGGCCAGTGTGACGTTGCACCAGCCTGAGGCACGCTGTGTGTTCTCCCGAGGATCTTGTCCCTGGATCATGGGACCCTGGCAGTGGCGTGCTGCACAGGATCCCGGGGGGTTTGGGTGGTGACCTGCCCTTGTACACAGGATTCTCAGTGGCAGTGCTGGCGGCGTTAGCAGTCCATGCCCACCTCTGGGGTCCGATATAATAGCCATGACTCACGCCCATCTCTGGAGCTCATTTAGATGGTGCTCTGCCGTCTGTGGGCACACGGAGCAGAAGGCCCCTCTCCTCACGTACCCCAAAACAATGGTCTCTTGCCTCTTAGGCAGGTCCACACTTTTTCCTGGACTTCCTCCCGGCTAGCTGTGGTGCAGTAGCCCCCTTCAGGCTGTGTTCAGGCAGCCACCCCTAGCCCTCTCCCTGGGATCTGACCTCCGAAGCCAGAGCCTCAGCTCCCAGACCCCGCCTGCCCCAGCGGGTGAGCAGACAAGCCTCTCGGGCTGGTGAATGCTGGTCGACACCAATCCTCTGTGTGGGCATCTCTCTGCTTTGCCCTCTGCACCCTGTGGCTGTGCTCTCCTCCGTGGCTCCAAAGCGTTCCCCCCACCCTGCCCACCCCCTGTCTCTGCCAGTGAAGGGGCTTCCTAGTGTGTGGAAACATTTCCTACACCTCCCTCCCAGAGATGCAGGTCCTGTGTCTATTCTTCTGTCTCTGTTTTGTCTTTTTCCTTTGTCCTACCCAGGTACGTGGGAATTTACTTGCCTTTTGGGAAGTCCGAGGTCTACTGCCAGTGTGCAGTAGGTGTTCTGTAGGAGCTGTTCCACATGTAGATGTATTTTTGGTGTATTTGTGGAGACGAAGGTGATCTCCACATCTTACTCCTCTGCCATCTTGAAGGTCAGACCTAGTTGTAAACTTCTTAAAGTAAACTTGAGATCCTGTGAAATACAGGACGTCAATTAAGAGTCTCCACAATTCAAAGGTTCATGAGCAAGTAATTGAAGAGCAAACCCAAGAACCACATAATAAAAAAAAAAAGAAAACAAAAAAAAGAAAAAAAAAAAAAAAAAAAAAAAAAAAAGAACCACATAGGGAATCCACTTTGGAGTAATAGCAGTCTTGCCTGGCAACCTCCTGCTTTGGAAATTAAATTTTTAAGAGAGCAACTATGATGTTTGAGACCTGAAGTTGAGCAAATTTAGCATAAACTCAGCTTTCCCTTTTTTTCTCTGGGAGTAGGTTGATGGATGTTACCATGTCCTTTGAGGAATGGAACTCACCAAACTAAGGAGGAGATAAAAGGAGAACTCTTAACACCCATGCCTTCCACACCATAATCTTTGCTTACTTGAAGCCAAAGCCTATGAAATATCTGGAGCTTTTCTTGTCTCTCTGCTTTTATCTTTAATTAAGGGTTAGATGTGACCTATATTTATGAACACATACAGTGTCACGTGGGTGACGGTGGGTAGTGCTGTTGGTGGATTCATTTCTCCTGAGGTGACCTGGATCACTGGTGTCACTGACAGTCATGGGATGGGGAGCATCTCAAATAGCAGCTATGCTTTCATTTGTGTGTTTGCCAGTGACCATTTTTCAGGTCAGAGGAGAAAAGAAAATATTAGAATTATCACATTTGCCTTCGTCCTTCTCCAAAACTGCCATAGTTATGGGAGCAGGGTTCTGAGACCAGCCGTCACCAGATCTTCTCTTTATGATTTCCCCTCTTCATCTCGAGGCACAGAGCTTTGCTCTTCATCTGCTAGCCCTTTGCAGAGAGCTGGGAATCTCCAAAGCTCTGCCTCACTGAGCTCCTGAACCCAGAGGGCAAAATCCAATGAGAGGGCTTCCCTGGTGGCGCAGTGGTTGAGAGTCCGCCTGCCGGTGCAGGGGACACAGGTTTGTGCCCCGGTCCGGGAAGATCCCACATGCCGCGGAACGGCTGGGCCCGTGAGCCATGGCCGCTGGGCCTGCGCGTCCGGAGCCTGTGCTCCGCAACGGGAGAGGCCACAACAGTGAGAGGCCCGCGTACGGCAAAAAAAAAACAGAAAACAAAAAATCCAATGAGAAACTGTGTGCAACCGAGTACACACCTCATGCTCATATGAGTAATTTAGGACACAAATGGCATACCTACATTTCTTTTTAATTGAGATATAGTTGATTTACAACGTTGTGTTTCAGGTATACACCAAAGTGATTCAGATATATATATATATTTTTTCAGATTCTTTTCCATTTTAGGTTATTACAAGATACGGAATATAGTTCCCCGTGCTATACGGTAAATCTTTGCTGTTTATGTATTGTATATATAGCAGTGTGTGTCTTTTAATCCCATATTCCTAATTTATCCCTCCCCCATCCCTTTCCCCTTTGGTAAATGTAATGGGGTATGGATTTGAATGGTGTCAGTTTTCAGGCTGTTACTACCCTCGGGCTATCCTCTTTTTGTTCCCTTACTATTCCAAGCTCAGAGTGATACCCTCTCTATTTGCAGCCCTTCCTTTCCCTCTATGTATACAGAGTGATGAAGTAAAATCAAACCTTTGCTTTTATTCCAAATCCTACCAGGATGGTCCCTTACCATCGGATGGTCAGAGCATAATGCTGGCCTCCCAGTTGCACAAGACCTTCAGAGATTTCCATTAACTTTGAATACTTGGAAATTACAGAATTCATTTGTTGAGTATTATATTGACTGAGCAGGGATTGTTGCATCCTGTGCTACATAGTGGGAATAAAATAAATAGATGAGTTGAGAACCTGCTTTTCAGGGAATATTAGCAAAGAAACAGCTTTGAATACACTTAGGGGAAGAAATACAAAATGTGGATTTTGTATTTTAATATAGTATTTATGATATAGAAATTAGATTAAATTTGGGGAGTCAGGGTGGAGTATTGGTAACAGAGAATGGAGCAGAATGGGGGATTCAGATACCTAGGTGGAGAAGACAAGGCCTGAGAGTGTCAGGACGTTGGGAGGGTAGTTCAGGGCAGTGGGTACCCGAGAAGGATCCTGCAGTTGTGATGCGGATAAGTATTACTTTCAACTGTTGCCAGTTCCTCTGTCTGTGTCTTCACTCCTGCCTGCGATCTCTGGTTAGTTAGCTAGACAACCCAAGGTGATGCTGAACTGTGACTTGAGCTCCTCGCTGCTCACCATAGCAACGTAATGGAGGTTCTCATGTCGTTGCCTCCCGCTTCTGGGGTGAGCCCGGTGTGACTGATGATTGCTGCTGACAAGGATTCTGGAATAGTCATCAGGGTAATGAAGCTCAGAAGCTGTTAGTGAGATCCACCCTTATGTTCTTTCACTATGGAAATAAACCTAAAGGAAGTTAAACATGAATTTTTCGATAAAGTAGTTTATCTGTGGTCATCCCATCAGCATTACAAGGAACTGTCAGAATGCAGTAGATCCATTATGTGTGTGTGGTTTCCTCTAGATAGTTCTAGAATAAAATTAGATCGAGTGAAATCATATCATAGCTTTACCAGGGATGATTCTACTTTCACTGCTTTGCAAGACTGAGAAGTTTGCTGGGGCTCAAGAGAGTATATCTGTGCATATGGCTTCTCTTTATCACTCTCAGAACTGCCACTCGGATTTCCATTTTAAATTATCTGGGGTGTAGCAATCCCGTTATTTCTGCACCACCACTTCTTGAAGATGTGAAATAGCTCTCATCACAGCCCCAAAAATAGAACACCAAAAACAGAACTAATGAAATCATCGGCATTTTTAAATTAAGAAAAAAGATGAAATGTCTTACTTTGGTCTGAAAGAATAAGGACTATTTAAAATGTTTCCTATGAGATTGAGGTCTGTTAGGAAGAGGCTTTACCTCTTTAGTTATCTTTGCTTTTTTCTGTGTAGTTTATAAATGAATACAAAATTTTTGTTCTTACTTCCTCTATTTTCTCAGGTACTTGTCTTGTATTTATTCAGGTTTTGGTTGAGGAAATCATTATTTTTTCAACAATAAATGTTTGTCATATACTTTTCACAAAAACAATCATCTCAGTTGCTATGATTCGTAATGTGATGTGTAAAGGAGAGATTAAATACATATTAGACTTTTAAAATAGATTGTGATGGCTTCTATCTGTATTCCAAACATAACTTGGAAAGGAGGGGATTGTTAAAACGTATAAATGCACAAACTCGTGTGTGTGTGTGTGCGTGTGCGTGCGTATTGTGCCATTTTGAAATGAAAGCTTCCATATTGGAGCCAGATCTAGGGAGCTAATGTCAAAAGTCACTAAATATCTCTCATCTCCCTCCCAGCTCTCCCATCAACCCATATAGACCCAATGGGAAGCAGAGGAAAAGAATGATAATTAGGAGAAAGCAGAGGTAGATCAAAGTAGGGACGTGTGTTGATGCTTGTGTGTTGTGATGCTGGGGTGGTGGGAATTAAATATGTTCAGAGCTCTCAGAAGGCTGCTGTCTGATTTTCATGTAAATACCAATTAGATTCAGTTTATATAATAAAACATAGGGTTTGGATGGGGTAAAGGCATAGACTCCTACATAAAAATTTTCTTTTAAATTGTATAATGGAAAAAAGGGTTAGGAAAGGAGATTTACATATTAATAGGACATAGTTTGGCAGGACGTAAGTCAAGGGCAAGAATCTGGTACCTCTTTTTGGAAATACCCTTTCCATGCTGTTCTTGTGAGTAACCCTCACCCTGACTTCAATTGCCTATTTGACCCAAGGTAATATCCACAAAGTTATTGAATTGCATTGGAGAAAGCAAATCTTATTTTAAGATTTGTACGTTGCTCCTGACAGCAGACTGTTTACTGACTTTAAATACTATGTGAGTTCTTGGCAAGCATCCCTTCTTTCTCTCTCCCTCTTTCTCCATTTAATCCTTAAATAAAGACTTGTATGTGTGCATGCATGCACCTGCATGTGTAAGAGAGCACATTTTTCTTGTAAGAAGAGTATTAGGTGCCTGACGGTCCTGTAAAGGCCCAGAGGTGCAAGGGATGAGGGACATTTCCTACCAGAGGGATGAACGCGTTCTGGAAACTGCCGTCTTATGTTTATTTTCATACAGGTGATAATATACTATTAAATACTGTCATTTAAGCTATTGGCTGCTTAATTGTATGAACAAGGGGGTTGTAGTTTTGTTTGAAAGGGGAATTATATACCAAAAAGGAAATCTACCAATCACACCTTGGGCGTAGGGCCACCATTTAAAGGATCTGCCAGTAAAACTTAGGAGATTTGACCACAGTCTTTAAACTCTACAGACCTAAAGAGGGTGCATGGAAGCATTTGTATCTATTGGTACCACTATGTAAAGGGTTTGCGTTAAATATACATCCTACAGTGAACCCCTCCTCCTGTCACATATCAGAACTAAAATCAGAGAAGAATTATGACCCCCATTCTCCACTGTGTTTAAAAACCGATGGGAATTATATCTATACATCCATGCACGTATATACCAATTTCTCTATCCCGCCCTCTCTCCCTCCCCCGCAGTCCATCTATCTATCTATTCATCTTCCCTTTAAGGAATATTTTCCTGAAATCATATTAGAGTTCTGTGAATGATATTCAGATGCAAATTAGAGACTTTAATTGTGTCATGCTCTGCAAGCAACTCAAATATTTTTTGACCTAATTGATTTTCTGCACACAATAACAATAACTGAAGAACTTTGAATAACTGCTACCACCGGTGAGCTTTGCTGCTTTTCTTGAAAGCTACATATTTTAATGTTTATCCTGGGACTTAACAAATTGCCTCTATTATGAAAGTTTTTCCAGGAAAACGTGTAGACATTTGTTCTGCAAGACTAGAGAACAAATAATATAATACTTCCCTAATCACTTTAAAACCGGGTCTGTGGGCTTCCCTGGTGGTGCAGTGGTTGAGAGTCCGCCTGCAGATGCAGGGGACACGGGTTCGTGCCCCGGTCTGGGAAGATCCCACATGACGCGGAGCGGCTGGGCCCGTGAGCCATGGCCTCTGAACCTGCGCATCCGGAGCCTGTGCTCCACAATGGAAGAGGCCACAACAGTGAGAGGCCCGCGTACCGCAAAAAAACCAAACAAAAACAAAAATAAAACTGGGTCTGTGATCCTACCTGACAGAGCTCTCTAGAAATAAAATCTCAGACATATTTTGAGGTTCTTTCCATCACACCATGGTCCCATAAATTTTCTGGGGTGTTTCCTGAGAGAAAATGTATACTGGGCTTGTCTTTAGTTTTTGGTTGTCACTTTTGCAGTATTGACTTTTATGCCAGAGTCAATCTAGACTTTTTACCTACTGTAGAAACCCCACAAAATCAATCAAATTAATCCAAAATGGAAATGCCACATAGAATTATCCCAGCTAATACATTGCTAAGATATTTTTTAATAAAGAATACACGATATTCCCAGAGCCTGGTTTTACCGCCACTGTATGTGTTAATCGTAACCCAACCCTGTGAACCCTTTCCAGTTCACAGATGCTGGTGAACTGGAAGGACCATTGGAGAGTTGAGCCTCTCCGCAGGACCCTTCTGTTATACCTCGGTCGTGTGTTTCCATGGGTGAAGGTTAGAACAGCCAGCGTCAGCCCACACACCTATAGCATGATTTCGAGAGAAGCAGGCATGCTCTCGCCACTTTGGCAGTGACATCTATTGTCTTTCTGCTGGTAATGAGTTTGGGAACTGGCGTGCCACTCCGGTGCTCTTATCAACCACCCTGTGCTCATTTTCTATTATACATGCTTCGGACGATATTCAAAATGTTTACGCATGACTTTCTCACAGACGAGGTATGAACTTTCTGAAGGCAGGTTGGATGAAATGTTTCTACATGAATTCTAGTCACCAAAATGTTAAAGGTTCAGTCAAGGGATTAGAATAGATGAATTCCTTATTTATCTACAGGTATACATTCCTGGGGGATCACAATGATGCTTTAGTCATCTTTCATATTTCATACACCTGGTGCTTTTTTTTCCTGGTGGAAATGCAGAAACATTAGTAAAATCTGAGACAGGCAAGATCTGGATTTGAGTGGTAGCATGCTGGTAGCTCCATCTGAATCACCCGTCTGAGATGCACAGGGCCTCCAAGATTAGTAGGAGAGAATAAACTTAAGCCAGATGTGCACAGAAAGATGCACGTACTTTTCAGAGCACATACTGTCTCAATCTCTAGTTGCGCTAGTTGGTTTGTACCTGCATGTTCCCACCCTCTATTCTCTTTTCCACCTCAAGTCATCCTCTTTCCACTTCTGGATGCTGTCCCAAGCATGGATCCCAACAGTGGATCCTCTAGAGGAGTGCAGGTCCAGGTGACTTTGACTTGCCTGGGGACACTGAATACTGAAGTGACTCTAGTGTCTATACGTGCAGTCTCTTTCAACAGTGAGTTAGGGAAAAGGTAGAATATGTAGTAGTTACGCTACCTAACTATAATCGGACATGCCAAGATTCAAATCCAAAATCCAGCACTTTGAGGCCGAGTGATCTTGGACAAATAGTTAAACTTAGTAAGTCTTTGTTATCTTATCTGTAAAAAGCGAGTAAATGTGTTTATTCATAGAGTGGTAGGAAGGATTAATTTAGGCAGTGCAAAGCATTCAGCATAGTGCCCGGGAACATACTAAGTGCTCATTAAAGAGTAACAGTAAATAGTTATTTAAGAGACTGTTTGTGCTGCTGGAAATGTCACATCGGTATTTAGTTTAATTAAGAAGTATCTGCATATTGTAACATTTTGTTGAGTAATTACAATTATAGGATTCCATAGTTCTTTAGAGACATGACAAATGATTTTTATCAATTGATTTAGTGAAAATTTACAAATATAATACCAATGTAAATATTTGCTTTTTAGAATTTGGTAATCCTGGAAAAAAGTGTTGCATTTGTATCCTAGCATATATATTTATTGTATATAAAAAGTGATCAGTATGATTGGGAGAGAAATACATAAGAAATATATAAAGAAGATTCAAAACTCATTTTGTTTTCAATAGCAAAGCAAAAGGGGATATTATTAATCTCTTTACCCTGTAACAAAATGATTTATTACCCTGTATTCATGTATCATACTGAATTTTCTGTAAGTGTAGTATTCCAAAATATAAAGTAGATGGCCTTTCAGCTTCTTTTACACTGTTTGCCTACACTCTGTTAACATGAAGTTTGTGGAAATTATGGCTATTGGAAGATGCTGGAAAATATCCTTGTTTTTCATTGTTATTCTAAGAAAACAGTGACTCCCAAATAATCGGAGTTTAGCATCTGATGGGTTTACTCTTTAGTCAGACATTTTAGATTCAAATATTATCAGAGAAATTAAGATCCTAAATAATTCTTACAGGATATAAACTGATCTCAATTCAAATTCAAGTTAATAATCAATATAACACATCAATTTTGAACAATTACCTTGTTCTACAATTGATGATTTGCCAGATAATCATTACATTCCAATTTTTTTTTTGTTTTGAACAAGTATTCAATTCCCCAGAATCAAATGAAAGCTCTTTAGGGACTGTACCTATTTCTTTATGGTCATTGATGTTAATTTTTAGTATTACTTTGTATTATTGGCTTCTTGTATTTAATTTTACACTTTCTCTGTGCAGTGGTTAATCTCATCCCTGCCTGTGATGTATGCACAATGAGCAGGTATTTGAGTGCTAGAGAACCTAGCTGTTCATTTGGTTGCAACAGCGAAGCAGGTTCGTTTTGATTTGATGAGCAAGGCTCTCTGGATCAGAAAGATTAAGCTGGTCTGCTGTACTGGGAAATGATTGCCCGTGCTTTCAGCCTAACCATTCATAATTTACTTTCATCCTTTCACTCATCATGTTTTTTTCATTAACTCGGTAGAAATGCATTATCACAGGGCATTCACATTTACTTGGTATGTGAATTAATGGTTTCCATTGGAATTAACTGACTAGAAATTTGTAAAGCAAAAATGATTGGGATCAGACAGAAATAACAAGGGTTGGCAATAATACAGGGAAGTGGGAAACCTCATATATTGCTGGTAGGGATGTGAAACAGTACAGCTACTTTGGAGAATGGTTTGGTAGTTCCTTAGAAAGTTGAATATATATTTCCTATACAACTCAGGAATTCTACTCTTAGGCATGTACCTGAGAAAAGGGTTTAGAGCAGCATTATTTTTAATCATCAAAAAGTAGAAACAGTCCAGATGTCTATCAACTTAATGGATCAACAGTGTGGTATTTTTATACAATGAAAACTGTTCATATGAAAGAAACAAACAACTGGTACATGTTACAATATGAATGAACCTCAAAAACATCAGGTTACGTTAAACAAATCAGACACAAAAGACCACATATTTAGACAAGTGGATAATTCTAGGACTATTTGGAGCTCGACCAATAAATAGATTGGATGTAGGGTATAACAAAGTGAAGATCATAGATAACTTACAAAACTTGGCCAGGTTCAACATATGCAAATCAATCAGTGTGATACACCACATTAACAAAAGAAAAAACAAAAACCACATGATCATCTTAGTAGATGCAGAAAAAGCATTTGATAAAATTCAACATCCATTCATGATAAAAACTCTCACCAAAGTGGGTATAGAGGGAACATATCTCAACATAATAAAAGCCATTTATGACAAACTTACAGCCAACATAATACTCAGTAGTGAAAAGCTGAAAGTTTTCCTGTTAAATTCTGGAACAAGACAAGGATGCCCACTTTCACCACTCTATTCAACATAGCATTGGAAGTTCTAGCCACAGCATTTAGACAAGAAAAAGAGATAAAAGGTATCCATATTGGAAAGGAAGAGTTAAAATTGTCATTATTTGCAGATCTCATGATACTCTATATAGAAAACCCTGAAGACTCCACACAAAAACTATTAATGAACTAATAAATGAATCCAGCAAGGTAGCAGGATACAAGATTAATATAGAGAAATCTGTTGCATATCTGTATGTTAGCAATGAAATATCACAAAGTAAAAAAAAAAAAATCTCGTTTAAAATTCTGTGCAAAAAATAAAATACCTAGGAATAAACCTAACCAAGGAGGTGAAAGAACTATATGCTGAAAATTATAAAACGTTGATAAGGGAGGTTGAAAATGATTCAACAGAATGGAAAGATAGCCCATGCTCTTGGATTGGAAGAATTAATATTGTAAAAATGGTCATACTACCCAAAGCAATCTACAGATTTATGCAATCTCTATCAAAATACCAATGATATTTTTCACAAATAGTCTTAAAATTTATATGGAACCACAAAATAGCCAGAATTGTCAAAGCAATCCTGAGGAAAAAGATCAAAACCGGAGGCATAACCCTCCCAGACTTCAGACAATACTACAAAGCTACAGTAATCCAAACAGCATGGTATTGGCAAAAAACTAAGATATGTGGATCAATGGAACAGAACAGAGCCCAGAAATAAACCCATACACCTACGGTCAATTAATCTATGACATAGGAGGCAAGAATATACAATGGAAAATAGATAGTCTCTTCAGTAAGTGGTATTGGAAACACTGGACAGCCTCATTTAAATTAATGAAGTCAGAACGCTCCCTCACACCATACACAAAAGTAAACTCAAAATGGTTTAAAGACCTAAAGATAAGACAGAACACCATAAAAGTCCTAGAAGAGAAAATAAGCAAAATATACTCTGACATACATTGTGGCAATATTTTCTTAGATCAGTCTCCCAATGCAAAAGAAATAAAAGCAAAAATAAATGGGACCTATTCAAACTTAAAAGTTTTTGCACAGCCAAGGAAATCATCAACAAAACAAAAAGACAACCTGTGGAATGGGAGAAAATATTTGCAAATGATGCAACCAACAAGGGGTTAATTTCCAAAATATACAAAGAGCTCATATGACTCAATGTCAGAAAAACAATCCAATCAAAAAATGGGCAGAAGATCTAAATACACAGTTCTCCAAGGAAGACATACAGATGGCCAACAGGCCCATGAAAAGATGTACAGCATCACTAATTATTAGAGAAATGCAAATCAGAACCACAATGAGATATTACCTCACACCAGTCAGAATGACCATCATCAAAAATTCTACAAATAGGGCTTCCCTGGTGGCGCAGTGGTTAAGAATCCGCCTGCCAATGCGCGGGACACGGGTTTGAGCCCTGATCCGGGAAGATCCCGCATGCCACGGAGCAACTAAGCCCGTGCGCCACAACTACTGAGTCTGTGCTCTAGAGCCTGTGAGCCACAACTACTGAAGCCCATGCACCTAGAGCCCGTGCTGTGCAACAAGAGAAGCCACCGCAATGAGGAGCCCATGCACTGCAATGAAGAGTAGCCCCCGCTCGCCGCAACTGGAGAAAGCCCGTGCGCAGCAACAAAGACTCAACGCAGCCAAAAATAAATCAATTTTTAAAAATTCTACAAATAATAAATGCTGGAGAGGGTTTGGAGAAAAGGGAATCCTCCTACACTGTTGGTGAGAATGTAAATTGGTGTAGCCACTATGGAATAGAGTATGGAGGTTCCTTAAAAATCTAAAAATAGAGTTACCATGTGATCCAGCAATCCCACCTCTGGGCATATGTCTGGAAAAAATGAAAACTAATTAGAAAAGATACATGAACCCCGATGTTCATAGCAGCATTATTTACGATAGCCAAGATAAGGAAACAACCTATGCTCATCAACAGACAACTGGATTAAGAAGATGTGGTATGTATATATATCTGTGTATGTATGTCTGTATATATATACATACACACACACACACAATAGAATATTAGTCATAAAAAAGAGTGAAATATTGCCATTTGCAGCAACATGGATAGACCTAGAGAATATGCTACTAAGTGAAGTAAGTCAGACAGACAAAGACAAATGTTATATGATGTCACTTACATGTGGAATCTAAAAAAATAATACAAATGAATCTATATACAAAACAGAAACAAACTCACAGACCTAGGAAACAAACTTACAGTTACCAAAGCGGAAAGGGGGTGGGTGGAATGATAAATTAGGAGTATGGGATTAACAGATACAAACTGATATATATATAATAAATAAGCAACAAGGATTTACTGTATAATATAGGGGAAATATTCAGTACCTTATAATAACCTATAGTGGAAAATAATCTGAAAAAATATGTATGACTGAATCACTTTTCTGTATACCTGAAACTAGCACAATATTGTAAATCAACTATACTTCAATAAAAAAAATAAATAAAATTTGGCTAAGGGAAAAAGGTAGATTTTGAGCTTGTTTAATGACATGGAGAAGACTGTGAAGGGTGTGGATATA
The DNA here is from genome assembly GCF_003031525.2 of Neophocaena asiaeorientalis asiaeorientalis. Taxonomy (NCBI): domain Eukaryota; kingdom Metazoa; phylum Chordata; class Mammalia; order Artiodactyla; family Phocoenidae; genus Neophocaena; species Neophocaena asiaeorientalis. The sequence continues at coordinate 5,147,394 of NW_020185335.1, read as the reverse complement.
GAGGTACACCTGGGGACAGAAATTTAGAGATGCCCAAGAGAGGTCCAGGTGAGGTGTCCCATGCAGTTGGATATAAGTGTCTCAAGCTTTGAGGAGTGGTCAGAGCTGTAAATATATAGATGCTAATTAAAGTCACGACTTGATTAATTCTTATGGAGTGTATAGGTGGAGAGGAAAACTAAACCCAGATTCTTGGAATAAACCAGCATGTAGAGATCTTAAGAGAGGAAGCCAAAAATAAGAGTGAGAAGGAGTGGATAGTGAGGCAAAATCGGGAGCATGGTGAATAAAATAAAGAGAAGACATTTTAATGGAATAGAACAGAATGAATATAACTATAAAAAGAGCCCAATCCTGCTACACTTATTTTAATTGATTAATGTATATTTAATTATTTCTTACTGGTAAATATAGTCTCCTAATTAAGCTTTGCATTTTGACTTCTTTTTATTTAACGGAAGCATTCTCCATGCATCCATATTAATGATGACATAAAGTTTCATCTTCAGGAAATTAATTAAATAGTGAGACATGCTGGAGATGAGTCCATTTCCAGATAAATAACCCCTGTTTTAGAAATAAATTATCATACCCAACAATTGTTACTGCAAGTGTTTGAAAATTCTAAGTGGCTCTATTCAAAACTTCTCATCAGTCTAAAGCTTTTCAACAAATTATCAGTTCCCATATTTACATAATATATTCAAGAAAATGTGCAAGTATGACAATGAAGCAGTTTCTGTGAAGAGGGCAAAGGACAGGGGAGAGTCTCAAATGAGTTGAAGTCTTTTATTGAAACAGATTTTAGTTTAAATGTTCATTAACTTAAGACTTTACATTAAATTTTGTCTAAAAATGAGAACCGCTAGAATTTTTATGTTTCCAATGCATGGGTGTTCAATTAGCTACTGTCTAAACAAGTAATCAAACTGATATCCTGGGTCAGAAAGTAGTAAACAAATGTACTTAGGAGGAAGAGGTTTGGTTTTTCTCTTCCTTGTTCTCTTTGCACAGCATAGAATTCGTGGGCCTTTCCCCACCACCTCAGAATCAAGTAAGGGTCACCATGGACCAAGGAGGACCTGCCTGATGTCCTGTCCATCCCTAACCCCTCTGGTCAGTCTCTCAAGACCTAGTCACTCAGTTTCCCATTGAATGAATGAATGAATATATTACATTATAAAGATGTTATATTCTTCTCCCTTTTAACCATTTGAGCTACAAACGATAATTGAACAAGGAATAACCATTAATTCACTCTGATGGAGGATTAATTATGATGCAAATCTATTGATACAAACTCTACTGTGTGTTCTCAGTTATCATTGAGCAATGTAAGTGCTTAGGATAAAATATATGTTGAAGAGTCAGAAGGTTTCACCGCTGAAAATGAGGAAAAACAAAAGAAATCAGAGAAGGCACATTATATGCCAGAATGTGATATTTTCCTGAATCATAAGTATTTTCCCAGAAACCCACTCCACAATCAACTTACTCTATGAAAAATAAACTCTTGTTTGGCATATCCCATTTTCTAGAACACATTTAAAACTGGTCTCATGGCTCCCTGGAGAAATGTCTGATTCTTCGTCTGGGGTAGGAAATATAAGACGATCCTGGAGGATCCTGATTGCCAGAAAGTAAGGAATCGCTAAAGAAAAAAAAAATGAGGCCCGCAAAAAGGAAATAAGAGTCAACCTAAAAGAGCTCCCAATGGCCAAAACTGGAAAATGATGAGCAACAAAATAAATTATGAGAGTATTTTATTGTAACTCCAAAAACAGAATGAATATCTGAGTCAATATTGGTATAAATCAATGATTGTATAAATAAATAAATGTGGGAGAAGGGATGAGTCTGCCTTAGAGAAGAATTGTAAATAATTCTTCGCCTCCCGGGGAAGATACATCCCCTCCAGGTGGTATAACAATTTCCCTCCTGCTGAGTGTGGGCTGGATTTAATCACTAGCTTCCAAAGAATAACATATGGAAAGGGAAAAATAGAAACTTTCCAGTGAAGAAAGCTGGCAGTGTTCAAGATTAGCATCACCATGAAGACATGTTGATGTCAGCAGTGTCTGCCTCTGATTAGGGTCAATTACCTCTGTAAGTATAGTAACTCATTTCTGTGTCTTTCTAGATATACTTTAGAGTGTCTTTTTCTACTACAAAAGATACCTCTAGTATCATGAAGTCTGTTGAATCATTTGGCTGAAGAGGCAAGGCTATGTGTACCTCAGCCTGGATCAGCTACAGCCAACTTTTTTTCTCGGGACCACGCTCAAAACTAAGAGCCTTCCACATAACTCAATAAATGGGTCACCGCATTATTTATCCTCAAGTGTAGAGTGTGCAAAACCTGAAGAAGTTTGCCTTGCGTGATGCTTTCTTTGTTCTAAAAGATGCAGTGTGCAGTAATCTTTATTTTCAGGGGGTGTTCTGGCAATCTTCTGAATCTTTGTAGAGTTTCTCTCCTACTGTTGGAACATCTAGGGTATTTGCTTCTTTTTGCTCAACAGATTAATATGATGTCCTAAATATTGTGGACCAAGGTGATGCTCTGTAAAGTATGCAAAGTGGCAAGGCACCTTAAGACTATGTTGTGATGGACAGCAGGAGAATTAACCCCCTAAGAGAAGCAGCTCCTGTTGGCTGAGGGCAGTTCCCAGAGAGGGAGTGGCATACAGGATACATGAGTGGCTAAAACCCAGAGTGATTGGGAGATGGATGAACTTGGGACCTGGAAGGGCACCAATTATACTTGTAATGAATGCCGTGAACAAAAAGAAGCTAAGAAAAAAGAGACAAGAGAAAAAACATGAATCGCCCAGGAATTAAAATAGAGAAGATACTTTAGGCAAATGACTGACAATTAATTTGTTATAATACCAAAAGGAGAAAAGCCATTTACTTGTGGTTCAATGAGCCATGATAAATTTCATTTATATTTATACTTGTAGAACGTGGATTGCATATGACATCATTTTAAAGCCAGTAACAGGAATGAAAAATCAGAAACAATATAAATTAAAGCTTTAAAAACAGTTCCATTTTCTGATTGCAAACATTTTGTATTTTGAAAATCCTTCTGTGAAGATAAACACATACTGTCAAGCCACATTGTACAGTGGCTGATCAAAACCCTTTTTCAAGTTGTTATCAAGAACAGCTCTGAGACAGTTACCTTTATAACTTGTATGGTTTTCTAATGGGTATATCACTGGGAGGATGACTGACATCCACATACTGGAGCACAGAGACTGTTCTCTGGAGATTCTACGCATTCATAACATTGATGAAGAGAATGAAATAGTAAAGTGACCCTTGAAATGTGCAAGGCTCAGCCATTGGATGAGAACTTAGGTGCTGAGTAATTTTAAAGCTAAAGACGATTTTTGCAGTGGTTTGCTGGCCATTTTAGTGAAACTTAGGTAGTGTGTGTGAGCTCCTTCAGAGCGGCTGCGACTTCGATAGTGATTGCAGAGGATATGGCTATGCTCCGTGTAACAGCTGGACTACAGTAAATGCCTTGGCCTATGACATGTTGGCAGAAGGTAGATTATACCAATTCAAACCTAGAGCTGGAGAGGCCTTGTGCATTTCCACCTGTCCTTTTGTGTGTCAGCTTTGCCATGAGAGGAGCAAGGCCTGGCTATCGTCCTCCAAGAAGGATGCAAGACACGTGAAGCAGAGTCACTCCAGCTGCTGCAGTCTGAAGCAGGGCTCATTTCTGTGTGCCTCTGAGCATTGCTGGTCATTCTTCATGTAGCAAACACTAACCAAGCCAGCTGATTTTGTACAAGTCTATTCTGCACTCTCGTCTCCTGCTGTGGATCTAAATTTCCTTCAATCCTGCCTCTGTTTGGGTTGCATCCCTGCCACTGGAAGTGTAGCCAACTCAGGCCGTATGACCTCCACCATCTTTCCTGACTGCAGAAGCCTTGGGCCTGAATCTCATGTAAATTACACCTGTAAGCTTCCACAGGATTCAGTCACAAAGTGAGGAATTAAACCATTTATCAGAAAAATATGATACTAAAGATTAATTTTCCTGACTATGACCTGTTTGGGGACTGGGAAGTGAATAACATTTAGTGAGTACCTACTGTGTGTGTGTAGGACGTTTTGCTGTGGGTTCTAATGCCCAGCATCTCCTTTAATCCTTATAATGAATGTACACATGGGTATCATTACTCTAAGAGGAGGCTCAAAACTCAGGCTATGTCACGTGGTAAAAGTCACCAATCTAGGAACTGAGCTGCTGACACAGGATCTTATGGTGGCAAAGCTCACTCTTTCTCCATTACTCCAGTGTGTCTGAGTCCACAGTGATATTGTTGTGGTGACACAACTTTACTAAAATATCTAATATCTCCGTGTCTCATCACAAAATGAGATAGTGCAGGAAATACTCATCTCCATTTTTTCTCTAAAATGATACAGGTAAATAAGTTATCCCAATTCCTGGTTCCTAATTATTAGCTACCATTAAGGGTTAGCACTCTTCACTATTGTCACAAATATTGCTAATATAAATGGAAATAAAATATATTTATAAAGACGGGGGTTCCCAAGCCATTTACTTTGGCTGTCACTGTGGAAGACACAGATTCTTTCTTTTTTAATTTTATTGGAGTATAGTTGATTTACAATGTCGTGTTAGTTTCAGGTGTACAGCAAAGTGATTCAGTTATACGTATTCATATATTCATTCATTTTTAGATTCCTTTCCCGTATAGGCCATTACAGAGTATTGAGTAGAGTTCCCTGTGCTATACAGTAGGTCCTTGTTGGTTATCTATTTTATATATAGTGGTGTGTGTGTGTGTTCATGCCGAGCTCCTGATTTATCCCACCCCCCACGTTTCCCCTCTGGTAACCATAAGTTTGTTTTCAATATCTGTAAGTCTGTTTCTGTTTTATAAAGAAGTTCGTTTGTATCTTTTTTAAAAATTAGATTCCACATGAGTGATATCGTATATTTGTCTTTCTCTGTAAGACTTACTTCACTTAGTACGATAATCTCTAGGTCCATCCATGTTGCTGCAAATGGCACGATTTCATTCGTTTTATGGCTGAGTAATATTCCATTGTATATATGTACCACATCTTCTTTATCCATTCGTCTGTCGATGGACATTAGGTTGCTTCCATGTCTTGGCTATTGTAAGTAGTGCTGCTATGAACACTGGGATACATGTATCCTTTCAGATTGTTTTTCTCCAGATTTATACCCAGGAGTGGGATTGCTGGGTCATATGGTAGTTCTATTTTTAGTTTTTTAAGGAACCTCCATACTGTTCTCCATAGTAGCTGTATCAATTTACATTCCCACCAACAGTGCGAGAGGGTTCCCTTTTCTCCACACCCTCTCCAGCATTTGTTGTTTGTAGATTTTTTGATGATGGCCATTCTGACCGGTGTGAGGTGATACCTCATTGTAGTTTTGATTTGCATTTCTCTGATAATTAGTGATGTTGAGCATCTTTTCATGTGCTTTTTGGCCATCTTTATGTCTTCTTTGGAGAAATGTCTATTTAGATCTTCTGCCCATTTTATAATTGGGTTGTGTTTTTTTGACATAGAGCTGCATGAGCTGTTTCTATATTTTGGAGATTAATCCCTTATCTATTGCTTCATTTGAAGATTATTTTCTCCCATTCTGTGGGTTGTCCTTTTGTTTTCTTTATGGTTTCCTTTGCTGTCATAGGTTCTTTTTAACATGATAAATGCATTCACTGGTGAACTAATGTCAGAACTTCTCTTTGGAAGGAACTATTTTTTGTTTCTAAAATATTTAATGTGCCCTCTGGAATAGAAGAGAACCTAGGGGCCTGGATATCAACAGAACTCTAAGAGTACAAAGAAGAAGGGCTGAATTCTACGTGATACATGGTATAAACTAGTGGCTGATGCTAGCATGGTACTGACCGTGTACCATGAAAACAACTGTGTACATTAACTCATGTAATCCTCAAATACTATGAACTAGGTGTACTTCTACTAACCCACTTCTCCAAATTGGAAAACTAGCCATGGAGGTTAAATAACTTTCCCAACTGCATACAGCTCGAAGTTGTAGGCTTAGGAACTAAGAACTAGGTATCCTCAGCTTCACAGACAGTTGTCTTAATAACTGTTTTTTGAATATTTCCCTCTAGAATGGGATTTTCTGCAAAAAAAAAAAAAAAAAAGAGTAGCGATGGAAATGGAATCGCTACAGGGAGAAATATTGAAGTCCTGAGTCTGATGAAAAGTCACTAAGTAATACCTGATGGTTGAATGGATTAAAGTGTGAAAAGTGAAATAAGAATTAATGGCTAATATAAAATTGGGTATTTGTGTCTCTTTGGTACATGATATAAATTCAAAACCATAGTAAAAATCAACTGTGTGCACAGTGACTCCTTTAAAGAGCATTAGATTTACTGGGGAAAGAAGGTAGGTAATGAAGAAGGTGTTGAATTTTCTCATAGCATATTTGTGTATATAAATAGCTATTTCCTCAATGCCATAAACACCTGTAAAATAATCTAAAATTAATCAAATGTGTGGCAGTATTTTAAAAAACAAACCAAGTTTGAGGCATTTTGAATGAAGAGAAAAGTCTATGAAACAAATGAAAACATTTTTCAGGATCCTCTTTCATCTCACTGGTAATAGATTATTAGTTGAAATAATTTTCTCATTGGAAACACAAGCATGTTTTAGGAAATGGTTATAGTCTATTCTCACTAAAATAGAATAGGCTACCACTTAAAGGGGATAAGAAAAAATCTGGAGGAAAAAGGGAGGAATAAAAAGATTTAATAGCATGAAACTCCTAAAAGACTAAATACAAACATCGTTAGCAGCAGGATGAAATGAGACACGACAGAAACTCACTCCTTGAGAATCGGTTTGATATTCTCCACCATGCATCCTCCACATCTCAACAAGGAATTTCTGTTAGCAAGGAAACTCAAAATAGTTCCTGCTTACGTGAAGATCTGCAGTGGCAAAGGCCATCAATTATTCTTTCCTGAAAATGTAGGAAGGACGGAAGTAATTGTACTTTGCGGGTGAAACAGGGCTTCCTCCTAGTGGGAAAGAGTTGATCTTTCCTGCCACCAAGATGTTCACAGTGTTTGATAAAGAGAGAGACTTCAGTTAGTGGTCATATATGAAACACTGAAGACCACAACTCTGTATGTGCAAGTTAATTTACCCTTTTCTAACTACAAAAACTCCAAAGTGGGAGGAATCTCCATCAAGCTGCATATTCATTTTTTATTCTAAGGGCAGTGTAGTTAAGTTATGCCTAAGGTAAAATTTCTAAATTCTTAAAACTTAAGTTTTCCCAAGTCCTGCTGGTATTGATCCCAATTAAAGACAAGTTTTGTTCTGCCATTAAGTTAGCAAATTAAATGAAATCAGGACAAACTGTCCATATGATAACTTTTCTGTTCTGATTTTCTACATTTTAATAAGTAGGTAATAACTTATGATCCATTACCATGGGATCCCATATAGAAAACAAACACCATAGGCAAAATTTTTTACACAATTCTACATTTATTTCATTTATTCCCTCTAGAGTCAGAAGGACTTACGTTTGAATTCAAATTTTCTCTTTTATCCACTATATTATAAAAATCCACTTAAAAAAAAACTGACTATGCCAAATACTGGCAAAGATAGGGAACAACTGAAACGCTCCTATATCGTTGGTTGGAAGCAAAATGATACAAGCCCTTTGTACAAGAGGTTAGCATATGACCCAGCAAGGAAAAAAAAAAAAAAAGACATACGTCCACCCAAAAACCTTACATGAATGTTTATTGCAGCTTTATTTGTAATTGTCCAAAAGCTGGAAACAACCCAAAGTGGAGAACCCCATTTTCCATTCAATGGATGAATGGAAAAATTATAGTACATCTACACTGTAGAATACTACTCAGCGATCTATGAGAATGAACTCTTGATACAGAATAACTGCCTTTAATGAATCTCAAAAGCATTATGCTGAGGGAGAGAAGCCAGACTTAACAGACTACACACTGTGTGATTCCATTCACATGACATTCTGGAAAAGGGAAAACTATAGGGACAGAAATCAGATCAGTGTCACCCAGGGACTGGGAAGTAGGAAGAGGGATTGACTATGAATTAACGTTTAAGGGTGATGTCAGATATCTTTCTTGACTGTGGTGGTGGTACATGACTATATGAGTTTGTCCACAGTTATAGAACTGCATATGTAAAATGTTTGGATATTAGTTCAGGTAAATATAATACATACCACAATAGACAAAAAATGCAATGACTTTGTGTTTACTACCTTAAATATTTTTTTTTTCATATCAAAAAATAAAACATTTTAAGCTTCAGTTTCTTCTGCGGATTACCCAGTGGTAACCTCACAGGACTGTCATGAAGAGTAAGCAGTACATAACACCAGTGCTTCCTAAACAGTTACTTATATGCAGCTTCTGTTACCTGGGGAGAAGAGGTCAGAGGTTATTGGTCCTTTTCTAGATGACGTCAGTTACTTGTGCTTGGCACTAACTGGTAAAGTACATGGTTGGGACTACACTTCAGATTCCCTTTGTGGGAGTCAAGGGACTCCCATATATTTTGTTTTTCTCCATCCTAGGTAGTAAAAGATAACCCCAAGATCTTTAATCTTAATTCCTTTGGAGAAGGATAATCTCTCCATAAAACTGTACATGTACACATACCATTTTATAGTCCACGATGGAGGATTCATAATTGTCCCCTGGAAAACCATCTGCTTGTACCATGTTCCCATGAATCCTCCCCTCTGAAGGGAACACTCTCCCCTTTACTCTAGGGAAGATCTTCTCCCTTTCACCCCACCTTTAATGATGTGGTTTTCATGGTGATTGGCCAGAGAAGGGAGCAGATGATGTAGCCCCAGGGATTTTCTAGTTAGAATTGAAGAGAGGAGTCTTTCCAAAGAGTGGGAGATGTGTTCCAGGAGCTGGTGGACACAAAACCTCCTGTCTCATGTGAAAATCCAAGGAGCACGAAGTAAGGCAGCCTGCAGAGTGTGGAGACAGGAGTCACAGGATCCTGAGCAGTGAGCTTTGCTCTCGTTCTTCTCCACTTGACACAGACGACGCACCCAGTAGATACTGGTCCCGTGCCCTGTCTTCAGTGTAGTTGTGTCTTATCGTGAGTTGGTTTTGAAATGAGTTTTTGTTTTGTTTTGTAACCAAATGAGCCATGACTAATAGCCCAGATATCCCTGTTAATAATCCTTGATATAAGCCATGGGGCCGTGAACTTTTATATTGAAAGTTAAGGTAATGTATGCAGTCCTCTATTATTAATTTCAATGAAGGAACTGAAGCCTATAGAGTTAAGTAATTATTGCGTTATCACATGATGTGAATGAGCGTAACCAGGAACCAAATTGATGGCTTTTTCTGTGGTTTCTCCAGTGCACGTGAGGAAGAAGCGACACATATGTCATGTCTGAGTCTCTTATGATTCAGCAGCGGGTGATGATACTAGTCTGCGTGCAGTGTCTTGTCCCTTGTTGTTACCGAACACAAGTTCGTGTGCCTGATGCACAGTGAGGCCAAACAAACTTAAACACTGCAGTTTGGAGCAGAGAAAAGTTTCTTGCAGGGCCATGCAAGGATCATGCCCCCTAAAAAACCCCAAACCGCCCAAAGGGTTTCAGTAAAATACTTTTAAAGGCAAGGCGAGGAAGGGGCATGGTAAGTTGTTGCAGACTTTTTGGTGTTGGAATCCTTTGTTCTCTCAGCTGTCCACATAAGTCAGGTCACGATGTTTCTGTAAACCTCCAAGACAAATGTTATTCACTGTTGTGCAACTTTTTTTTTGAAATTTATGTCACTATTTATTATTTATCAATAGAGTTATCAAAGATAAAAACCATTCTTTTTAAAAAATTTTATTGTATAGTTGACTTACAATATCATGTTAGTTTCAGGTGTACAGCACAGCTATTCAGATATTAACATTGAGTATAGTTCCTTGTGCTATACAGTATGTCCTTGTTTGTTATCTGTTTTATATTTAGTAGTCTGTATATGTTAATCCCTTTTAAGCAACTTTTTATCTCTTTATGAATGGAAAAGAATTATACTCTTAAAGGTCACAGCCTTAAGAATAGGCTAACGTGTATATATCAGGCTATAGGCAACATTCTTTTACAAAAGGTACAGAGCCAGCATCACTAAGCACAGGCAACAGAGCACAAAGGTGAAAGTAAAAGAAACTGATCTAATGTGGAGTCAGATTTGTTCTTCCCTATTACATTGTTACCAATAACTTTTTTTTTTTAATTAAGAGACCTGAAAACAAAGTTCTACATAATTTGGCTATGTGTTGCCTCTGGGACCTCTATTCTCCACCCTCCTCAAGCACACTTCACTCTAGCCACTCGATCACCTCACTATTTTAGCATATTTTTCTCCATCTATTTACTTTAAACCTATTTGTATGTATCTTTATATATGTCTTTAAAGTAGGTTTCTTGTAGACAACATATAGTTGGGGCATGTGTTTTGATCCACTTAGGCAGTCTCTTTTAATTGGTGCATTTAGATCATTGACATCCAGAGTGGTTATTGATACTGACACAGTGTTATGTCGATATAGTTGGATTAATATTCACCACATTCATTACTGTTTTCTATTTGTTTCCCTTGTACCTTGTTCCTATTTTTGTCTTCTACTCTTCTTCTGCCTTTTGTAGTTTTGAGAAATTTATGATTCCATTTTCTATCCCTTCTTTGTACATCAGTTATACTTCTTTTCCCACATTTTTTAGTGGTTGCACTAGAGTGTACGATGTACAACTTACCGACATCCAGTTTCAGATAACATTATACCCCTTCATGGTAATGTGAGTACCTTTTATAGTTGCCTCACAGTCCTTGGACATTCTCTTCTTTTTGTTGTTGTTGTTTGTTTGTTCCTTTTTCTTTCAGTGTTTGTTCTCTTTGCTTTTCAGTTTGAAAGATTCTGTTGAGATGTCCTTCAGCTCAGAGGTCCTTTTCTCAGCTGTGTTCAGTCTACTAGTAAGCCCATCAAAGGCATTATTTATCTTGGTTACAGTTTATTTTATATGTAGCACTTGTTTTTGGTTCATTCTTTAGGAGTTCCGTCTCTCTCCTTCCATTGCCCTTTTGTTCTTGCATGTTGTCTACTTGATCTAATAGAGCCCTTAGAATATCAATCTTAGTTGTTCTGTATTCCCAGTCAGATAATTCCAACATCCCTGCCACATCTGGTTCTGATGCTAGCTCTGTCTCTTCATATTGTGTTTTTTGTCTTTTGATATGCCTTTGGATTTTTTCTTGATAGCCTGACGTGATAGCGGGTTAAAAGGAACTGCTGTAAATAGGCCTTTAGTACTGTGGTGGAGGGGAGTAGGGGAAAGGGAAGTGTCTGTAGCCCTACCATGGGTCTCATTCTTTTCGTAAGCCTGTGCCTCTGGACTGTGAACCTCACGAGTGCCGCTGAGTTTTTTTCCCTCTCCCCTTAGGTGGGACAGGATGGCTGGAGAGGGCTGGAGTTGGGAGTTGCCCTTCCCCAGGTCAGTGGGGCTCTGGTAATACCTCAGCAGGTCAGACTCTGGTTAAGTAGTTTCTTCTGAGAGCAAGCCTGTTAAGAACAGAGTGCTTGAGCGTATTTCAAAGTGATTCCTTTCCCCTCCCCGTGCTGGAGGAGGGGAGGGAAAAGGAATATTTGATACTTCCTTCCTTTCTACATATCATAAATACTTTTCCGATATTTCCCGTGGGAGCCCGGTTGAGCTCCAGGAGGTAAATCTCACCACTTTGTAGGGGATGCCCTAACAACCGGGTCCCCCAGGAGTTCTAACGCTGACTGGTCCACACTGAGCCTCCAGAAACTCAACAGTCACAGTTCAGGCTTCCCAGCGCAGTCCCTGGTTCGCACAATGGCTTGTACATCTCTGCTCTGGGAAGCCAGCTGCAGCCCCCAGTCACTTGCCGGTCTCTTTCTCCAGTCTTGGTGGGGGAGGGGCTTGGCTCCTGGGTCCGTAAGAGTGTCCTCACCTCTCTTATGGATCCAGAAAATCCAAGATCAGTTGATTTTTCCCGTCTGTTCAGCTTTTTACTTGTTCTTAGGACGGAGTGGTGACCTCAAGGTCCTTACGTGTGGAATTGGAAACCAAAGTCTCCCCTCACTACATCTACATCATTGCTAGTCACGCTTCCACCTAAAATCCTTTTTACTTATTTCCACCTGTGAATCCTCTGCCATCAGCTGTCCTCTCGGCCCTACTCCCTTGTCTTCTTCAGGTGCCCTTTTGTCACATAAAGGCTCCTCTCTGGACACTTCATAGACTATTATAACCACCTCCAACCTGAATTTTGCTGTCTTCTCCCTTATATTAATTTTCCTCCTTAGAAGACATCATTAACATCTATTACTTCTTTTATATTCCTATCTTCCCCACTGAAGTGCAAGCTTCATGAGGACAAAGATATGTGTCCATTTTGTTGGTTACTGTATCCACAGACCCTGGAAAATGCCTAGAATATGTGAGGTGCTCATGTTTTTTTATCAAAATGTGTAAAATGAATGGATAAGTAAGTGATTCTGGGATTTTATTCCTTTTTTTTTTTTTTTTTTTTGCGGTCCGCAGGCCTCTCACTGTTGTGGCCTCTCCCGTTGCGGAGCACAGGCTCCAGACACGCAGGCTCAGCGGCCAGGGCTCCCGGGCCCAGCCGCTCCGCGGCATGTGGGATCTTCCCGGACTGGGGCACGAACCTGTGTCCCTTGCATCAGCAGGCGGACTCTCAACCACTGTGCCACCGTGGAAGCCCTGGGATTTTATTTATTTTACCATGGAGTTTTGTTCACTGAATACAGAACTCACCATGAAATATGCTGGGGGCTTTCATTTTGGTTCTAGTAAAAGGAAGACTCTAAGTCTACCCAAATTCTTTACAATGAAAAAAGTCTTTATGGTAAGGAGCACCTGTAGAATCTAAGGACAGAATAAAAAGCTTTCCTGGCCTTGAGTGGTCTGGTCCCTAGGGACAGGGGCTGTAGCGAGGTTGGGGCAGCTCTGCTCTCTAGTCAGTCCATCCGGAACCTTCTTGTCTCTTTGCACTCTCTGCTTCTCTGTACATGAGTTTGCTGTGGTTACCCCAGGCAAGTGTATAGAACAAAGAAAGGGAACAGGACTGTCTATCAGTGATCAGGTGTCCATCCCTTTGTGATCATCCATGACCAGGATCGTGGAGAGGAAGGTGGAATCATGGGAAAAATAGGAATGCCTCTTCTAGGGACTGTGGAGAAGCATATTCTCTACAAAGGTCTAAGGACAGGTCTGACAATGAAACATATTCAGTAGTATTCTGTCATTTATAAAGTTGTTGATGTAATATAAAATTAAGTCTGTGACTCGGCCTTTTGATAGATCTGAAGTAGACATCAGTGGATGACATACATTTTCCTTTCTTCGTTTTACAAGGAGGAAATTCAAATCTGAATTTGAATTTTGAAGTACTGAGTGTCATCAGTGTTAACCACAGTACTGAGCTTTGATATCTTAGGAAACTAACCTCAACATCCTAGGGTCTCAGTTTCCTAGTTAGTGAAAGAAAATGAATTAGAAATTAAAAAAAAATAATATTGGCCTTGAAATTAAATTTCGCCAGTAATCTTACCTACCATTCTCCCACTGTTTCTGTCCTTGGAACACATTAGTCTCTCTGCTTGCCCTTTTTTTCTTTTCCTCCATAACTTAAATGAAAGAGTCTTAATTGGTGAAAAAAATCTCAGGAAAAGAAGCAAAATACCCCACAGGAAGTTCTTGATTAAGAAAAGACAAGTACAGCAGCTTTATACAAACGAAACAAGAACTTGTGAAAAACACATACAAACACATTATACGTACAAAGGTGAATTCTCAGATATATTCACACCCCAAACATTATTCTTGTGTGAAGAGAATAAACATAGTATCTACAAAACTTCATTCTGATTTGTACAACAGAGGAGGAAAACATGTTTTGTATCATTCCTTGAGAAGCATCTGTTTACTTTACATCTGTATACTTTACTATACATATTTCTTTTTTTGTATGTATTTATTCTTATATACATCTTAGCAAAATCACCAGGGACACTTTAACAAAATGAAAGGAAAGCTACTTTAATGTGTACTGCATAGTTCTTAACACAAATCAACATTAAAGGATAATATACTGAAGGAAAAAAAAGACAAAAAACCCTTGAAGTGGATGCCGCAGTGTAGTGTGAAGCATGATTTGTCTGAAAAATCATGAAAGCTAAAAATGAGCTCCACAGCTACTGCTGTAACTTAATAGATCTCTACACAAACGCTGGGATGTTTCTTTGTCGACAGGAGTGCTTTTTTTGTCCACTGTCACGTATTAGTGAACTCTGAAGTTGTAAACAAATGTTTGTTTTTATTTTCCAGACTGTATGCAACTAAAAAATAACTAGATTTTGGCATCTTAAATACATAGGTTAATTTTTAGGAAAAATGAAGAAATAGATGCTTATTAATTTAACATGTTTTATCAGTTACCTTGGCAGTTACAAATACGAAAACTTAGTTTTCCTGAATGACCTTGGGTACATAACCTAGCCTTCTTAAACCTCAGATTTTTTACTTGGAATCTAGATCCTAACACAAAAGAGTTATTGGGAGAAATTCATAAATTTCGGTCTTCAGAGAGCTTAGCACAGAGCCTGGTATATAGTAAAATGGTCAGTAATATTTGCTGTTCTTATTACTATAATTCTCTAGCATCAGAATATTACCATGGAATCCAGTGCTCTCTAGCAATGAATATTTTGGAAGACTATTATATTTGGAACACTCACAAAACAAATTTGCTTTCTTTTCATTTGGCATTGAGCAGTTTTCAATTACAAATGAATTTGTATCTTGAGGTTACATAGAGGATGTCTCTGCCAGGGGATGATAAACACACCTTGACCAGACCTGCCTTTACACACAATAGAATAAATGGCTGAGTTTCTGCAGAGTGGCTAATGTAGTCGTGGAAAATGATCTGTCCACTTTTGGAGTCATTGCTGTAATGAACTTGCCTTGATGAAATGGTAGTTCCTGTCACTTAAGAAACTTAACCATGCCGGATAATCATCCTGTATATCATTTCGTTCCCATGATAGACAAAACACGCCGATTCCACACCTCTGAAATGTAACTTGTTCCTCTCCTTTGCATTGTTCTGTATTCTGTGAGGGATTTCATAGATGTGAGGAGCTGGAAAAGCAAAATATTCTCGAAACAAATTGCTACATAATTTTGTTCCCTTCTTTATTTTCTCATGGCCATCTTTGACTTGGATAATGGTTCACTTCAAACCTTCATCAACAGGGTGGACATTCAGGGGCTGGTGGGGGAATCTGTATTCATAACAGAAGTCGTCATCATCTACTTAGTATCTCTAAACTGGATTTGGTTCATTTCTCACTCTTCCATTCAGCTGGCTCCCATGCTAAGTTGCTATCTTTTAACTACTAGCGTATATTATGTCTCTATTGAAGTTTCAAGGCTAAATAAGGATGACTCTTACGTTGCATATTTCTAGACCACAGAGCTATCATCCTTAGGAAAGAAAACAAACAAATAACTATCTAAAAATCTTCCCTGCTGATTTCAAAAAATATTTCATCTGCCTTAGTTGATAAAACCATACATAGTTTAGCCTGGATGTTTATTTTAAAACTTAAAAAAAATAACCTTTTGTGTTTATAAGGGAGGTTACTTTTTAGCAAAATGCACTCTTCCTAATATTCATCCTACTTTCATGGTGTATAAAAAATATTTTTTATGAGAAAATTGAAGACATCATCCAATAAGTCGAGATTTGATGCCAGTAACTCTAGATGCTTCTAGAGTTTGAGGGCAACTAAATTCATGTAAAATATACAATGGGTAAGCTATTATTCATACCTTATATAATTGTTCAGTTGTCACAATCAAAAGACTTCTATAAAGCTAGAAAGTTTGCAAAGCACTGTTAAGTCAAAGCACCTAAACATATAAAGAGCTTTTAAATAGATTCAATTAACATATATATTTATATTTGCAAATTCGTATTTAAAATATAGAGGTAACTGGTCAGAACAGGAAAGAGGAACATGTTGGTTCCCTGGGTGAGAAAAGCAGGGCATCATCTCCTCTTATCAGTAGCCACATACAGACCCAGACACAGAAAAGCACAATTCTGAATGTGGGGTTTCAGACTGGAAATCCTCTGCCTCTCCACATTTCTGGCATATTCTTTCCAGGTCATGCAAATGTTTCAAGAGCTGGCACTCACTGAAAAAGCCTTCCATGTGCCAACCAAACGTGCACCAAGAAATGGAAAGGATTTGGGGCCAATAATCTTCAAGTGCACTCTGCTTGGCACAGGTTCTTGCACCAAATTTCCTGAGGGACTGGCATCAAACGTAACGGATTTTTGTGGCTTACACTTTTAAAATTTGTCAGAATAGTAATATTAGTCCCTCTTTACAAAAGGGTTCTTTCATTATTGAACAACATCAACAAAAAGACAAACGCGAGGAGAGGGAAAGCTTTCTTTTAGTAGAATGACAATTCTATAAATGTAGGAGGACTACAGAAAGCCCAGCATCTTGAAAATAACATAGAACTAACAACGTATCAACGGTTGTTACAACCCTTAGGTGAAAACTTCAACAGGACATTAATGCAGTATCAAAATTTCTCACCGCAGACCACTTATTAGTAAAAATAGGAACAGAACACCTTTTAGGTAGAGAAATCTGATGGACACCACTTTAACCAAGTGATCAAAGTTAGCATGACCATTATTAAGAGGAAGTGACAGGTGCCTCATGGTACGATCCATGAAGAAGGACAAGATATCACTGATGTATTGATAGTATTCTGCCAAAACATGCATGTGAATTGAAACACGAGGAAAGATTCAGTTCACCTCTGAAAGATGGACTACAGCACAACCAGCCTGACAGCCTGTTGGTTATTCTCAAAGATTATTTGTAATTGCTTTCAATGAATCATTTCTCAAGCACCTTTAATGTTTCTTGCCAAAAAAAAAGAAAATTAAATCTTAATATATGTATGAAGTAAAGTGAAAAATATAATTTTAAGACCCACCAAAGTGTTTCACAGGAACAATACAACAAGAAACCATCACTTTGAGGCAAAAAGAGACAAATTCAACTAAATACAGCATTCATTTTACACCAGAGGCTATATTTTTTGGAGATGGAATTATATATATATATTTAACATTTTATTGGAGTATAATTGCTTTACAGTGGTGTGTTAGTTTCTGCTTTATAACAAAGTGAATCAGCTATACATATACGTGTATCCCCATATCTCCTCCCTCTTGCGTCTCCCTCCCACCCTCCCTATCCCACCCCTCTAGGTGGTCACAAAGCACCGAGCTGATCTCCCTGTTCAATGCAGCTGCTTCCCACTAGCTATCTATTTTACATTTGGTACTGTATATATGTCAGTGCCACTCTCTCACTTCATCCCAGCTTACCCTTCCCCATCCCCATGTCCTCAAGTCCATTCTCTACATCTGTGTCTTTATTCTTGCCCCTTGGTTCCTCATAACCACTTTTTTTTCCTTTGGTTCCATATATATGTGTTAGCATACATTATTTGTTTTTCTCCTTCTGACTTCCTTCACTCTATATGACAGACTCTAGGTCCATCCCCCTCACTACAGAAAACTCAACTTCTTTTCTTTTTAAGGCTGAGTAATATTCCATTGTATATATGTGCCACATCTTCTTTATCCATTCATCTGTTGATGGACACTTAGGTTGCTTCCACGTCCTGGCTATTGTAAACAGTGCTGCAATGAACACTGTGGTACACGACTCTTTTTGAATTCCGGTTTTCTCAGAGTATATGCCCAGTAGTGGGATTGCTGGGTCATATGGTAGTTCTATTTGTAGTTTTTTAAGGAACCTCCATACTGTTCTCCATAGTGCCTGTATCAATTTACATCCCCACCAACAGTGCAAGAGTGTTCCCTTTTCTCCACACCCTCTCCAGCGTTTATTGTTTCTAGATTTTTTGATGATGGCCATTCTGACTGGTGTGAGATGATACCTCATTGTAGTTTTGATTTGCATTTCTCTGACGATTAGTGATGTTGAGCATTCTTCCATGTGTTTGTTGGCAATCTGTATATCTTCTTTGGAGAAATGTTTGTTTAGGTCTTCTGCCCATTTTTGGATTGGGTTCTTTGTTTTTTTGATATTGAGCTACATGAGCTGCTTGTACATTTTGGAGATTAATCCTTTGTCTGTTGCTTCATTTGCAAATATTTTCTCCCATCCAGAGGGTTGTCTTTTTGTCTCGTTTATGGTTTCCTTTGCTGTGCACAAGCTTTTAAATTTCATTAGGTCCCATTTGTTTATTTTTGCTTTTTTTTATCCATTTCTCTAGAAGGGGGTAAAAACGGATCTTCTGTGATTTGTCAAAGAGTGTTTTTCCTATGTTTTCCTCTAAGAGTTTTAGGGTGTCTGGCCTTACATTTAGGTCTTTAATCCATTTTAAATTTATTTTTGTGTATGGTGTTAGGGAGTGTTCTAATTTCATTCTTTTACATGTAGCTGTCCAGTTTTCCCAGCACCACTTATTGAACAGGCTGTCTTGTCTCCATTGTATATTCTTGTCTCCTTTATCAAAGATAAGGTGATCATATGTGTGTGGGTTTATCTCTGGGCTTTCTATCCTGTTTCATTGATCTGTATTTCTGTTTTTATGCCAGTACCATATTGTTGTGATTACTGTAGCTTTGTATTATAGTCTGAAGTCAGTGAGCCTGATTCCTCCAGCTCCGTTTTTCTTTCTCAAGATGGCTTTGGCTATTTGGGCTGTTTTGTGTTTCCATACAAATTGTGAAATTTTTTGTTGTGGTTCTGTGAAAAATACGATTGGTAGTTTGGTAGGGATTGCACTGACTCTATAGATTGCCTTGGGTAGTATAGTCATTTTCACAACGTTGGTTGTTCCAGTCCAAGAATATGGTATATCTCTCTATCTGTTTGTATCATCTTTAATTTCTTTCATCAGTGTCTTATAGTTTTCTGCATGCAGGTCTTTTGTCTCCTTAGGTAGGCTTATTTCTAGGTATTTTATTCTTTTTGTTGCAATGGTAAATGGGAGTGCTTCCTTTATTTCTCTTTCAGGTTTTTCATCATTAGTGTATAGGAATGCAGGAGATTTCTGTGCATTAATTTTGTATCCTGCTACTTTACCAAATTCATTGATTAGCTCTAGTAGTGTTCTGTTAGCGTCATTAGGATTCTCTATGTATAGTATCATGTCATCTGCAAACAGTGACAGCTTTACTTCTTCTTTTCTGAGTTGTTTCCTTAATTTCTCTTTCAGATTTTTCATCATTAGTGTATAGGAATGCCAGAGATTTCTGTGCATTAATTTTGTATCCTGCTACTTTACCAAATTCATTGATTAGCTCTAGTAGTGTTCTGTTAGCATCTTTAGGATTCTCTATGTATAGTATCATGTCATCTGCAAACAGTGACAGCTTTACTTCTTCTTTTCTGAGTTGTATTCCTTTTATTTCTTTTTCTTCTCTGATTGCTGTGTCTAAAACTTCCAAAACTATGTTGAATAATAGTGGTGAGAATGGACAACCTTGTCTTGTTCCTGATCTTAGAGGAAGTGGTTTCAGTTTTTCACCGTTGAGAATGATGTTGGCTGTGGATTTGTCATATATGGCCTTTATTATGTTGAGGAAAGTTCTCTCTATGCCTACCTTCTGGAAGGTTTTTATCATAAATGGGTGTTGAATTTTGTCGAAAGCTTTTTCTACATCTATTGAGATGATCATATGGTTTTTCTCCTTCAGTTTGTCAATATGGTTTATCACATTGATTGATTTGCATATATTGAAGAATCCTTGCATTCCTGGCATAAACCCCAGGTGGTTGATCCTTTTAATGTGCTGTTGGATTCTGTTTGCTAGTATTTTGTTGAGGATTTTTGCATCTATGTGCATCAGTGATACTGGCCTGTCGTTTTCTTTCTTTGTGAGATCTTTGTCTGGTTTGGGCATCAGGGTGATGGTGGCCTCGTAGAATGAGTTTGGGAGTGTTCCTCCCTCTGCTGTATTTTGGAAGAGTTTGAGAAGGATAGGTGTTAGCTCTTCTCTAAATGTTCGATAGAATTAGCCTGTGAAGCCATCTGGTCCTGGGCTTTTGTTTCTTGGAAGATTTTTTATCACAGTTTCAATGTCAGTGCTTGTGATTGGTCTGTTTATATTTTTGGTTTCTTCCTAGTTCTGTTTCAGAAGGTGGTGCTTCTCTACGAATTTGTCCATTTCTTCCAGGTTGTCCATTTTATTGGCATAGCGTTCCTTCTAGTAATCTCTCATGATCCTTTGTATTTCTGCAGTGTCAGTTGTTACTTCTCCTTTTTCATTTCTAATTCTGTTGATTTGAGTCTTCTCCCTTTTTTTCATGATGAATCTGGCTAATGGTTTATCAATTTTGTTTATCTTCTCAAAGAACCAGCTTTTAGTTTTATTGATCTTTGCTATTGTTTCCTTCATTTCTTTTTCATTTATTTCTGATCTGATCATTATGATTTCTTTCCTTCTGCTAACTTTGGGGTTTTTTTGTTCTTCTTTCTCTAATTGCTTTAGGTGTAAGGTGAGGTTGTTTATTTGAGATATTTCTTATTTCTTGAGGTAAGATTGTATTGCTATATACTTTCCTCTTAGAACTGCGTTTGCTGTATCCCATAGGTTTTGGGTTGTCGTGTTTTCATTGTCATTTGTTTTTTTTTCTCTTCTTCTTCTGGGACCCCTATAATTCAAATGTTGGTCCATTTAATGTTATCCCAGAGGTCTCTGAGACTGTCCTCAATTCTTTTCATTCTTTTTCTTTATTCTGCTCTGCAGTAGTTATTTCCACTATTTTATCTTCCAGGTCACTTATCTGTTCTTCTGCCTCAGTTATTCTGCTATTGATTCCTTCTAGGGAATTTTTAGTTTCATTTATTGTGTTGTTCATCATTGTTTGTTTGCTCTTTAGTTCTTCTAGGTCCTTGTTCAATGTTTCTTGTATTTTCTCCGTTCTATTTCCAAGATTTTGGATCATCTTTCCTATCATTATCTGAATTCTTTTTCAGGTAGACTGCCTATTTCCTCTTCATTTGTTTCATCTGGTGGGTTTTTACCTTGCTCCTTCATCCGCTGCGTGTTTCTCTGTCTTTTCATTTTGCTCAACTTATGTGTTTGTGGTCTCGTTTTCACAGGCTGCAGGTTCGTAGTTCTTGTTGTTTTTGATGTCTGCCCCCAGAGGGTAAGGTTGGTTCAGCGGGTTGTGTAAGCTTCCTGCTGATTGTTCTGGTGGATGAGGCTGGATCTTGTCTTTCTGGTGGGCAGGTCTGCATCCAGTGGGTTTTTTTGAGGTGTCTGTGACCCTATTATGATTTTAGGCAGTCTTTCTGCTAATGGGTGGGGTTGTGTTCCTGCCTTGCTATTCGTTTGGCATAGGGTCCAGCACTGTAGCTTGCTGGTCATTGAGTCGAGCTGGGTCTTAGCATTGAGATCGTGATCTCTGGGAGAGCTTTCGCCATTTGATATTACATGGAGTTGGGAGGTCTCTGGTGGACCAATGTCCTGAGCTCAGCTCTCCCACCTCAGAGGCACAGGCCTGACACCCAGTTGGAGCCCCAAGACCTTTTCAGCCACAGGGCTCAGAAGAAAAGGGAGAAAAAAGAAAGAGAGAAAAAAAAATTTTTTAAATAAAGTTATTAAAATAAAAAATAGTTATTAAAAATAAAAAAATTTTAAATTAAAAAAGAAAGAATAGAGCAACCGAACCAGAAAACAAATCTACCAATGATAACAAGTCTTAATACTCTACTAAGAAAAGAAAACAAAAACGGACAGACAGAACCCTAGGACAAATGGAAAAACAAAGCTATACAGAGAAAAATCACACAAAGAAGCATAGACATACACACTCACAAAAATAGAAAAAGGAAAAAATATATATATATCATCGCTCCCAATGTCCACCACCTCAATTTTGGGGTGATTTATTGTCTGTTCAGGTTTTCCAAGGGTGCAGGGTACACCAAATTGATTGTGGAGATTTAATCCACTGATCCTGAGGCTGCTGGGAGAGATTTCCCTTTCTCTTCTTTGTTCACACAGCTCCTGGGGTTCAGCTTTGGATTTGGCCCCACCTCTGCATGTAGGTCGCCTGAGGGCATCTGTTCTTCCCTGAGACAGGACGGGGTTAAAGTAGAAGCTGATTAGGGGGCTCTGGCTCACTCTGGCCAGGGGGAGGGAGGGGTATGGAATGCGGGGCGAGCCTGCGGTGGCAGAAGCTGGCCTGACATTGCAACAGCCTGAGGCGTGCTGTGTGTTCTCCCGGGGAAGTTGTCCCGGGATCATGGGACCCTGGCAGTGGTGGGCTGCATAGGCTGCTGGGAGGGGAGGTGTAGACAGTGACCTGTGCTCGCACACAGACTTCTTGGTGGCGGCAGCAGCTGCCTTAGCATCTCATGCCCGTCTCTGGTGTCCATGCTGATAGCCATGGCTCGCACCCTTCTTTGGAGCTTGTTTAGGCAGTGCTCTGAATCCCCTCTCCTCGTGCATCCTGAAACAATGGTCTCTTGCCTCCTAGGCAGTTCCAGACTTTTGCCCGGACTCCCTCCCGGCTAGCTGTGGCACACTAGCCCCTTTCAGGCCGTGTTCACGCAGTCAACCCCCGTCCTCTCCCTGGGATCTGACCTCTGAAGCCGGAGCCTCAGCTCCCAGCCCCAACCCACCCCGGCAGGTGAGCAGACAAGCCTTTCAGGCTGGTGAGTGCTGTTTGGCACCGATCCTCTGTGCGGGAATCTCTCCGCTTTGCCCTCTGCACCCCTATTGCTACACTCCCCTCCGTGGCTCCGAAGCTTCCCCCCCGCCCCCCCCCCGTCTCTGTCAGTGAAGGGGCTTCCTAGTGTGTGGAAACTTTTCCTCATTCACAGCTCCCTCCCACTGGTGCAGGTCCCGTCCTTGTATTTTTTGTCTCTGTTTTCTTGTTTCTTTTGCCCTACCAGGTACTTGGGTAGTTTCTTGCCTTTTGGGAGGTCTGAGGTCTTATGCCAGCATTCAGTAGGTGTTCTGTAGGAGTTGTTCCACATGTAGAAGTATTTCTGATGTATTTGTGGGGAGGAAGGTAATCTCCACGTCTTACTCTTCCGCCACCTTGAAGGTCTTTCGAATTTTATGTATTTTTAATTCCTTATATAGCTCCAGTCTTCCTACCTGTTTGGAAGTGCTTAACTCCAGTTTTGTAAAGAATTTCTAGGGAATTCTATAGTGGTCCAATGCTTAGGACTCCACACTTCCACTGCATGGGGCACAAGTTCGCTCCCTCATTGGGGAAGTAAGATCCTGCATGCCACACAGCACAGCCAAAAATAAATAAATAAATAAAGTATTTCTCTTGGCTAGTAGACACTGGGATGGGGTTGAGAGATGCATTAAATGCTCTGTTAACACATTTAAAAAGCTGAAGTAAAGAGATTACTGAGTAGATTACAGTATTATGAAGATACCCCAAAATGTTTTCTGGTCATTAAGGTACTAAGCGAGTGGTGATTTTATTTATATCTCAGTTATTTGTTGTCCAAGAAGTGGTCCCACAAGTCTCTGTTTAGCATGGAAGCAAAAGAGAACTCTTTCTCTGCATTCATGCAGGAAGATTTTCTAGCTTTGCCCACGTTCAGTGAAAATGATGGAAAAGAAGAAGAAAATAAACCGTAGCACACTCATCCTGACCTTGAATCCAATGACTGTCAGGCTAAATGGCAGGCTATCGTAATATCTACATCTGTGCCTCCCCACATGTTAGCCTGTTTTTAATTCTTACATTGATTAGGTATGATCACACTGTGATTTCCTCTCCTGCAGACAACTCATTTGTTAATAACATCCTGAAGTCCAAGAATATTATCATCACTGGGGTCCCTACAGCCTTCATATTCACTTCCACATTATTGAACTAACAAGCCTAGACACAAGGACAGCTGTAGCTCCTGGTGAAGCTTATGTAATCAGAGCTGGCTTCCCCAGTGGGGGCCTCAAACTATTAGAGGCTTGTAAAGACTCGGTGAATCTGATGAGCAGAGGTGAAAGCATTTGCTTCATTTGTCCTTTTTGTTCATACATACAACATTAGGAATGCTAGCGTTTCTTTTACCAGGGGACTTCATATAAGCCTTCCATCTTTATATTTATATTCATAGTCAGTATTTTATCCTCCAAATATAGCTCAGGCGAAAGTTATTGACCAGCATATACAATGAATGTGTTATCGAACTCAGGTCCAGCTACTTGCTGCTCAAAAGTCAATAATTTGAGAGGCAAGTGTCAGTAGAAAGGAAAGTTGCTTTAATCAGAAAAGCCAGCAATCTGGGGAGAAGGTGGACTCATGTCCTGAGACCAACTCGAAAGATTCTGCTCAGCCACGAAAGTTTTTAAAGGGAAAAATGGAGGGGTGGGAAGAATCTCATTGAGTCATCAGGGGAGGAGGTTGGATTCTATATCATTCTCCATTGCATGCAGACTGGCTGAGTCTGTCTTCAGATGTTATCTTGCCTGTGTGATCTGCCTGCAGGATTGCTAAGAGGGCTGTTAGGGGTAGAGAGTTCGTCATTAACTACTTAATTTTTCATCCTTCTTTTTGTCTAGGGAAAGAATCAACAGGTTAGGCAAGGCATGGTGTACATTCAGGAAAGCATAAGGCAGGAGTTAGTTTCAGTTGCTTTGTCATCTCATTCCTATAATTAGGTTCTTTGAAGGTTAGAGGAGGACAGAAATGGGTAAACAGGAAAGGGGCAAAAGAGCTGCTTTCAGATATACCTTTGGGCTTTGGAATCAAATACACTTGCGTTGGAATTTTGGCTTCTCCGCTTAACACGGTGTGGGCTTTGAACAAGTTTCTTTTCTCTTTCTGCCTGTTGCCTCATTTCAAAAATATAAATAACAGTGATCCTTTTGTGTATTTAATGAACATGTGGATTAAAGTGCTTGTGTACAGTAAATACCAGCTACTGCTACAGCTAATCATTAAAGTGCTTTCTGTGGTAAGGGTATGATATGCTTCAGATTTTAGTTTAAGTGAAATAAATATATATTCAGTTGGATTCAATATATGCTAATAGTTTCCAAATTACATCTTACGTGTTAGAATCTTGAGGGGCCAAGTGAATATAACTCCATGAGACATTTGAATTAGCAAATCAGCAAATAATCTCGTTTGAAGTATGGTCATACATTTACTTAAATAGTTTAGATTGATGGCAATTTTGTCCTATCAATCATTTCCTTTCACTTTTACGGTTTTATTTTTGGACTCAAGAGTGTGGTATTTGAAGATTTCTGCTTCTGGCTGTGATGGATTAGTTCGCAGCTGACCCAACGGAATGCCAAGAACACTAGAGAAGGTAAATGCAATAAAAAACACATTTGGAAGGTACCAGAGAGCTATCAAGGCAGTGAGAACTGTGGAGCCAAGGACCTGGAGAGAAGGAAAAGCCACTGGAGGCGAGCCCAACATCTTCTGCCTTTTTAGTCCAGGCGTTTGTAGATGGTTAAACAGCAGGGGGCAGGATGTGGAAAAGCTGAGCAGAAACCAGAGCAGAAAGTAGCTGCTGAGTGTTTCTGACTGACTTATAGGTGAGAGAGTCAGAGACTGGGGATCAGCTCTTTCAAAGCACCCAGGACCTGAAGGACCAAATCCTGCAGTGAAGGGGAGAGGAGCAAAACACACTTAACTCTGCTCCAGTTTTCATCTCAAAGTGGTTTGTCAGTGCAAAAGCATCGTAGGGCAAAAGGCAGAGATTGGCCCCTAAATGCCTAAGATACTGAGAGATGCTTGCAGTTTCACAGCACAAGAAGGTGAAAAAATTGAGACCCAGGCCCCTCAGAAGGAAGGGATCCTGATAAACAATCTCTTGGAAGAGTAACCAGAAAACAGACCAGGTCTTACAAAAACCTAAACCCGCTCTTGAATCTCTGCAAGTCCTGCTTAAGGGCATCATGAGGTGATGCCAAAATTACCTACGTGCACAGATGTAAGACCCAGTTCCCTGGAGGAATATCGCATCACCTACAGCCGGTAAAAATTTTCCTGCAAAACGGACTGCACTTAATTCAAAGCAATTAAGAGGTGAACAAAGCAACAGGTCCAGGAAAATAACACCAGTAGAAGAAGAGCCAGTGATCATCCTTATTTTGAAGTAAGCAGAAAAAAAGTTTAAAACTGTGATCTATATCAAGAGGAAAGATGATAAGTTAGAGAATTTCCACAGACAGCTGGAATCCATAAAAATTCCTTCATGATTTGGGAGTAGGCAATATTTTCTTAAATTGGATGCAAAAAGCAGTAATTATATTGTCTTCAAGGTTCATCCATGTTGTTGGCAAATGGCAGGATCTCCCTAGGTTTTTTTTTGTTGTATTTTCCTCATCCTTTTTTAAAAATTTTATTGGAGTAGAGTTGATTTACAATGTTGTGTTAGTTTCAGGTGTACAGCATAGTGATTCAGTTATACATATATCCACTCTTTTTTGGATTCTTTTCTCATATAGGTTATCACAGAATATTGAGTTCCCTGTGCTCTACAGTAGGTCCGTGTTGGTTATTTATCTTATATATAGTTGTGTGTGTATGTTAATCCCAACCGCCTAATTTATCCCTCCCCCACTCCCACATTTCCCCTTTGGTGACTGTAAGTTTGTTTTTGAAATCTGTCCTGAGTCTGTTTCTGTTTTGTAAATAAGTTCATTTGTATCATTTTTTAAAAAATTAGATTCCATATATGAATGA
Organism: Neophocaena asiaeorientalis asiaeorientalis; assembly: GCF_003031525.2. NCBI lineage: Eukaryota > Metazoa > Chordata > Mammalia > Artiodactyla > Phocoenidae > Neophocaena > Neophocaena asiaeorientalis. The sequence goes on along the minus strand of NW_020185335.1, from coordinate 5,120,508 downwards.
TATTATATGATATTTGTCTTTCTTTGTCTGACTTCATTTAGTATGATAATTTCTAGGTCCATCCATGTTGCTGCAAATGGCATTATTTCGCTCTTTTTTATGGCTGAGTAGTATTCCATTGTGTATATGTACCACATCTTCTTTATCCATTTCTCTGTCGATGGACATTTAGGTTGCTTCCGTGTCTTGGCTATTGTAAATAGTGCTGCTATGAACATTGGGGTGCATGTATCTTTTCGAATTATGTTTTTCTTCAGATATATGCCCAGGAGTGGCATTGTTGGATGATATGGTAGTTCTATTTTTAGTTTTTTAAGGAAACTCCATACTGTTCTCTATAGTGGTTGTACCAATTTACATTCCCACCAACAGTGAAGAGGGTTCCCTTTTCTCCACACCCTCTCCAGCATTTGTTGTTTGTAGATTTTTTGATGATGGCCATTCTGACCAGTGTGAGGTGTTACCTCATTGTATTGTTTTAAAACTTCCTTATTTATTTATTTATTTGCTTATTTATTTTTATTTATTTTTTACTTTGGCTGCACCAGGTCTTAGTTGCCGCATGTGGGATCTTTGCTGTAGCATGTGGGATCTTTTAGTTGCGGCATGCAGACTTCTTAGTTGTGGCACGTGGACTCTTAGTTGTGGCATGCATGTGGGATCTAGTTCCCTGACCAGGGATCGAACCTGGGCCCCGTGCACTGAGAGCACAGAGTCTTACCCACTGGACCACCAGGGAAGTCCCTCATTGTAGTTTTGATTTGCGTTTCTCTGAAAAATTAGTAATGTTGAGCATCTTTTTGTGTGCTTTTTGGCCATCTGTATGTCTTCTTTGGAGAAATGTCTAATTAGAGGATCTCACTGTTTTTTAAGGCTGAATAATACTCCATTGCATGTGAGTGTGTGTGTGTGTGTGTGTGTGTGTGTGTGGGCATTCATCTGTTGAGAGACCCTTAGGTGGTTTCCATATCCTGGCTATTGTGAATATTAAACACCTAGAAGCAGAGAATAGAATGATTGTTACCAGTGGTAGGGAGGGGAGAAAAATGAAGAGAGGGGAGAGATGTTGGTGAAAGGGCACAAAGCTGCAGTTAAGTGGGAGGAATAAGTATAGAGATCTGGTGCACAGCATGACGACTATAGTTAATAATACTGTGTTGTGGGCTTCCCTGGTGGCACAGTGGTTGAGAGTCCACCTGCCGATGTAGGGGACACGGGTTCGTGCCCCGGTCCGCGAAGATCCCACATGCCGCGGAGCGGCTGGGCCCGTGAGCCATGGCCGCTGAGCCTGTGCGTCTGGAGCCTGTGCTCCGCAACGGGAGAGGCCCACATACCCCAAAAAATAAAAAAAATAATACTGTGTTGAATACTGGTAATTTTCTTAGGAAGTGGATTTCAGGCGCTTTCATCACAAAAGAAGTGGTAACTATACGAGATGATATGCTAATTAGGTTGAATGTAGTAAGCATTTCACTATGGATACGTGTATAAAAGCTGTTTCACTATGGATACGTGTATAAAAGCTGTTTCACTATGGATACGTGTATAAAAGCTGTTTCACTATGGATACGTGTATGTGTATCATGTTGTTTACCTTAAATATATACAGTTTAAAAATGAGTAAAATATCATTTTGAAGAAAAAGGAGTAATCGTATAGGAAAATTTTGATCATAGAATTCTCTGAGCACTAAGAACTTTTGGTCATTAAAAGACACCAAGAAGCGATTAGAAAGGCAAGCCAGAGAGTGGGTAAAGTTATTTGCAGTATTATAACAAAGGACTCATGTACAGAGTAGATCAGCAACTTCAACAAATCTCATTTCACAAGTGAAAACAACCAATAAGCCGATTAGTATATAAGAAGATACTCTACATCATTAGGCATCCAAAAATGCAAATCACATGTCTACCAGAGTGGATAGAATTGAAAGGATGGCAGTATGTTGGAAATTCGGGTGGAGAAGAACGTTAACTTGTATTCTGCTGGTAGAAGGGAAGATGGTTACTAGCACCTTGGACAGTTCTTTGCCCCGGTATATTAAGCTATTAATGTGTGGATATTCCAAGACACAGTCATTCAACTACCAGGTTGAATCAAAAGAAATGCATAGACTATCTACGTTAAAGATGTGTGATCGTGTTCATAGCAGCATTATTTACAGTAACTCAAACTTGAATACTTACCAACTGTAGAATGGATAAATAATTTATGGTATATGCATACAATGGAATAATACATAAGAAAATAGAATTTAACTTATGCTACAAGGAACAACCATGGACAAATGTCACAAACATAATGTTGAACGATGGAAGTTAGACACAAACATGAATATGTTGTGTTAGTACACTTGTATAAATTTCATGAACAGTCACAGCTAAGCAATGGGATTAGAAGTCTAGATAGTGGTCATATTTGGCTGGAGGTTATGACCCATAGTAGCTAAGCAGGGGTTTGTGCAGTGTGGTGATGTTTGATTTCTTAACAAAGATAACAGTTACATGAAGATACTCATTTTTAATGCATCAGCTGGTTCCCTTGTAATATGTACATTTTCTTAGTATCTAACAAAGTGAACTCAGTCCCTGAGAATCCTGCAAGTTTGCCTTCATAGTTGTTATTAAGTTTTAATCAGTCAAACCAGACCACAAGCTTTTGTAGCTTGTCTTTACATATAAATAGCAGTTGCCTTCTTTCTAGCCAGAATTTACCACTTTCTCAGCTTCTCCAAAGTGAAGACCGCTTATCACTTTAACTTTTAGAACAGGAGCACGTTGGGCATAGCTATTTCACCATTTCTCGTATGTTAGAATCATCTTTTTATTAAAATATAAAAGAATTAGTACATGACTTGGACTTCTGGATGTAATAGAAAATTGGTTGCGCCACGAGTTCTTCTGATGGCTCGAATGATGCCATTCTACTCTGATGATTTTCCCCCACCTTCTCTTATTCATCTGCCTGCAAGAGTCTGGAAGAGGTATGTCCAGATGGAGGAGTGTGTGAGTGTGGGGATACCATGTCCCCCTCTAAGCACAATTGTAACAACATATTTGTTTCCTTACATTTCAATTATTATTCTTTTTAAGATCCATGATTCAGCAAAGTCAGCCTAAATCAGAACTTAACGTTTGTATTGCACCAGTGTGGTTTTGCTTTTGCTGTACTTTGCTTTTATATTTATCTGTTCATTTGTCAGGGTTTACATGCCCTTGGTTATATACAGTAACACTATTTCTCCCCAAGGAGAAGTTAATATACTCTGTGAAAATATTACTATTATTATATCTGCTCATTTTTTTTTAGATCTCCCAACCATCTCATAATGCTTTATGTATTGCTTTGCAGCTCTACTGATTCTTACTGTAAATTTTTACTATCTTCACTATCCACACTTCTTCTGCCATTTGGAAAAAGAATTATTTTTCTCTAAACAAGTCATGCTTTAATTGTCAGCAAACAATACTTGCAAAAATGGAAGCTACTATCACCTTGCTGATCTGTGAATCAATATCCAGGAGACATTTTATCCAAAACACTCAGATCAGATTAACTCTGCAGGCTGGCGCGCTGTCTGGGGATAAGGGAGTGAGATTTAGGGACAATGGCAAGACCAGCCAGTGAGCTCTTCTGCTGATAAAGCACCATTTATTGCCTTAATAAAACACTCTATCAAATCTCTTTTAGCTTTTATAATCTGCATAGGGGAGTTCGGCTCTTGATAATAGCAGCCTAGTTTGTGACAGACCAACTTTTGCCTTGAGAACTACTGGAAGAAACTGGACAAAAAGAAACAAACAAAACTGAAGATACAAAGAGATCTACCCTTAAGGCAGTGGGTATTTGGGGAACTAAGATCTAAGGAAAAGCAAAAAGCCAAGAGATGTGAGTCTAGCATTTGGCTCCGTTCTCCACCCAAGGCAATGACAATTCTAAAAGCAGTTGCTAAGAGACTGAGAAGAAAAAAAAATGTTTCCACAGTCCTGTGGGAATGGGAGAAGGAAGCAAAAATGGAGTTTATATTCACCCAGGAGGACGGGTCCTTGAAATCAGTAAGGGTTTCTCTTGGGTCCCTTGTATCTCCACACAAGGTTATAGGTGAACCAGAAACCAGCAATCACTAATACGGAAACATCTAATTTAAAATATATTCGATTCCCAATTAATTAAGGAGATCATCTCTAATTCAGCTGTCTTCCTGAAGCAGAAGTAAATCCTTATTCCATGTTTTTAGGTAAATATACAGGATTCAATAAATAGAATTTGACATAGAAGAAGAAAAGACTAAGAACCAAAGAAAAAGCCATATAATAAAAACAAATGCAGAAGAAAAGCAACTAAAATATCAGATTGAATACCTTGAAATAATGATAGTTAAAATGTCCAAAACATTAAAAAAATAAGAGAATTGGCAGAGAACTAGAAACTCTAATAAACTACACAATGAAAGTTCTAGAAGTAAAACCATACAAAACCGAGACAAATGCTAGATGTAGTTTGAGAGATAGTTTAGGTAGAAGGGTGAGAATAAAATACCAAGAATGAAGCAGAGTGAAAAAAGTATGACAAATACTAAAAAGATTTTTCTTTTAATTTTTAAGTTTTTGGCCACACCACACGGGATGTGGGATCTTAGTTCCCCGGCCAGGGATCAAATGCGCACCCCCTGCAGTGGAAGCGTGGAGTCTCAACCACTGGCCCACCAGGGAAGTCCCTAGAAAGAATTTAAAAGAGATACTGGACTTGGGTAAATTCTGACATGTGTGTAATTGTAGTCCCAGAAAAGAGGAGAAAAATAATGGGGCAGAAGCAATATTTGAAAATGTAATGGCACTCAGTTTTCCAAAATCAGGGAAAAACATTAAGCTACACATTTAAGAAATGATAAAAACCTCGAAAAGGATAATCACTGGAAAACCATATCTAAACACTGCTAAAATTCAAAGACAAATAGAAAATCTTAAAAATCAGTCGGAAAAAAAAATATGCATTACCTTCATAGCAGGAACGCTAAGAATGATAGCTGGGAAACCAAAATACAACTATTTTTAATTATTTCTAAAAGGTACTAAAAGAAAATAGTAGTCAATATAGAAGTGTCTACCCAGTAAAATTATCTTTCAGAAAATGGAGGTAAAACTTTTATTTATTTTTTGGCTGTGTTGGGTCTTTATTTCTGTGCGAGGGCTTTCTCTAGTCGTGGCAAGCGGGGGCCACTCTTCATCACGGTGCGCGGGCCTCTCACTATCTTGGCCTCTCTTGTTGTGGAGCACAGGCTCCAGACGCGCAGGCTCAGTAGTTGTGGCACACGGGCTTAGTTGCTCCGTGGCATGTGGGATCTTCCTAGACCAGGGCTCGAACCCGCGTCCCCTGCATTAGCAGGCAGATTCTCAACCGCTGCGCCACCAGGGAAGCCCGAGGTAAAACATTTTTAAACAGACAAAATTTGAGAACTCTGTCATCACGGACCTTCACTAAAAGTAATACAAGTGTTCTCATGCAGAGGGAAAATGATATTCAAGGCAGAAGAGCAGATGAAAGTGAGAGTAGAAGTGATTACTGGGTATACAGTTTCAGTTTTACAAGATGAAAAGGGTTATGGAGATGGATGGTAGTGATGGTTACAGAGCATGATGTATATATTTAATATCACTGAACTGTACACTTAAAAATGATTAATATGGTAAATTTTCTGTTATGTGTATTTTACCACAATAAAAAAAATTGAAAGAAAAGTACACACACGCACAAACACAAAACGGTGAGGAATAACAACAAATAATCAGCACCCACCAGCAGCTTAAAAGATAGAATGTTCTGGTAACTGGTACATCACTGATGAGTCAGTGAAGTCATGGTTCACTGGCTTGTTTTCTGCCATTGGATTAACACACAAGGGACACCAACTGGGCTGTGAATGAGCAGTCCTTTCCTTCTTAATGAACAGTCCTTGCCTAAAATTTTTTTAAAAAGTAAATCATTGTTTTTTACATTTATTTTTTATTGAAGTATAGTTGAGTTACAATGTTGTGTTAATTAGTGCTGTACAGCAAAGTGACTCAGTCTTTTTCATATTCTTTTCCATTATGGTTTATCACAGGATATTGAATACAGTAAGTCCCCTAAATATGAACCTTCGAGTCACGAACTTTCAAAGATGTGAACCTGTGTTCTCATGTCCAGTTATGTAAGTTAGTTCACGTGTCTGTAAGGTTACTGTACTGTAAAATGAAAAATGTTTTCTTTCTTTTTTGTGTTTGTTTTTTATTTATTGTTATTTGTGTGAAAAGTATTATAAACCTATTACAGTACGGTACTGTAAAGCCAACTGTGTTAGTTGGGTACCTAGGCTAACTTTTCTGGACTTCTGAGCAAATTGGAGTTACGAACACGCTCTTGGAGCAGAACTCCTTTGTTATGTAGGGGACTTACTGTGTAGTTAGTTCCCAACAGGGTGGGACCCTGTTGTTGATCCATTCTGTATATACCAATTTGCATCTGCTAATCCCAAACTCCCAATCCATCCCTCCCCTACCCCCTCCCCGTCTTGGCAACCACAAGTCTGTTCTCTGTGTCCCTGAAGTAAATCATTATTGATTACGTGGAACAGTACATCATAATGTCTTGTGGAATCTGACATTCACATACAAGAAAAGATTCGACATGAGCAACGGTCTATGAGCCAGAGAAAGGGAAAAGCTCTCTGAGGCCCATGCATTGACCAGGATGAGGTAAACGTATTCATTTAAGTTGGACTTGAATGAATCGAGTGCATGCTGTCACTTTAGAGAAACTTCTAAAGAAATAATAGAAGAATAGACTAACTTACAAGCTCATAGAGGGTAAATGCAATAATAAATAGTAAATCAAGCAATTTTATCATTGGCTTCCCCAGAAGAAAAGCCTGAAGGAAAAGACTTGTGAGCTGATTGTTTCTTGGGGATGTGAGCCCAGGAGCAGAAATTCATGGAATTCATGGCAGGAGCTGCAGCAGGGAAGGAGAGAAAGCCAGTCTAGGCATGCGTTACTAACTTACCCACCACGATGAGGGACAGGGCTGTATCCTACGTGCGGGGACTGTCTGAGGAGACCTGATGAAACACAGGTTACAGCTGTGCACCTGGGTGTAGAAAGGGATGAACAAGGCTTCGTCCTCTGCCACATTGCTTAAAGGTGGCCCTGTAGGCATTAGCTCCTCCGAACCCTTGGATTCTCAAGGGTGTCGAGAACTGCAGCTTAGGGAAGTTCCTTCTCAGGCAGTGAGAGGTGTGGTACGAGCAGGCTTAAGGCAAGGCATCCTCTGGTATCACCTGCGGGAAGCTGGTCAGAGTCTCCATGAAATTGACGTGTGAAGCAGTAGTTAGAGAAAGAAATAGGACGAGTTAGATTTTGAACAGGTGGGCGAGAGGCTGTGTTACAGGAGTTGGGGTGTTGTTTCTGGAGAACCCCCCAAGTCTCTTTGTTCAGGTCCTACAGAGCCTGTGACCTACTCAGTTTTCTTTCCACAAAACTCTACTTTGTGATCCAGAGTGTGTGTCTCTTGTATGCAACTAAAATTCCTGACTGCTGGGAAGGAGAACACTGAATATTCAGGCATCTCCTTGAGTTCAAAGAACCAAATATTTAAAGGAATATCAACAAGAAATAATTAAGATTCCTCAGTAGAGACATTACAACAGAAGGTAGCTTTATGAGTTACATTTGGATCTCACATTAAACATCTGGAGAATCATAAGTACTTGGAGAACTGAAAGAGTTATCTGGTGAAACCAGTTTCTGAACAGAGAGCCATGTGAGCTCAGATACTAAAAGAGAATGTTCTAGATGTGGAAGGGAAGACATGCTCAAATGTTGATGTAGGGAAGGTACCTCAAGCTGTAGGAACAGTATCTGGACTGCCATTCAGAATGTATTCAGGCTTAAGCATTATATCTAAATAAAAGAGAAATACTTTAAAAGTCCTTTTGTACAAAAAAAATTAACATGAAAAAGTAAAAATTTAACTTGGAGTGGGGGTGATATGTTCAAAAAAGAGAATGCATAAAATTATATATCTTTAATTTGCTGTTCTCCCTTTACATTAATTATCACTAACCTTTTAAATGGAAGGAGAAAAATATTTGGCCCTAATTTTCTTTTTTGGTGGTGTCTTTGTCTGCTTTTGGTATCAGGGTGATGGTGGCTTCATAGAATGTCTTTGGGAGTGTTCTCTCCTCTTCAGTTTTTTGGAAGAGTTTGAGAAGGATGGGTAGAAGTTCTTCTTTGTATGTTTGGTAGAATTCGCCTGTGAAGCCATCTCGTCCTGGACTTTTGTTTGTAGGGAGTTTTTAAATTACAGACTCTATTTCACTTCTGGTGATTGGTCTGTTCAAATTATCTGTTTCTTCTTGAGTCAGTTTTGGTGGGCTGTATGTTTCTAGAAACTTGTCCATTTCTTCTAGGTTGTCAAATTTGTTGGCAGGAAAGAGAAAAATATTGAAGTGAAAGTGGAAGCATAAGAAGTGGGATAAGAGTTTCTTGTGATTTAATGATCATTTAATTTTCCAAATTCGTAAAATAACAATCCGAGTTATTATACTAAAAGAATGAATAAAGCCATGTTTCTGGTGATGGAGTGGGCCGGGGGAGGCTATTTACTGGAAGATGGGAATTAGGTAGAATCTCCCACAAATGACTGTTCATTTAAAGCTCCACAAATAAGATGGAAAATTATGTAATTTAAGGAGCACCTAAAAGAGCTGGCAACGTTTAGGTTACAGCATAGAAGAGTAGAAGTGGGGAAATACTTGCAAAATTGTCATGCATCTTTAAATGCATCTTTAAGTGTTTATGTAACAGAGATCCTCATCTTTTCTAGATATCTAGGAGAATTACAGTATCTCACGGCCTGTGCCTAGACCAAGGAGTGGAGAAGTGCCTTTCTCATATACTTTCATCCCCTCTTATGTCTCTTTTACCTAAAGGTTGGCTTAAAGAATTAATGTCTGTGTCAGTAATGGTTTTCCATGAAAAATAAAACGCTTCTTCAGGTAGAGAAGAGAGTTGAGTTTCCTGGGTACCTGAGCCCTGGAACCAGCCAACCTGTGCTGGAAACCAGCCTCCACTTACCACCTGTGTGACCTGAGGAAAATTAGGTGAATTCTGAGTGTCTCAATCTCCTCATGTATAAAATGGGGATAATAATGTATCTTTTTCTAAAGCTGAAGTATAATTATGAACGTAAAGCACTTAGAATAAGCAATTCCACTTCCAGGTATATACCCAAAAGAATCGAAAACAGATATATGAACACATTTGTGTACACCCATATCCACAGCATTATTCACAACAGCCGAAAGGCGGAAACCACGCAAGGTCCATCCACAGGTGAATGGATAAACAAAATGTGATCTAGCCACACAATGGAATATTATTCAGCCTCCTAGAGGAAGGAAATTCTGATACAAAAGGACAAATATTGTGTGATTTCAGTTTAGGAGGTACCCAGAATACTCCAGTTCAGAGACAGAAAGTAACATGGTGGGTGCCAGGGGCTGGTTGAAGGAGGATTGGGGAGTTCTGGCTTAGCCGGTGCAGGGTTTCAGTTTGGGAGTACGAAAGGGATCTGGGGGTGGATAGTGGTGATGGTTGCCCACAGCGTGCACGTAATTACTACCACTGAACTGTGCACTTGAAAATGGTTATAATGGTAAATTTTATGTAGTGTGTGTTTTACTATAATTTTTAAACACGCTTCAGCTGATGCTTAGAGCAGTGGTTCTCGGTCAGGTGTCAGTACCGGCAGCAGTGTCAGCCTCACCGGGGACCTGTTAGGAAAACAAATTCTCAGGCCCCACTCGCAGTCGACTAAATCCTAGACTTCGAGGGTGGAGCCCAGCCTTGTGTTGCAACAAGGCTTCTAGGTCACTCTGGTGTACGTGAATGTTAAAGTGTGAATTTTACAGGAGGAGACAGCTGTAAGCAGTTGCCCAGTACTAGCTGTAATGACATCACTTGTCTTCCTTTTCTGTATTCTTTTTTTAAAAAATTTTTTTTTAACATTTACTTATTTATTTATCTGGTTGTGCTGGGTGTTAGTTGCGGCAGGTGGGCTCCTTAGTTGTGGCTCATGGGTTCCTTAGTTATGGTTCACCGGCTTCTTAGTTGCAACACGTAGGCTCCTTAGCTGTGGCATGTGAACTCTCAGTTATGACATGCATGTGGGATCTAGTTCCCTGACCAGGGATCGAACCCAGGCCCTCTGCATTGGGAGCGTGGAGTCTTATCCACTGCACCACCAGGGAAGTCCCTCTTTTCTGTATTCTTTAGGCTTCCTTGATTTATTACCCAGAAAACATTTGTGCTTTTGTTTAATTCCATATTTGCCTTCTTGATAATAGCTACTCTGATGTCTCAGCCAAAATGGCTAACAGAAGAAGGAAATATTTAGGGATAAGCCGTACAGTAAGTTATTGGCTGGTGGAGGCATATCCCCAAGGCTTATCTTTCATGTATTTGAGTAACAGGTAGACCAGAGGTCGTTTCCATAGTAACACATACTCTGCACTTTATAATTTGCAGAACGTAGAAGGAAATTACGGACAGTGCCTGTGGAAACTACAGTTTTTCTGAAGAATGTTTGTAATACCGTAAATTGGCATGTTCCCTCTCATGATAAACCTAGAGGTCATGGATTTTTCAAATGGGTTGTAAGCATCTGGGGGGAGGCATTGTAATCCTCATTAAACTTCCGCAAACCGTAGAGACCTCTTTATTCTTAAAATGAACATGCTGTGAAGGAACTCATTGCAAAATACCCAGACTGCGACAGACATTAACCTCCTACATCAATAGCTTCTGCTTTTACCAAACTCCAGTAAAACTTAGGAATTCTCAACTCAAAGCACTTTCCTTCTGCAATCAAGTTTGCTTTCTGCGAACCCATGAATCACATCACTTTCCCTGTTCTGAACAAAACCTAAACCAGATTCCTTTCCCTCATTTTCGTCAGGCCTCCAAATTGGTAAACTCTTTCTTTACTCGATTCTTGGTAACTAAAGGTTGTTTCTTCAGGTAAGTAAGCTCTCAGAAAATGCAGCTAACCCTGGTTTTTGCAGGGGCTAACAACGTGTACTCGATATTTTGGAGGAATGACTCTATAATGGATGTCTATAGACGGAGTGCTGGACCCCATCAGTGGATCTGAAAGCTTGTCTTGGTGTAGTTTCAGGCCACCCGTGATGATGTGTCTTGAAGTGTGTGTCTTAGGGCTCCGGGCTGGAGCCAGTGAGACTTATTTTGAGCTCAGCTGTGCCACTTATTATGTGGCCTCCTGCAAGTCACCTGGGCCTCAGTTTATGCATAAATTAGACTAGATTCTCCCTAAGTTTCCTTCTAAATCTAAAGGTGTTATGACACTTCCCCCCAACCCACAAGGGGAAGTTTCTGAAAGCAAGCTGGATGTTCCTAATTAGTGACTAGTGACTCAGAGGGAAAAGAAATATAAAAAATGGTTTCTGATTCATGGTCAGCTTTCACTGGAGGAATCAAAATGAAGCAAAACTCTGAGTGCCCATTAAAGGATAATTTGGTTTGGGGAAGGACATAGGCCTATATATACAAAACCATCTTTAGAAACGTCACATAGAGATGACCCTCTGAGTCCTGTGCACGAGGACTCCACCAAACTGAAAGGGACCTTCTGGGGGAGGGGAAGGTGGTGGCTTCATGCGTAATAGCTAAATAATGCAAAACCTGAGTGTCATTTATGTTTTGTAGAGGGGTCAGATTTTATCCTGCGCAAATTGAAATGTTCAACAGAAGTAGTTGTTTTTTTTTGTTTTCTCAGGTGTTCTATGACTTGTTTTGAATTCCGACTCCTAAAAGTAGCAATCTACGGCAAGGAGGTCAGAAACCCACAGGATGATTTAAAAGCAAACAAATTCAAGGCAATAGTTTCTTCCAGTTCAAACCCGTCTCTTTCTGTTAATTCTAGTTCATTAGGAGAAAGAACCAGCAAAGTTTAAATCCCTTCTTCTGGCTATTTCTCCATATTCTATGTTTCCTTTTTTCCTCCTTATTCCCAAGAGGGCTGCTGGGTGAAGAGGGAGACCAGACCATACATCCTAATGATGGATGAAGTCATCCTCTGTTCCCTCTGCTCTCCCCCTACATGTGAAGCCTGCTGAAGCTCCTGGTAGGTCTCCCTTTGAGTGACTTATCTTTCCTGCTACTGACTGGGGGGCTGTTGATGATGTCTGGTACCCACTGCTGTTTCTAGCCTTTGCCTCCAGTTAAAAGGCCCCCACTCCCTGCCGTCTCCTTGTCCCACCCCGAGACCTCCACAGGTCACTGGCCCAGAGTGTCCTGGATGTCCTCCTGATCTCAGCACATGGGAACCCCTGGGGATTGTGCTGGGCAATGTCATCTGTGAGGCTTGGACTCAGGGCGCTATCGCAAGCCTTTTATCCAGGACCATTTTTCACCCTGTGCTCTGTGTAGCTCTCGTAGCATCTGAGTGGTGATGTGCAGTTGGCACCCTCAGTGGGCAGTTCTGGTATAGTTACTGTCACTCACATCCCCCTTGACCTAGTCCCAGGAGCATGAAGGATGGCGGTCCTCTCTCCAGGTTCAGGTCAGGACACTGAACCTAGTAATGGCACCACTCTCTTTCCACCAACAGAAGCTCCTTGCTTTTTCATCCTGATGATAGGGATTGCACATTCAAGCAATCTTCCATTCGACCTGCTACCCTACATCATTACTCACAGTGAAACTCCATACTCTGAATCATCCTGGCTTAGTTCTTACAGTGCAGGAGAAAGATTTTGAACTTAGTTGACCCTCTTGTCATGAACAAAGCCTATTCATCCGTCAAAAGCTATTAGATCACTTGGGCTCAGACGTCTTAGTTAAAAGTCAAATGCAGAATAACTGATGCTGGGTGTTTTCCTCTATCTTTTAACAATCCGCTCTTCCTTGATGCAACACATGCCTTTGGCCACATAGAAAAATATCTGACACTGATTGGGAGCCTACTCTGTGCTAGGTTGTGTTCTAAGCCCTTGTTATATTGATTGACTTAATTCTCTCAACCATACTAGGAGACAGGTACCATTAATACCCCCATTTTGCAGAGGAAACTGAGGTTTAAGTGAATTAGAAGACTTGGCTAACAGCATGTATCTAGCAAGTGATGGAGCTACTATCTTGGGAAAGTACCACCCCAAGAGCCATAATGAGTTCATTTTTATCAGCTATATATACTGTTTATTTGTTATATATATTTATTATATATGTTTACATTTATTATTTATAATATCTATCATGATCTATTTCTATGCATTATATATCATAAATATATATTATTATATACTTCCTATTTATATATTGATTTCCATATATATACATAAAAGGTACTAAATACTAAAGGATTTAGTACTTAATTAGCCAGTTATTCTCTTCTTTTTGTTTTCATATTTTTAAGGCAGAACAACCACCTTCATGGCTCTCTTGGATGGTAAGCGAAAGAGTAGCTGCT
>NW_020185335.1:5053022-5106871 GCF_003031525.2 Neophocaena asiaeorientalis asiaeorientalis | reverse complement strand
CCAGTTTTCCTCCTCCACGGCAGCTCTGCTGACCCCGAGTTCTTCTCAGATTTCAGTTTGAAACCCCTCTCCCTGCAGGTGGCCTTTTCACCATCGTAGTACCTCCTGAGGCATGTCAAAATCCAGTTGCCAGGGACTCCCCTGGTGGTCCAGTGGTTAAGACTTTGCCTTCCAGGGCAGGGAGAGCGGGTTCGATCCCTGGGGGAACTAAGATCCCACATGCCTGGCGGCCAAAAAACCAGAACAGAAAACAGAAACAACATTTTAACAATAATTCAATAAAGACTTAAAAAAAAAATCCAGGTGCCAGGACTGGACTGGGTTGTAGACCATCCAGTTTAGTTTTTGATTGGATGGGGGCCCACAGATGAGCGCTTGAGCCGCAAGCTGTAACCTCCACCCCTTGACTTTCCACGTCTGTCCGTATTTGGAGGCCCCTGAGGCCCCCAAAGCAGAGACTGCCAAGTTGAAGTTAGTATTCACACTTCTTTTGTTCCCAGGATGTGCTGTGTTTGGTTGCTGTGTTATGACAGTGTGTTCCCACAGTCTAAGCCCTTGCTTTCCACCTTCACTTACTTACCTGAACTAAATGGCCCCTGACAGCTTTTCTGTGCGCAGCCTTGACCCCCAGGCGCTTCCTGATAAGCCTGAAATTACGGTCAGGGGTGTCAGTTCGTACACACTGCCATGTCACATGCTCTGTGAGGCAGTGACTATATTTTGTTCACTTATATGTCCCCGGCACGCAGTACACTACTTGGGACATGGCGAGCACTCAACGGGTGTTTTCTTCAGTTGTTAATTAACTAATGGCACTAGCTTGTGCTCTTATCAGTTGATTTAAATGTCAGTTCATTAACTATCCTGAAGAAGCAGATGTGGTTTTACATGCTTAATTTATAAGGAGGAAGCCTTTTGATGATCATGGGTTTTGTTTTAAAATCTTAAAAAAAAAATTAGGAGGACTTAGTGATTTGATGAACCGTGGAATTAATTGCTTGCTCTCCCCAAGTTCCATCACTCTCTCCCGAGTCCAGTCTGTTAAAGATGCTTTTGACAGCTCTGACACGTTGTTTTACATCTTAACTAGCAGGTCAACTCACCTTCCTTGTGAACAAGGAACCATCTTTCATGTTTGCTTTCCTTATTCCAGTGTAGTTCTCTGGAAACAAAGCTATCAGCTGTCATTGTTTTTCTATCATTATAATTTCAAGTGACATTATCACAAGCTTTGTCGGCCCTCTGGGATACTTAGAAGTATTCATTAACCTCATATCACAAAGTAAAGCTCTCTTAAAACTAAAAATGCAAATATTTCAGTAGCTTATTTTTCTCATGGTTAGTTATCAATAATGATAGAAGTTTTGTGAGTCAAGTGGCATTTTTACAAAAGAAGAAAATGTGTGTGCTCTTAACCACATCAAAGCTATTTTAAATAATGTCCAAATAACTTCAAATTATCAGAATGTTAAAGGCAAGAAATAATTCATCAGTTTGAAGTCATGCCCAATTTTTCTACATTCTAATATTGCCTTTTCTTTTGCACTGGATTTGGGCAAATATTCTCAAGGATAATTAAAGACAGGTGAAATACCTGGCCCTTACTATTAATTTGAGACCAGAGTTACCCCAAATGGGAGAAAACATTCTCCTGCTAATGGTAATATCATATAGTGCCTTGCTTTCTATTTTTTATATATCATTTTCCCACCAGTATTCAGTTTTTGAGTAACAGGTCCTAGACACTTCAGCAATTAAATCCAACTTTCCCACAAACCTCCGTGGCCATAGGGCAAGTAAGAGGCCAGAGACAAAGATTCAAAATCCAGTTGGTTAGATTGTGTCTGTGCCTGTTCCTCCTTGCCATTTACTTCTATATACAAATTGTTAATTCACTGTTTAGTTTAACCATGTTCCAGGTAAATTGTGCATTAAATATTTTAAGCACTACACAGATTCGCCATTTACCACGTAGTGGCTGTACTAAACCTCACAAATGTACTTTAAAGGAAGAGAAATAGCTATATTCTTTGTGCACCGCTAATTCCCTATCATCTTAAATATTTTCCAGTTATTTAATTTCTACCCCTGGGAAAGGCACAATCTTTCATATAATAAATACTGTGTAATCAGAGGAATGCCATTTCTCTCTCAAACCAATTTTCATTAAGTAGAGGATATAGACTAACCCCAAAAAACTTCTGCTTTCAGTTGTCATCTCTTTTAGAAAAAGAAAGCTACAAAGTATCATTTGCAACTTAAAATGTCTTTCTGAAAGGCCACCATTCACTGAAATGCCACATTCAGAGATGCTTTCTTTCTTTCATTCTGATGGCTTTTAATAAGTAAATTCACAGCCACTGCAACAGTTTCTCTAAGAATGTGTTGAGACTTAAATAAATAATATACCTGAGTGTGTGTTTTGTGGGGGGCGGGGTACTGAAATCACTTTCAGAAGTTCACAAGACTGTTCTAGATAATCACCTTCCCGAATACCTGAGAGGAGGTAAATGAAACAAAACTCTAATCACACCCTGTACCGTTCAGAGAGCATGGCCACATTTAGTGTTGCTGTTTTCATTTTCATATGATCAAGAGTTTCCACTAGGATCAGTGGATATTACTCGGTTTTGGAACTGCACTTCAGGGCAATTTATTTCCATTGCTGGATTAAAAACATCGATTGGCCTGCATGATCCTGCCCCTGTGACCTCCATCGGCCTCTCTTTCCCACTCACAAAATTTTCTGTGGTCTGGTCACCACTGTTTCCTTTCCTCCTACTTCTTTTTTTTTTTTTTTAACTTATTTATTTATTTATTTTTACTGTGTTGGGTCTTTGTTGCTGTGCGCAGGCTTCTCACTGCGGTGGCTTCCCTTGTTGTGGAGCATAGGCTCTTGGCGCGCAGGCTTCAGTAGTTGTGGCATGAGGGCTCAGTAGTTGTGGCTCGCGGGCTCTAGAGTGCAGGCACAGTAGTTGTGGCGCATGGGCGTAGTTGCTCCGCGGCATGTGGGATCTTCCCAGACCAGGGCTTGAACCCATGCCCCTTGCATTCGCAGACGGATTCTTAACAACCGTGCCACCAGGGAAGCCCTCCTCCTACTTCTGCCTCAGTTTTTTTGCACATGGTGTTCTGTCAACTTGGAGGAGTCTCCCCCTCCTCTTCTTTGTCCTTGTACCTTAAATGTTACTTTCTCCATGGAGCATTACAGAAACCAAGAAGTTAGGTGTCACCCTGTTACCTGCTCTTGTAGCACCATGTAGAATCTTTCCTTACACACAGATCAATTGTAATTAATGAAAATTGTAATATCCTCCTCCTCCATGGGCTCCAGTCACTACAAGCGTTTCCACCGCCACTGTCCTCTTAATGTCATGTTTTAGTAGCTCAGTACTCATCGATATCCCGCACTGTGCCGTGAGCCATGTCAAGACAGGGCTGCCCTATCCTAACCATATCTTCATCTTTTTATGTGGAGAGTATCACAGTCATTGGCACAAAAGTAGATCTACAAGGAGTATTTAGTGAATGAATGAAACAAACTTGAACTTAACTCGCTGTAACTGCCTAGTCCAGCTCCTCTTCAGGGGGTACTGGACCACGGAAAGATCTCCCAGCCTCAGCACTATTTTTTTTTTTCCCATAAATGTATTTATTTATTTATTTTTGGCTGTGTTGTCTCTTCATTGCTGTGCACGGGCTTTCTCGAGTTGCGGCAAGCGAGGGCTACTCTTCGTTGAGGTGCACGGACTTCTCATTGAGGTGGCTTCTCTTGTTGTGGAGCACGGGCTCTAGGTGCGTGGGCTTCAGTAATTGTGGCATGTGGGCTTAGTAGTTGTGGCTCACGGGCTTAGTTGCTCCACGGCATGTGGGATCTTCCCAGACCAGGGCTCGAACCCGTGTCCCCTGCACTGACAGGCGGATTCTTAAGCACTGTGCCACCAGGGAAGTCCCAGTCTCAGCACTATTAACATTTGGGTCAGGTAATTATTTGGTGTGTGTGTGTGTGTACGCACGTGTTAGTGGGAGAGGGCTGTTCCGTTCATGGTAAGATGTTCAGCAGCATGCATGGCTTCTCTCCACTACATACCAGGAGCACCTCCCTGAGTCCTGACAATCAAAAATGTCCCTAGATGTTACCAAACATGGTCTTGGGTATCAAAATTGCTCCCTTGAGACTTACTTAATAATCCAGTACATGCCTTCCTCTGACCAAAATCAGTCATATTGACAAAATAATAAAATCTTACCATCAATAGTAATAAGACAAATTCCAGTTGTGTCTCTGACTTGCCTAAATATCTTTCGCTGGGTCACCATGTCTACAGAATTCATGACGTGCGCTGTAAATAAAGGCTTTGTTGAAAGCAGGATCTGAGATATCTGCATTGTACTTACTGTCTCTGCCATGAGTTGCTACTTTGACCTTCAGCAGGTGATTAGACCTCCCTGGATTCCAAGTTCTTCATTCTGAAAGCTAGGCTAAATGATTTATACTATTTTTCTCTCTCCAAAATTCTCAGATTCTCTATACAATTCTGTTACCCATGCGAATTGGCAAACACTGTCTTTACACGTTTTGCACTGTGTTCAGGCAACACCTATTGTTTAAAGTATTTTAAAAGATCACATCTGGATGTATCTAAGAATTCAGAGATTGCCGGAAATATTTTGCTTATGAGGTACCAAGAAACCCTGTGCAACACTTTGCATAGTATATTATTTAGAAAATAAAGTGTGTTCTTTCTCTACTAGACTTCAAATAGTAGAGTGCTATGCTGTTGAAAGAGGGGACCCTTAATCTTGGTAACTTATTATGTGGCTTTAGGGAAGTGATTTAATTTCTGTGAACCTACTTTCTCCCATCTGTAGGTTAGAAGTTATAACGGTACCTCATATGGTTGTTGTGAGGTTTAGGGTTTGGTACAATGCCTCATGCATAGTAAGTGTTCAATAAATTTTACTGCTTTATTTTTTAAAACTAATTCTAAGACATTTTTTAGCAATGGCAACTGCTTTAATCAGCAACTTTTTCTCCTAGTGCCACATGTAAGAAACATTCACCTTGTAATCAACGGCATCAAAGATAGGAGATTAGTATTACGAGCTTTTTGGTCCACACATTATATGAGCTCATAGTGTCCAACAGTGTAGGAGCTCAATATAAATTTGTTAAATTAAATATCATGCATCAGTATACATGCATGTTTCAGCGATGTGTGGGCATAGGTTGTTCTACTTTATGGAAAAATGTAGATTTACTGACCTATGTGGAAACCAACAAAAGTCACTTCCTGTTTATGACCTTGATGGTCAGATTAAAAATCTCGTTATAAAATTATCCTCATTTGCATAGAATGTCCTTTACTTGTAACATTTAATTAATATAACTCATCAGAGGTGCTGAATGATAATATATGCCGCTATCCCATTTGGCTAATCCCAAAGGAGCATATGTTTGTTTAGATTTCCCAACTAGAGAGATTAAGGCCTGAAGATGCTGCATTAGAACCTACAGCTATCTTTGTTTATTTTTCCCAAGGCTGCTAATTATGTTCTCAAAATACGATTGGTTGAAGCAATTTGTATGCAAAGCACATCCTATCATTACAATGCCTTTATATCTTTGTCATGTGGCTACTTAGTCCATATAACCTAACAATAACCCATTATCAAGAAAGATGATCTGGAGCAGTGGTTAGGAATCCCCCTGACAATGCAGGGGACACGGGCTTGTGTCTTTGTCTTCATTATGTTTTCTGGACAACTGCACACGGTTACGGTATGGAGCATTCCTTATTCCTTTGGCCCAGACAGCTCTGTTGAGCCTGGTGTCAGTGCGTACATCTGGAGTTCCTGTCTCCTTCATGGAAAATTTCTGGATTTCTCTGAGTGCCTGAGGGGCACGCTTCTTGAAACCCACTCCATGGGGGTGGATATTGTGAACGTTGACAGTATACTCTCTGGTCACCACCTCGTTGATGGCGGACTGGGCCTTCTCGGCGCCCTTCTTTGCGGGAGCCAACCTGCCAGGCCGGGGTTGGAAAGCAACAATTTTCATTTAAAATCACGAAGTTTTGAGGTGGTTTGCTATGCAGGAGCAGAAACATGGTATAGAAAGTAGTACCTAGAAGTGGGATGTTGCCATAGCAAAAAGCTAAAATATGTGGCCTTGGGAAGAAGGAAACTACTTAGCTAAGTTGACCCAAAAAAATGACGAGGAGATTGGTTGGCAAAGACTTGGGAAGTGGTGAGAAAAATTTTATTGGATGTTGAAAAAAATGATGACCCATTGTTTATGGATAAAATCGTCGCTCGTGATAAGTAGAAAATGGAAACAATGTACCTAAACGCACAGCATCTCATCAACTGTGGCTGCCCACTGTGAGTTTAAGAAATGATTTCATTTTTCACTCTAATCTTGTGATAATTATCCATAAAAGCAGCCAAGTTTACTTGAATTGCTTTTTAAAATTTCATACACAATTGTCACTCTTTATGCTTTGGTCTGGAAACTTATTTTAACAATATATCAATTTATTTAATAGATTGGTTTTCTTATTTGTTTTACAAAGTTCATCACATAGTGTTTTTCTTGTGGTTTGCTTGCTTATTTGTATTTTGCCTATATACTACCTGATTTAAATCGTTTGGGCATCTAAATGCATCTTCTCAAGAAAGCCTTCATTTGCTTCTGTGTAAAATTATCCTAAGTAACACCAGAATTACCCATAATATTGTTTAGTGCTAGAGGAATTTTAAAGAAAATGCAGACTCAATTTTTATTTCATGTTCAGTCAGCACTTTTACAGAAGTATTACAGAAGCCAAGTTCTCTCTCAAAGATGGGTAAAAATATCAACATAGGCTAAGAATGGGGAAGAATAAATAACGTAAATCTTCAAAATCGTCCTTTTTAGGATTTTTATTATTTTTATTTATCTGTTACGCATAGGTATTCTATATGTTATACAAGTATATTAGAGAACTGAACTCTGTGGTATCATCATCTCAATAATTAATCTCTATAATTAACAGCCTTTAAATTTTGAAAAAATAAATATAATTATAATAAAATACATAAACAGATAAGCTAAGTATATTTCAAACTCTTGCCAAAAACTACATTTGTTTTTTATTTCCCTGAGAGCAAGTTAGTGCTTCTGAGAATGACGGATTCATGCTTAAGTGGATGACTTTCACTCTGTACACACTCACTACATCTATTTAAGATCAATAACATTTCTGAATATTTTTAAGGAACAAAAAATTTTGCCTTGACGATGATTTCCTTTTCAGGCTCGTATCTATTTGAAGGGATATATTTAAATCATGTCAATATTCATGTTGTCCACATACAGTTGTTGTTTGCTGACATAAAGCAGATTACCCTTGAGCTCATGTTTTAGTCATATCATAGAAGTGCTAGAGAAGCCTGAACTTTTATCTGTAGGTACACATTTTTAAAATTATTTTATTTTTACATTGAAATATAGTTGATTTACAATGTTTCTGGTGTACAGCACTGTTTTATATATACATATGTATATATATAAAACATGTAACAGAGTATATATATATAACGTATCTGACATACTCTTTTTCAGATTCTTTTCCATTATAGGTTATTTCAAGATATTAAATATAGTTCCCTGTGCTCTACAGTAGGACCTTCTTGTCGGTAAACATTTTTGTACAACGTTTGTTTTGCGTGCTTCTAATGACAAAGAATGCCCCACCGTCTACAGTAGTAGCCCTTGTTTAGAATAGTCCCTGACACGTAGGATGATGTCCAGTAAATGAATGATGAGAGAGGAACATCTAAGGTCCCGTAGCAGATGAAAGAATGAGGCAGAAGATATAATAACGTTAAAATCATGATGACACTAAATTAAGCATGATGCTTGGCCGTCTAGGCAGCGAAGCAGTGGAAACATCTACCTGGCATCAGGGAACCTGGATTCCAGTCCTGCATCCTTTACACTTACTCATCCGAGCCTTGATTTCCTCATTGTATTATCAAATCAAACTTTAAAAGATCCAGCTTTAACATGCAAATATTCTATCATTTTTGGCATAATATATCTCCTTACAAATACGATTCTTATCAGGATTTTATGTGTAAGACTGGCAATCTTCTTAGTGTTACTTCCTTTTTCTCTTTTATTCCTTTACTACTGTAGAGTCTTTCTTTTAACTGAAGATTCTGCCCAGCAATAGTGTTCTTGCTAACATAAAGATCAGTTATTTAGGTCTGGAAGAAATCTTACAGATGGTCCTTTCCTATTTACTCATTTTTACATAAGAACTGAGATACTGACACGTAACACGACTTGTTTAAGTTTCTACGTGGAATCGCTGGTAAAGCCAAGATTCTTGCTTTTCTGATTTGCTGCAAAGAGAGTTCTTCCTACTCCTCCATTGTACCAGATCAGGAGAGCAAAGTTTCTTAGTTAGGATTTAATTCGCATCTTCTTGTCTTCTTTCTATCATTTGCTTTTTCTGTATCATTTGCTACATGAGCAGACATAGTATCCTTCAAATAACAATCACCAATCTAGCAGAAAGAGTAAAACACATGTGAGACTGCAATACGGTTATAATTGGTGAAAGTTTATTTAAAACAATAATGCAGCCATCACCAGGAGCAGATTCTTATTAACAAAAACGTTTTTAGCATCTGAACTTTAAATCCCATTCATGTAGTTTTGAAATGTTCTTAACATAGCCAAATCATACTTCTCAATCTTTAATTTGGGGCATTTTGCTTGTAGGGAGTCCAAGAGGCAAAAAAATTTTCTTTCATCTTCTCTTTCCAACCACATGAATCCCCCTGTGCTATAGCTCTAAACCCAGAAAACACATTTATTCCTTTTATTAATTCTTCTTACATCTTTATTGGAGTATAATTGCTTTACAATGGTGTGTTAGTTTCTGCTTTATAACAAAGTGAATCAGCTCTACATATACAGATATCCCCACATCCCCTCCCTCTTGCGTCTCCCTCCCTCCCACCCTCCCTATCTCACCCCTCTAGGTGGTCACAAAGCACGGAGCTGATCTCCCTGTGCTATGCAGCTGCTTCCCACTAGCTATCTATTTTACATTTGGTAGTGTATATATGTCCATGCCACTCTCTCACTTCATCCCAGCTTACCCTTCCCCCTCCCCATGTCCTCAAGTCCATTCTCTACATCTGCGTCTTTATTCCTGTCCTGCCCCTAGGTTCTTCAGAACCGTTTTTTTTTTCTTTAGATTCCATATATATGTGTTAGCATACAGTATTTGTTTTTCTCTGACTTACTTCACTCCGTGTGACAGACAAGATGTGGCACATATATACAATGGACTATTACTCAGCCATAAAAAGAAATGAAATTGAATTATTTGTATTCCTTTTATTAATATCATGGTACTTAGCATATTTTCCCCTGGGACTGGAAGTAGATGGCTGTTTCAACACTTAAAATGTTTACCAGCGGCAGCTGTTTTCATGAATTTGCATCTCAGCACCGTGGGGAATGTTATGTTGGTCTCTAATCCTGAGCTGAAACTGTCAAAGAAAGTAATGCACAGCGGTTGGTAGCAAACATTGTTTGACACACTTGGTAGGTCCTTATACAGGCTGCTCTCTGATCGCAGGTGGGGATTCGCACCAATCTCGGGGTCAGAAACAATAACGCAAATAAAATACCTAACCAGAATTCTTCAACATCTGGGAACCTTTTAAAAAGCCATCTCACCAGCTAGAAAGGATGCTCTTGGCACTAGAAACAGTTCATTATAAGAGACAACTAAAGTATTAGGAATTTTACTCTTCAACATAAGTTAAGCTTAAAATAACTTCTGTGTTTTATTCTGAAATGAAACACACATCCTACATTTCTGTTAAACCTCAGTCCGATAACAAGCCGTAAGTCATTTAATAAAGCAGCTGATCAATTTGATTGAAAGTGGATCACATGAAATAAAACAGAGAGGTGATGACCAGGTCATAAATGTTTCACTTTGGTTATAGATCCAAGCACTATACATTTTGCAGTCACCTGAAATCCTTGGTCACACATCTTTCATCATTTCCTCCCCCCCGGAGCTTTAGCTCACACCATTCTTTCTGTTCTCTGAACTCGCCTAGTAGTTACACTCGGTACGTCAGCTCTTAATTATGGGCTGCGTTGCCTTTGCAGAACAGAATGCTAGCCCTTGAAAGCATCTTGCTAATCCTCTGATCTAACCTCCTTATCTAACAAAATGCCCCCCAAATCGTGATTTGTTACAATATCTGGATCATGCACCTCATGTGTAGCAGAATTGAAACTAGACTTGAAACTTACTGATGTCTAATCCAGGAATTTGCCATCTTTAAATGCAGTGTTCATGTGTCTTCCCAACCAGACTGGAAGGTCTCTGGAATAAAACTGCACATAAGCAGGTATATAATGAATGCTTTAGTCTGATTCTTGTATGCCCTAGAGTATGTTAGAGTTGGAAACAGTAGCGGGAAAAGGCCACTTCAGTAAATTTCACACTTGTCTTAAAATCCTGTTGTGACAGACAGGGTTTTTAAAAGATACTTAAAACATCTAGAAGGTGCGATCGCTTTTGTAAGTTTCAACGAGTCATCGCATAGACTCCAAAATCTATATCCAAATATAAAGCAGTCATTTGATAAAGAGAGATTATTTGGATTATCCTGCGTTCCCAAATTATCATGAGAAACCTTCTCTGTTCACTTAAAACTTTATAAGGAAAATGGTTTCTCCCAGGCATCCACATTTCCAAAGGATTCAGGGATCTTTGGAGAAATGCTAATTATAGGATCAAGACAGAAAAAGAACACGAGGTGCGCCTGGCCTATCTTTAGTGTCCCAAAGTAAGTGCTAAAAACAAACAAACAAAAAACTATGTTGAGAGAATATGTCAAAGGAACACAGGATCCAAGTGAAAGGGTTCCCAATGGCTAAAGATGGGATGATTTGAACAAAAAATAAAGTAGGATTGGATTATAACACAAAGCATAAAATAAATATCCGTGGGTCCATATTGATATTAGCAAATAATTGAGTACATAAATGAATGGAGGAGGGACAAATCTGCCCTGCAGAAGAATTCCACTTATTTTATGTAGATAGTCTGCCCCTAGGGAAGTGAGGCATAAACCGCCCTCCCTAAGTGTGGGTTACACATAGTGACTTCTTTCCAAAGGACACAGTGTGGAAAAAATTAGAATAAGTAACTTGATGGTGGAGAAACCTAACAAGACCTCAGCCCAGTGGTTAGAGTTAACACCAATAGTGATGAGTCACATTCATTTATGTGCCCTTGATACGATGTGATAAAAATGATACTTTACCGGTGTTATTCCTGCCAAAACCTGTAACCTACGCTAGTCATGAGAAAAATTTCAGAAAATTCCCTATAGAGGGACATTTTACAGAATCCCTGGCCATTACTCAAAACTGTCAAGGTCATCAAAAACAAGGAAAGTCTGAGAAGCTATCACAGGTAAGAGTAGCTAAAGGAGACACGACAACTCAATGTACTGTGTTATCATGAATGGAATCCAGGGACAGAAAAGGCACATAAGGTGAAAACTAAGAAAATCTAACTACAGTATTGACTTTAGTTAATAGTAATGTATCAATATTAGTTCAATAAAATTAACAAAGGTGCCAAGCAAATATAAAATGTTAATCATAGGGGAACTGGGTGTAGGTTTATGGGAACAACAGTGTATACTGTGTTCACAATTTTTCTGTAAATCCAAATTTTTTTCTAAAATAAAATGTTGATTTAAAATAAATAAATTGGCAAAATATCTGAACACACAAGTTAATACAAAATTAAATACACAAATTGCTCTTAAGCACACGAAGAGATGCTAATCAAGGATGTGCAAATTAATACCGCAGTGAAATACCACTGCATCTGACAACACCAAGGGAGGGTGAGTGTTTGTTGCAACTGGAACTCCTCCAGATTGCTGGTCAGGGTGCAAACTTATAAAACCATTTAGGAAAACAGTTAGAGGGTTTCTTTAAAATTTAAACATATACTTTCCCTGTGACCCAGCAATTAAACTCCTAGCTATTTATTCAAAAGGAATAAAGATATATGTCTACACAAAGACTTGCACGCAAGGATTCATAACAGCCTTATTCATGAGATCCCAACCCTGTAAATTCGTAAGAAGTTTTTTATAAACAAATTGTGTTCAGTAATAAAATGATGATTACATATTTTTCTAGTAATTTTGCTGTATGTATTATCTCCAGAATATCAAGATGTTATATAAAGACAAAGATGATAACCCCATGTTTTATGTTAGCCATACTATCATTTATTCATATCTGTTCAAGGATAACCAATCTATTTTTAAATAATTTCCCCTTATAGATTTCCACTCCGATTCTAATTATCCAGCCATGCTCAGTAACAGTGAGATGACTTTCTCCAAATCACCAAAAGTAAGATTCCTTTCCCAACGTGATTTTAAGCTCTAGGTAGTTCAACTCAGACTTACTTCAAAGGAGGCTGCTTGTGATTTTTTTTTTTTTTCTGTGGGGACATTTGGCTGACTCTCTACGTCAGAAAATTCTTTGCACTAATGAGAAATGGTTAGATGCATCGTTGTGTGTTATTTTTATTTATTTCCTCCTGAATTAGATCAGGTGTTGTATTTTGTTTCCTCAATATTATACTCTGAACCAAGACGCAAAATTAATGTATTACGTTTAGGTTTTTAATAATGATATAATATTTACAATTGTGGTTGTGTTTACAGAGTAGCAGCCATTTATATAAAAAGTGAAAATTTATATATTATTATTCCAATATTTTGGTTTTATTAAATCAGAGCATCTAAGGAATGATTAAACATTTAATGATTAAACCCAGATTGTTGCCTTAAACACATATATGTTCATCATTTTTGAGTAAAATAGAATTATTATTTCAGGTCCACTAACTACCATTTTTTAATTTAATAAGGTTCTGTTGAGCTTGCCTCATTTATTTAAAAACACTCACGTAGCCTATACTGAAATTAAATGATGAGGCATCTCCATATATTTCTACTGACACTAATATTTTGATGGCTAATACTTTGCCTCTGATTTAAGAGTCTGGTTATTGGCAGTGAAGATAATCCATGAGACCTGCTTCTTATAAAGAATTGTTCTAGAAGATGTATTACTTTAGATATTATTTATTGCATATTTCCAGACTTTAAATTGTTTGGAGCCAAGGATTACTTCTGAAAATGTTCTTTGAGTTCGAAGAACTCACCTTGTCCTGCCCAAAAGCGTGAGTAAATCACTCCTCAGCAGCAAAGCAAAGAGAAAATAAAAGTCATAGGGACACATTAAGGTTATTTGCTAGGACATTTCTGAACTATGCCGAAGTTAAGATGCGTTCACACATTATGAGGATAGTCTTAAAGTGAGCTGCATTCTTACCAAGGTGTTTTGCGTAGTTTGGAGGGCAGAGTTTCGTTAGAAACAATAACACAGTCTCTAAACATCAGTGCCAAAGCAAGAGAAAAATGCGTGAGTCCAAATTCATTAATTCACACCTTCCTTTCCCTCCCAAATCAGGGAGGGAAATAACATCAGTTTCCCTACGTTTGAGCAAACCATTAATCTGGGATGTATTTTTGATACCTCCCTGTTTTCTCAGTTTAGTCAGTCACCCAGCCATACCAGTTTTAACATCCAAATATCTATAGAAAACTAACCACAGGTAATTAGACTGTAATCAGTCTCCTATCCCATATTTTCACCTTCTCGTCCCTAGATTACTGCAAAAGTATCTGAATTTCCTGTTCTGGAGGCATTAATTGTCTTCTTACATTGAAAACCTGATCACCTACTTAAAACTAAACTAACTGCTCAATGGCCCAAGGATAAAGACCACTTTTTATCAAGGTCTGTACAGACTTCATGATTTGCCCATAATTTCATTTTTACGCTCTGTCTCTTCCTTTTCTTTGTTCAACAGACACATTGGCCTTCTCTCATTTACATGCTTGTAAACCCTGCCACAGGGCCTTTGCACAAGCTGATCCTTGGCCTGAAATGTCCATGTTGCTCAAAACACTTGTCACACGTCCACATCTGTACAGGTGTCAGTTCTTCAGAGAAACAAGTCATGGTTCCCTAGGCCCTGTTCATACACTCTTTCTTTACAATATCGGTGCACATTTTTTACTGCTCTGTGTTTAATAATGTACCAGTGGACATTGGGCTCAACATCTTATTCTGAACACTAAATAGAGTGAAGCAAATGTTTTTTGATGAATGAAAAAATACTTATACGTCACCTCCTTTGTTCCTGGCAGTGATCTGGCTCCTGCAGAAATAACAGCAAATTCTTTGGGGACGAATTGTTAAGAGATGATAAACAAATGTCAGGGAGCGTGTAGAAATACTGTGTTCTACAGATAAGGAAAAAACATATTGAAACCTAGCAGGGGATAGAGTGACAGGGGGATATCCCCTGGTCAAAGACAGTCTCTCTGAGAAGCTGACACCGGAGAAGGAGTTAAATGACCTGAGACATTCTGCTTTCTGGTCACATCACACAGAGTCTCGCAGGCATGTTACTTTTGAACTTGGAATTTTATTCTGAGTGAGATGAGAAGTCATTGGAGGGTGATGAGCAGGGTGTGATGTGGTCTGACTCGGTAAATAAAGTGATGTGTTCTGAATATATAATAAAGAGTCCCTCTGGTTGCTCCGTGGGGTACAGACTTTATCACGGAAAAGGCAAAACATGTAGATTAGTGATCAGATTACTCCAATCATGCAGAAGAGAGATGTTTGGATTCCGAATCTTTGGAAGGTAGAGCTTTCAGGATTTGCTGGAGGAGAAGATGGGTTTGGGTGAAAGAGAGAGGTATCCAGATGACCCCAAGATTTTAGTCTCAGCAACTGTAGGAGAACTACCCTCCCCTGAGAGATGGAAGCCAAGGAGGGGGTGTGGTGCAGGTTTGGAGGGTGGGTTTGGCGAGAGAATCAAGAGCTAGTAATTATTTTAAGAGAACTCAGTTTTCTCCATGGGTGAAAGTACCTCAACATAACAAATCACTTAGAGCATAAGAAACTCATGAACCAGAAATCATGCTCGGGGGATTCTACGTTGAAATATTAACATTATGCTGTGAAGGAATTATAAAATATTTATATAGTGCTAATTAATTTTTAAGTCTTTTTTTTTCTTTAAAGAGTTACCTTTTAAGGCCAGTACAGGGCCTGATACGAATTTCTCTCGATGGTTTAAAGCCTATGGTTTTAAGTGACTGTAGCAAACATAATGTCTAATTCATTACCTCTTGACTATGTTGATTTATTATCACTAGGTGATATTTGCTGAGGGTATCACCACATTGTACCTTCTTAATGATTACAATAATTCTTTTGTAGTACTGAAAATCTGTGAGGGACAGGATAAAGAGTTCACACTTAAAGAGGCTGAATTTGAAATGTCCTAACAGATATTTCCGATTATCACTCTCTTAATATAGGAATAATCAAGGGACTTTACCTGTTTCAGCCCGGGCTGTAAATATTTTTAAATAGCCTAAAGATTTGTAAATATAGATATGCCCTCATATGTCTTTGGGGTTTGAATTCACAGTACTGTTGTAATTGGGGTAAACTTGGGCTGAGAAATACATTTAAAGTTGTCCACAGTTGATATCACACCTGCTACCTCGCAGAAGTTAATACCATTGAGAAAAGAAGACACTCCATCAACCCAAGAGGTTGATTTTCCTAGAGAGATCCACCAAGGATGAGCTCGTAAGTCAGAATTACAAGACATACGAGGGAAAAAGATTAGCAAGAGTTGTCAGGAAAAAAAGAAAAACATAATCAGAACCCAAGAATTGGAGATTATGGAATTATTGGAAACAAAGTATTTATAAATGTTTGAGTGGATCAAAACATCAGAGAAAGAACAAAAATTTGATAAATATCTTTATCGTAGAGATAAAGCAGAGTAGACTTGGATTCATGATTATAGCTCTAACTTAATGTAAAGAGCTTAAGAGTTGTCACTTCTGTGCTTACAACAAGAAAAAAATCTGGAAAAACAAATGACGTGGATGCATGAGAGAATTCAGGTGACAGGGTAAATGTCCACCCCAGAGTCTTGCGATACAGGCAAATACAGAGAATCACAGTGAGATCAGGTTACTGGAGCAGAAGCCTTTGCAGCAACTAGGCTCTGGTGGAAAAAATAGGCAACATGTAAGAAAAGACAATGAGTAATGGAAAAAGAGAGATCGAAAGTTAGACAGAATCAAAAAGAAATGTTAGAAGATGAAAATTCTGTAAGAGATGAAGAATGTCTTTGATGAGCTCATCAGCTGACTGGATATGGCCAAGGAAAGAATCAGTTAGCTGAAGATATGTCAATAGAAACTTCCTAAAGTGAAAAGCAAAAGGGAAAAAAAAAATGAATGAAAAAAAATCACGACAGGATAATCAAGAACTGCAGGACAATTTTTTTTTTAAGATTTCTTTTTATGTGGACCATTTTTAACTTCTTTAGTGAATTTGTTACAATACTGCTTCTGTTTTATGCTTTGGTGTTTTGGCCGTGAGGCATGTGGGATCTTAGCTCCCCTACCAGGGATCGATCCTACACCCCCTGCATTGGAAGGTGAAGTCTTAACCACTGGACTGCCAGGGAAGTCCCTGCAGGACAATTTTTAAAAGGATAGTATGAGATTAATCAGAATACCACAAAGATATAAAAGAACGAAACAGAAATATTTAATGTAGTAACAGCCAAGACATTTCCAAAATTAATTAGACACCAAACCACAGTTCCAGGAACCTCAGAGAATACTAAAATCTACACCTACGTAAATCACGTTTAAACTGCAGAAAAACTAAGACAAAGATAAAATCTTAAAAGAAGCTGGGGGCAGAAAGATATCACCTTACCTCTAGAGGAACAAGGGTAAGAACTACTGTGGACTTCTTCTCAGCAAACCGTGTAAGCAAGAAGACTGTGTACAATATTTGAAGTGCTGAAAGAAAAAATCAAAACAAAACACACCAGATAGAATTCTGTATCCAGAGAAGTTATCCTTCAGGAAGGAAAGAGAAATAAAGATTTTCTCAGACAAACTACAACAAAGAACGCATTGCCAGCAAACCGGCCCTGCAAGAAACAGTAAAAGAAATTTTTCACGAAAAAGAAACTTGGACCTACATAAAGAAAGGCAAAGCACTGGAGAAAGGAGAAATGAAGATAAAATAAAATCTTGTCTGTTCTTAATTGATCTAATTGATACGGATAAGTGAAATAAACGACAGCAGTGTTTTAGGGGATGGCGGGAAGGAATGGGGAATCATCTTTTATAAGGTATTTGCACTGTCCGTGAGACAGTATAGTGTTATTTGAAGTGTGCTTAAATTAGTTGTAAATGTATATTATAAAATCTAGGGAAACCACTAATTTTTTAAAAAAGACAAAGCGCATCTGGGAAAACGATGAGCTTCTTAGAAATGGAAAAAGCATATTGAAAAAAGGTATCAGTGAAATTAAAAATGAAATGGGTGAGTTGAAAAAAAAAGATTAGACAGATGAAGACAGAAGTACGGTTAGGTATAAAAAATCGGAAGGAATTATGCAGGCGTGGTATAGAGATTCAGAGAGTTGGAAAACATGAAAGATATCAGACAGTATGCATGCTATGGCACAGACCAGGCTTTATCTCTGGGGAGCACTACACAGCCTGTGGTTTAGGATGCGATGATATTTAAGACTACAAGGATGGTACAGGTCATTCCTGGGGCCCTTTAGGCTGCAAAACAAGGCCAGGTGAGCTGAGCAGATCTGAGGAGACTCATAAAAGAGCCTGGCACACTTTGATGATGCTTCAATTCGGGTAGACCTGGGATAAAACCACTCAATGGAAAATTACTTTGTGAAACTTCTCATAGTAACTGCTCAATCATACGTTTGGTAAAAGTAGTGAAGTGTAAATTATTTGCAAAAAATACAGAAGCCCATGTTATTACCATAAAACTTGGAAAAATAATTAACATTTGCATTATGACTCCGTTATGGGTTCAGCTGTACTATGTCTGAAGTATTTCAGTCCTCCCATTTCATTACGAGAAACATAGGATTATTTAAGTGAACCATTCCTCGTGTAGGTGAATGCATGACACAAGATTTTATAAGGGGATTTGACTACATAAATGATCAGACAGAGCAGACCAGAGAAACATGAACATATCAATAGTAATGTTGATTTTTTTTATAGATTAATACTTTACTACCAGCACTAGATAGTTTAAAGTACTTTCCAAGGACTTGAATTTGTAGAGGAGTCTTAGTGCATCTAGTACAATGAAACAGAGAAATGAAGTACTATGTGAAAACTTAAACATTTTTCTAGCCAGTCTGTTCTGTTCTTTAGTGGGAGAAAAGAGGTAAGATCATTCTGTGCGTTGGCTGAATTCTCTGGACCTTTTGCCATGACATGCTTCTGGAGGAATATGTTTGCTGGTTGGTTTGCTTTTATTATCGTTCACTTACAATTATATCTGAATAATTGTTCACTTCTAATCATATCTGAATACTTGGAAAAAAATTTATATTCCCGTAAATAATGCTAGAAACTTGAAATACATAACCTGGGGCAGACTTTTCATTAGGCTGTTACATTATTTCTATCTTTGATATTGTATGACAGCAGAAAAATTAGGATTACCTTTATGCTCGATTTCTTTTTTACTTTTTAATTAATTGTTTATTGGAGTATAGTTGATTTACAATGTTGTGTTAATTTTTGCGGTACAGCAAAGTGAGTCAGTTATACGTATACAAATATCCACTCTTTTGTAGATTCTATTCCCATATAGGCCATTACAGAGTATTGAATAGAGTTCCCTGTGCTATACAGTGGGTTCTTATTAGTTATCTATTTTATATATAGTAGTGTGTATGCGTCAATCCCAATCTTCCAATTTATCCCTCCCCCGCTTTCTCCCTTGGTAACCATAAGTTTGTTTTCTACATCTGTGACTCAAGTTCTGTTTTGTAAATAGGTTCATTTGTACCCTTTTTTAAGATTCTACCTATAAACGATATCATATATTTGTCTTTGTCTGACCTACTTCACTCAGTATGGCAATCTCTTGGTCGATCCATGTCTCTGCAAATGGCATTTTTTTTCTTTCTTTTGTATGGCTGAGTAGTATTCCATTGTATGTATATAAATATTACATCTTCTTTGTCCATTCCTCCATTGATGGACATTTAGGTTGCTTCCATGTCCTGGCTATTATAAATAGTACTGCAATGAACATTGGTGTGCATGTATCCTTTTGAATCATGCTTTTCTCCAGATATATGCCCAGGAGTGGGGTTGCTGGATCATATGGTATGTGCTTGATTAATTAAAATGTGTGTTCAGCTAAATGAAACGTTAGGTAAGAATGATGGCTGATTTCAAAAAAAATACTTTCTCCATGGCACGTTTGCAAAGATATTCCTTTAAAAAAAACTCTAATGATTGTTTTAATGTAGCTTTTATCATTTAACAAACGTAACGAACTCCTGGGAGATATTAATGATTAGGCCCATGGTTGATTGTAAAGTAGGTAGACATTGAGTTTTTTTTTTTAGTCTTGTTTTTACCACATTGTACAAATGTTTTTCAGTGGGTTGGGAAAAGCCAGTACAAGAGATGAATCAATAAATGAAAACAAGTATTGTCAACAGATCTGGGTAAATATTTTAGAGAAATCAATGGACAAAATGATATTAAGGGTCATGTGCTATAGCCCTATAAACACAGGTGATCATTATTGATCACAAATTCATGTTACATACATAGATATGAAACATAATTGAAACCTAAAGATTTTATGTGTGCAGCCAAATTAGTCAAGCCAACTAACAGTTGCCTCTGAAAAATAGGCCTGAATCTGGAGAAACGATGCTCTATGGTATAAACATTTTAAAAGAAAGGGAGTGTCCTCAGTTTTACTCTGTTCTCTGTCTTCCTACCCACAAATTTGTATTTAAATAGATGGTGGTAACTGTGGGAAGGAGTAGCTAAAATACGGCAGTGGGTAAAACCCTGAGTGGGTCACAAAGTTGGTTGTTTTTTTTTTTTTTTAGCGGTACGCAGACCTCTCACTGTTGTGGCCTCTCCCCTTGCGGAGCACAGGCTCCGGACATGCAGGCTCAGCGGCCATGGCTCACGGGCCCAGCTGCTCCGCAGCATGTGGCATCTTCCCGGACCGGGGCACGAACCCGTGTCCCCTGCATCGGCAGGCGGACTCTCAACCACTGCGCCACCAGGGAAGCCCACTTGGTTGTTTTTTTAACCCATTCCATAAGCTTGTCAACCCTAAAGGACAGTTTGTAAAGCCTTCAATGGCATGGTAAGAAGGAGCTAACAGCCCTGTCCTGAATTGGAAGTCAATAAAGCATTAAAAATGCAAATACATTCTTGTTAATATGATATAATTGTGAAGAACTTTTAGGCATCCAATTACCATTTAACACAAAAGCCTGTAATGATTTAATTAGGAATCCTTCACCTAACTGAGGTCAAGATTGTTAGCAGTAGATATCTAATTAGCTTGCTTAGGCGGCTGTCTTTTTTGAAAACTCCCTGGGAAAAATCCTTCCTTAAAAGATATCCACCACCACCCCACCACACACACACACACGCACGCACGCACACACACACACACACACGAAATGTGTGTAAAAGCTACTGAAATCCAAATGAAGTCTATACTTGAGTAAATAGTATTATAGCACCATCAGGTTCCTGTTTTTGACAATATGTTATATTATCATTGGGGGAAGCTGGATGAAGGGTACCCAGGAACCCTTTGTAACTACTTTTGCAAGTACTACTTTTCTTGTGAGTGTTACACAGTTTCAAAATAAAAAGCTATTAAAAATGCATCCATATCTGTCAGAATTACAGTATTTGAATCATCTACTTTCTCTTTTGAGGTTATGTGATTGTTTTAGACAATCATTGATTCCATGAAATAAGGCCAAATTAATGCGGCATTTGATATAGTTCAAGTAAATACCAGTTTGGTTGATCCAAAGGACCTCAGATCACAGTAGAACGTCTAAAAGTTGTGGGAGAAGATTTTCCTGACGGTTTACATTTCTAATTTGCTTTCGGTCAGATTATGCAGCTTCAACATCCAGGTATAAAACCTCAGCTAGCAATAAAATCCAAAATAAAGCCATCAAATTAATCTCCTTTGCTTAACAGAATAAATAGCCCATTTTATTTCTTTAAGATTAAGGCTTTCATAATTATTTTAATGGAAAATACATGAAAAGAAACAATATTTTATAGTAGGCTAACAAGAACCAAGGGAGATTTATTATTGTAGAGTCTAGAGTCTCCAGTAGCAGCAATGACCAAATTTTGTCCCCTGAAGCTCAGTGCTCCAAGGTAGTTCAGGAAAATGAGGGGGCAGTGGCCACACAAATTGTATAATGATTCATATATAATGTATATTTCCATGTTGAAAGATCTGCAATTTTTTTTTTTGTTTATATTGAGCAAAATTTGGCCTTGGAATTCCTTCCCAAATTTCCAGTTAACAACTTTTTAAAATCAGCATTCTACAGGACACATGTTGGGAATGCCTCGTATAGAGTCAAAGTATGCTTCCTAACATCACCAGCCCCAGTTAGAAATGTGTATCACATGTAGCCTGGGCTGGTTATTTAAAAACCAGGAATTAGGGCTTCCCTGGTGGCGCAGTGGTTGAGAGTCCGCCTGCCGATGCAGGGGACACGGGTTCGTGCCCTGGTCCGGGAAGATCCCACGCACCGTGGAGCGGCTGGGCCTGTGAGCCATGGCCGCTGGGCCTGCGCGTCCGGAGCCTGTGCTCCGCAACGAGAGAGGCCACAACAGTGAGAGGCCGGTGAACCAGGAAAAAAAAAACAAAACCAGGAATTAGTTACTCACTTCAAGAACTCTAAGGTTTTACAATGTTTGTTAG
Source organism: Neophocaena asiaeorientalis asiaeorientalis (assembly GCF_003031525.2). Taxonomy (NCBI): domain Eukaryota; kingdom Metazoa; phylum Chordata; class Mammalia; order Artiodactyla; family Phocoenidae; genus Neophocaena; species Neophocaena asiaeorientalis. The sequence continues at coordinate 5,084,856 of NW_020185335.1, read as the reverse complement.
CGTTACCTTACTCCCCTTATTTGTTTTTAATTTTCATTTTTAAAATTGCATCTTAAAAAAACAGAGATGAAACATTTATTTTTATCTTGGTTGTAAATAATGAAATTCGAGATGTATATGACTGGAAGCATTCTTCAGTGTCCAACGGGAATTGTTCCACTTTCCTTAGTGCTCAGTACTCCCTGTCTATACTGGATGCCTTTGAAAACACCAAGTTCTTCCATGCCCTCAGGGCTTCATCACAGCTGTTTCCTCCACCTAGAATCATTTCCCTCTCATCGACAGTACTGCCTTTTTTATTCTCTGTTGGCCTGAAACAAATAGATTGTCAGGTATTTCTCCAGCAAAGATGGATTTTTTCTGGATCAAGAGAGGATTTCAGGCTAACAGGTGATAAAAAAATAAATAAAAAGGCAGTACTGAGAGCATGGAAGAACCGTGGCTCTGAGAGTCCCTGCTGGGAAGGGAAGGAGAACACTTATAGAGGGGAGTAGGAAGTCGGGAGGGCCAGAGTAAACAAGGAGCCCATGGCTTTTCATAGGGTGAGTCTTTGCCAGCAAAGAGGAATCTTTCTTCTTCCTCTTGGGCTCTGCTATCTTCACAGGGCATGAGAGTTCCCCCTTCTGGTTTCCCAAGTCTATTCAATTGAGGCTTCTGTTTATTAATTTTTTACACATCCATTCCAGTGACATTTGAAGATGAAAGACACTATGATAATACTCTAAGTAGCAAAGTTCTCTGACAGTGGGGATTTTCACGTTCACGTAGGAGAGGAAACCCTGTCTGAAATCGTCCAAGGCTGGACATTGCAACTTGTTCCCAATGAAAATCTGTGCATATCACTACTACAATGGGAATGGTTTCTTTGAGCCACCCCAGAGGAGCGAGTCATCATGAAGGTGGATTTTGTCAGTGGGTTCTTATGAGCCCCTCCATGGTCCTGTGAACATAGATGTAGGGCTCAGATTGGGGAGAGGATCAGCTGAATAGTGCAAAGAGCTGTGGCACTTGGGTATTCACATCTAAATTGTTATTTGTGCAAACTGTTTTGTTAGAATTGTATGCCCTTCAATAGTGTTTGTCTCTTTAACCCATTTCACACTCTAACTACCAGCTTATGGCTGAATGTGTTGCAAGCTCTGTTAATGGGTCTTTTACTTATCCTGTGCCTGTAGCTGCAACTACTACTCCTTTCTGGTATTTGCCTTTTCTCAGTAAGACTCCACTTAATTCCACTGCTTTTCATTCAGGTCAGTCCACAGAGTTGGAAAGGGCGGTGTAAGAAAAGGAGCATGTGAAGATTTTGCTTACGAGATAAAATATCCTTGTGAGTGAATGATGTTCATTCTTTGAACACTTATCTCTATCACCATTCCATAACTAGCTAGGGACTGTTTGTTGCAAATGTGAATACTTAGCTTTGCTATCTTTTGATGGAGAACTGTAGTCCCTTGATAAATCAGGGGATTTATCGACAAGTCCCACCACTTGGCCTTTTCACCTGTTTTTCAAAACTCTCAGTCAGCAGCTACTACATGGATCATATATTTTTAGATATAAAGATAAAAAAAGAGTAGTATTTGGCATTCCGTGATAGTTTAAAATAACATTTAGCCATTGACCTTGACATTTTTATGAATGTGTTCAAAATTATGTCCTCCTTCTCTTCAGCTTCATTTTAAACTTGATTCTACACAGGTATTGATAGAAAACTAAGGTGTGAGTAAAAATATAGAATATATAGAAACATATAGAATTAGTCAAAATACAGAAGTATACAAATATCCTTATTAAAATATAAATATATATATATCTACACACACACATATATGGCTTGAAAATCCATACAACACCAGCCCTTAAAATTGTCTGCATGAGTTACTGAAAGGCTTATTCACAGTAATAAAAACAGCATTTTTATAAAATGCCAAAGTTATACTAATAAAAGAGGCAAGTGCTTCCCACACATTAGAGACTGTCCTTTACAAGTCAGCACTTATGCCCAACAGTTATGTGGTAAACACTTTCATTAGGGATTTTTCTGACTGAGTTCCTTCCAATAAAGATGGTTGGTCTATTATGTAGAATGTAAATTGAACTACAGTCAGAAAAAGGGAGGTAAACAACCTTTTTGTGTCATAAAATAAAATCATTTAGTTTCAAATTAGGCATTCCAAGGAATTTTGGCCTAAAACCATGACATAACTGATGTTACAAATCTAGGTGCTTCTGACAGGAAGAAAAACTCACTGAGGGGCCAGCTCTTTAGTTTTCTGAAGATGCAGCGTGTGTTCTAAAATCCTTTATACAGAATTCCAGTAAGAGGTAAAATAAATCATCTGTCTCAAATAAGTTGACGGATATGTTAGCAGACATTTATTTCTCTGTGTTAGAAAAATATGCCAGATACCTTTTTAAACAGATGGCTTGGTGATTTTTCCATTGAATTTGTATACTTTGTTGAAATATTTTCTAGTATGTATTTGTAAATGGTCTACTTCATTAGAAAAGCTAAGTAGAAACATAAAGTATTTTCTATTACTAACATACCTGAAAAGTCACCATATAACCAAATATAAAATAATTTTCAGAAAGAGTAGATTTACAGTTAGGTTTAAATGCATTAATTGTTGGTTTGATTTCCACTTTGCTCTAACAATCAATTATGAATGAATGTATGGTCTGTGTGTTTAATCTACTCATTTTCCCTAATTCATTTTTAATGAGTGAAAAATAATATTATGATTTAGCCATGTAACACAGTTTGAAAACCCCTCTTTTTTTTGAAGAACTTCTCATCATTATATACCACTATCCCAATTACATTTTAGAAAGACGATGGAGAAGAGGGTATTTGGCAAATCTTGATCTTCTCTTTGTGTCTCTTAATGAAAGTTGTCTTTCAGTGGGTACTAACGTGAAAAGGGCAGTAGTTCTCCAGGAAAGGCAGGAAGGGAAATAGCCTTTCCCTGGACAACTGGGGAAGAAAGTTATTGTTGCCAAACCTTTCAAATGTCTCTTTGTAGTCCCTGAGAGATGCGTCTCCTAAAAACAGTAATGAGGGCTTCCCTGGTGGCGCAGTGGTTGAGAGTCCGCCTGCCGATGCAGGGGACACGGGTTCGTGCCCCGGTTCGGGAAGATCCCACGTGCCGTGGAGCGGCTGGGCCCGTGAGCCATGGCCACTGAGCCTGCACGTCTGGAGCCTGTGCTCCGCAACCGGAGAGGCCACAGCAGTGAGAGGCCCGCGTACCGCAAAAAACAAACAAACAAACAGTAATGAGAGTGTAAAGGATGGAGAGAATGCCTATTACATGGACCATTCTTCTCAAAGGCAGAGGGTTTTCTGTTTTCTTGCACAGGGGGCTCTGGGCATATCTACAGCCATTTGCATCACAGTTTGGCTGTAGTCTCTGGGGAACACAACATGGCAGCCCTTCAGCTACTGCAAATAATTTAAAATTATTAGGGGCCATAAGGGCGTGAGGAGAAGTACAGAAGAATAAATGAATTGAGAGAAGCCACCCAGATGGCTAAAGTCTAAGGAACTAGATGGGGGTGAAACAGGGAAAATTCCTAGTAAAAGTCATTGTTGACCTAAACTAGACTGCCACATAAACCCACCTTCAGCAAAGGTGGGTTTATCCCATGGCAAGGAAGGAAATGCTCTTATAGAGGGGAATAGGAGGTTAGGGGCGGGGCAGAGTAAACGAAGAGTCTATGGCTTTTCATTGGCTGAGTCCTTGCCAATGAAGAAGAAGAGTCTTTCTTCTTCCTGTTGGGCTCTGCTGTCTTCGCAGGGCATGAGAACTTCCCCTTCTGGTTTCCCAATTCTATTTAACTGAAGTTTCTGTTTCTTAATTTTTTACATCACAGAAGAATATTTTGAGAATGTGGGTGACTGGTATTCAATTTGAAGTTGCGTTTTCATTCCTATATGTATCCCATTCTCTGTTCCTCCCAAATCCTAATTCTTCGATTAAGACTGCAAAATACACAATTGCTGTATGTGAAGTTCTGTTGTTTTTTAGTGACTGTGTAGAAATAGAGAAAATTTTCCCCGTTGATGTCACGTGGAATGGAAACTAGTATTCCCAGGACAGGAGGATGATTTAAACATGCTTTCATGATCAGAGAGCCAGAGGGTGACCAAGATAGTCATTGCTACTCAGGAAGTAGCACACATTTGAGGAAGCATTTTAGGTATTCATGAAGGTTGGGTTTTATGCTCTAAGCCAATTTTTCTGGCAGGAATGCACCAGCTGGCATTTAGGTGCCAGAGGAAATGGTTAAAAGAAGAGTGGTTTACATGATAAAACAGAGCCATCAGAATGGAGATGAGAGTCTCTGTGGTTGCTGGCAGCCCAGATCAACAGAAAGGAGTTGAATAGAAGCTTGTTGCCATGGGACCGGGTCTCTTGGCATGGGGTCACCAGTGCCCCTTTCTTGCATCAGGGCAGCCCATGCTCTCTTGGGGTACGAGGGCTGTTTCTCTATCTCCTTTCCATAGGACGTGTCAGGTAGGCGGGAGTTAGAGAACATTCTAAGTGGCTCCTGGCCCCGAGGACTGGTGAAACTTGCGGTCCTGCCATCCTTCTCCGAGGACTGTGCTCTGACTGTTGGACCTACTCACAGTAAGATGTGCCAGTTCTGGAATTTTCTTCTCTGCTCCAGGCATTGAAAGGCTGGTCCCTCACCTGTCATCTGGCACAAGAAATTAGGGTTATCAGTGCCTTGGAGCCTCAGATGTTCTCCAGGCCACAGGCAGCAACAGTAAAATGTGCAGAAGGAGCCGACTGGGGAAGGTGGGTCTTCCCGTGCTGGTCCATCCCCTCTCCACCTGCGCCTCCATCCTGGGCAGTGGGCCTGCTGTCTCAGTTCCAGACTGTGGTGACAAAATGGCAGTGAGCCCCTTTTCAAATGTGTGGACAAGTAAAGTATGGGACACTCTGAAACACACTGTGTTTCTTGGAATTTTCAGAGGAGTTAAACATACTGGCATAAATATAATGCTGCCTGTTCAGAATAGCTGGGCTTTAGCCAACCTGGCTTCATGGAAATAGCCATCTTGTTCCTATTTAATATCCAGCGTAAAGTCTGAAAGAGTTAATAAGAATAATGGTATTGTAATTACTCCTACTGGGAATCGTGATCTCTTTGCAGCATTTTCTTAACTGCAACATCTCATTGCTGCTCCTAGACAACCCTAGGCTATGGGACAGTCTCCTGTGTCTGCTACTTACCTGACTCCTGGGAACATCTGTCCCTTCCTCTTTAGGGAGTTTTTCTTGGGGGCGAGAGAGCACGCACTGTTGCAGTTCACTCGTACCCAGCAATGCCTGTGCTTATGTGAGGTCTTTCAATACCACGCTTTCTAAAATTTGACAAATAAATGAATAAGTGAATAGAATGGATTCTACTCTTAATAAGAGAATTGTAAAAGTTGTTTGGATAAACTTTCGGGTAAATTCAAACTTGTAGAGAAACCTTTAGTAGCCTATTCATGGTAAGTCATCCTGTGACACTCCGATCCATTTACCTGCTGAGTTGATCATTCAATGGATAGAGTGTCAGAGAGTTCTTCAGTGTTTGCTCTCAAGTCATTCATTGTATACCTTTTGAAAAGAAACTTTAGTTTTTAAAAACAATTTTAGATATACAGGCAACTTGTGAAGATAGTACAGAGAGTCTCCATATAGCCTTCATTCAGTTTCCCCTGTTGTTAACATCTTATGGTCGTAGGGTACGTTTGTTACAATTAAAAACTGATATTGATACATTTTTATTAAATAAAGTCCATATTTTATTCAGATTCCCTTAGGTTTTACTTAATGTACTTTTTCTGTTCTGGGATCCCACCCAGGATACTGTATTCATTTAATAGTCGTGTCTCCTTAGGCTGCTCTTGGCTGTGACAGTTTCTTAGGCTTTTCCTGGTTTTGGTGACATTTTTAGTTTTTAGGGATACTGGTCAAGTATTTTGTAGAATGTTCCTCAATTAGGATTTATCTGATGTTTTCCTTATGATTAGACAGGGGTTGTGTGTTTTGGGTAAGATCAGAGAGGTGAGATGCCATTATATTATACATCACATAATATCCAGGTGTGACTTAATTTGCTGATAGTGACGTTGATCACCTGGCTAAGAATGTGTTTGACAAGCTTCATCACTCAAAGTTACTCTTCTTTTCTCTGGGAAGAAGTCACTATGCTCAGACCATTCTCTTACAAGGAAGCAGGGGTCCTTAGAGAAATAAGAGTCTAGCAATAGGGCAGAGAAAATACGAAATGAGCCCGAAGATATTGTATTATGAGAAAGTAAGGAAATGTTCAGAAAACAAAAGGATGGAGTTATGTCAAGGCGATGCAGGAGTCAACCAGAAAGACTTTTCCATGTCCAAAACTGAAATAATTCCAGCAACAAAATAAATAACATTGTGTTGGATTATAACCCAAGATATAAAATAAATATATATTTGTCATACTAATACACATAAATAATTGAATAAATAAATGAATGTAAGGAAGTTTCTCCTTACTGAAATACCCAAGTAATATATGTAGATAATCCCCCTTCAAGGAGGTGGACCTGTCCTGTTCACTTCCAGCTCCACTGAAAGTGCGTTGGACTTAGTGATTTGCTTCCAAAGAATAGAATAGGGCCAGGTTAAAACAATAATTCTAGCGTGGAGAAACCTGGCAAACCCTACCTTAACCAAGCGATGAATGCCAGCATCATGAATGAAGTCATATTGACATCATGTACCTGATACGAAGTGATAAGAAGGGCACTTCCTCTCTGCGGTGGTCTTCCCCAAGGCCCTTGACACCAGTGTAGTCATGAGCAAACATCACACTCTCTTGGGGGACATTCTACGGGATGCCTGAAAGCACTCCTCAAGACTGTGAAGGTCATAAATAACAGAGAAAGACCGAGAAACTGTCACGGATCAGAGGAAACTGGGGAGACATGAGAACCAAATCTAATGTGATATCCTGCATTGAATCCTCGAACAGAAAATGGGCATTAAAGGAAAAACTGCTAGAATCTGAATGAAGTCGGAACTTCAGTTAATGTTCCAGTGTCAGTTTCTGAGTTTGGACAGATGTACCATGGTCATGTACGATATTAATGGGGGATGCTGAATGGTATGTGAGAACTGTCTGTACCCTCTTTGCAGCTTCCCTGTGTATCTAATAGTATTTCAATATAAGAAGTTTATTTTAAAAAAAAACCAAACTGGTGTTTCTAAATTTAAAATAAAATGAATGATCTCTTAAGAAGGATATGTATTCAGCATACAAGAAATAAATATGGACTAACTGGAACGACTCTTTATGTTTATGTAAATATACAGTATAAGTTACAGGTAGCAGAAATATTTCTGACCTTCAAATCTAAAGAAACCATAAAAGGATTCAAGATTCCATTATCTTTACATGAATCAGGTTATCAATCAGCATTTCTTTTATTTAGAACAGATGGTACTTCATATTTCTTCCCTGAAATTCTGAATTTTGCAAGCAGGGCCATTCTTCAATTTAACTGGGGAAAAAAAGGCTGAAAGTATACTAAGCCCATTAAATGTTGGTGATTTCCCCCATTTGCGCTGCATGGAATATGAAAAGAGATGTTTTTACCATGGTAGGTGGCTTCCTCTGAACACATTACAATAGGAAATAAATACAGTTCAGGAAGCTACAGAGTATGTTGCCATTTTAGAATCACTCAGAGAATACAGCCAGTGTAAGAATTACATATTGCCCAATCTCCTACCTTATACTTAGGTACATAATACAACATATTAATACCGACCAGATACGCTTTAGATATATGTATTATGTCAATGCAGATGCATAGAAACAAGACAGTATAATGAACAATATAAAAATATGATTTCTATTAGAAGGAAAAAGACAGTTTCCTTGTATTTTTAGAATCTGATAAGTAAAATGTAGTTTGACAACTAGAAGACAGTATATGTAATTTTGAGCTTACTAATACTATTTAGTAGAATCTAGGATGAAATTAGATGATCACATGAATTTCTTAAATATGGTAAAATTATATTCTATTTAGAATTACAATATAAAATTATAAGAATTATAATATTTAGAAAATAAGAACTTATAGTTTGATTTTTTCTACCATCAGTGTTATAGCACTCAGCATAAATTCCGTCTCATTAACAGAAGCCTCAAATGGAAAGTAGAACAGCTGGAGTGTTGAATCGAGAAACCTCCATAGCAAAAGTCAAAGTTTCATACTTAATTACTTAACCTAGTCTACTAATTATTACAGAAACTCCTTGACTTAGAATATGAATTATATTTTATTTTACCTTGTATGCCACTTACAGCAAGGCAAATATAGAGGAACATGTGGTGATGTATATTCACTTTTTCCTTCTTAAATAATTAAACTCCTTTAGTTAAAAGAATAATGGAGAAGAAGACAGTTTGGGATGAGTTTGGAAATCAAGAAAACAACATTGACTCTGCCCTCTTGCATGTAATCCATTTTTCTGCTAAAGGATAAACTTCACATTCTTCCATCTATCACTAAAACCGTCAGAAAACCCTTGAAAATAGCATTTTAAACAATCAATAGTGCCCCTTCACATCTTTTAAATTGGTCAGTTTTGATGGCTTAGTTTCCTGAAACACTTTGGAATTCACTTGTGTATAGATGACCTAAGCCAGTCATCATGAGAGCTGTTAAAGAGGCACCAAATTTGGAGAACAAGGTATCGTAGAAACATATTAAAATGTGTCCTCAGGTGCTGTTTATAAGGGATACCATGATTTCTTAAGTGTATCCATCTCCTGGGTCAGTCCCAGTCATTATAATTGATTATTTTTATTTGGTTTTAAACCTAGCATCTTCTTAATTTGCAAGCATAGGTTTCTTTTATAGGGTGGTATGAAACAAATCAGGAAAACCAGAAGTGATTTCCAGCCAAAGGTGGTACGTTAAGATGGGCCTCGCCCAAGGTCAGGAGCTCTGAGGAGATCCACTTCTTTTCTTTTGCTTTGTTTCTACTCTCGAGACTTAGGACTCAAAAGGTCCTGATAGGCACCAACATCCCTGCCCACCCCTCCATACTCCCTACTCTGCACACCCTCCCTAGTGGCAGCAGAAACAAGGCATACTCCTCCGCAAGGTGATCACATGATCACGATTGTATCTGCCCTACTGTCATGGCGGCCAGATTTATGAATGAGAACCACTGTGTCTGCAATCCAAGGAAGAGTGAGTGCAAATGGGAAGAATGATAAAATCAGCTGGGTGAAGCTGTGCTGTAAGAAGTGATGGCCAAATGAGATGGAGTTTTAAAAACAAATGGTTAAATTTAGAATAGGTTCGACGTACGTTATCAGTTGTTAATTTTTTTAAGAGGTGGATTACTTTTAAACTAACCCGTATGCCTATTCTAAGTTTAAGATGTGATACACTCAGTCCATGCTCCTGAGGCCACCATTGGAGTCATGAATCTAGCTGTGCCTCCAGCTCCCGCTGACCTAGTATTTGCAGTTAATTGAGCAAATGTGTGTTATGGGCTGAACCGTGTCCCTGCAAAATTTATATGTTGAAGTCTTAGCTTCTAGCACCTCAGAATATGACTGTATTTGGAGATAGAGTCTTTAAAGAGGTGATTAAGTTAAAATGGGGTCATAAGGGTGGACCCTAATCCAATATGACTGGTGTCCATATGACAAGAGGAGAATAGGACACACACATGCACAGAGAGAAGACCAAGTGAAGGCACAGGGAGAGAGGTTAGCCATCTAGCCATCTTCAAGCCGAGAAGGGAGGCCCCAGAAGGAACCAGCCCTGTTGACACCTTGATCTCAGACTTGTAGCCTCCAGAACTCTGCGAAAATAAATTTCTCTTAAGTCGCTCAGTCTGTGGTACTTGGTTACGGCAGCCCTAGAAAATCAATACAGATGCTTGTTTGTTTGTAGGCTTGTGTATTTGTTGCATCAGCCAAGTTGAGATGGTTTTTCAGTCACTTATAACTCACTAAACGCTAAAATATTCATGAACGTTATTTATTTAATTCTTCCTCATTGACCTAGACCGTTGGTTTTCTTCAAAAGCTTGGTGGGCCCTTGTTGCCCTTTCACGTTTAATGAGTAGAAAATCTAATGGAAGCCCTTCATGCTGCGTTTTCTAGGCCTTCATTTTAGGCTGAAGCTGCAGAGAGCCGTTCTTCCTGACGACGTGCCCACTGCCAGGGTGCGGAGGCTCACTCGGCAGGGTAAGCCTGGCACCCCAGCTCTCTTCCAACATGCATTTTAGCACTTGTGTAAAGACTTCTTTAGCGGTTGGCCCGATTGCCTCACTTTTCAGTGCATGAGGTTGGAGAAGTGCTGGTGAGAACCAAAGGATGAAAACTTTAATCGTCTTCCGATTATTCTCCGGGTTTTTTGTTTGTTTTTTTAAGCTCTACCTCTTGTTCCTGTCCTCCACCTTCCGTACCAGCTCCATTTCTGGATATTTCTGAGACAGTGCCTGGCAGGGCAAGTTGATTCTCTACCCCACCCTAGTCTTCCCCATGGCTGTGACATCTTCAACCCTGTTTTTTTCTATCAGATCTTTGTATCCGTTTTCAGCTTTCCAGAAAAATATTTTAAGTGTCTTATCTAGGGATGACTCCCCCTCCTGTCTGTCACAAGGGTGCCATAGGAGACAAAAGTCAAGGGGCATCTTTTATACTGAGAGCCAGAGAGGAGGTGTTAAACTTAGAGCATCCTCCCAGAAGGACCCTTGGCCCCCGTAAGAGAGTCAGCATCAATCAGCCACCAATGTCCGACAGTATCAGTCAGCTGGGACCTCTGCTGTGCCTGTGTTCAGTCCCCTCCTCTACCCAAAGCCAGAAGAGCCACTGGTGGCCTAGCGAGGGAGTAGAGGAGAAGGACAAGCCTATGGTGGGGAAAGAAACCAGGGGCAGACTGTGCTCCTCCATTCTCCATAATAGGTGTCCGGTCTGTAACAGGCTGGAGCTGAGGGGAGGAAGGAGCTATGACCTTGAACTGAGCTTCAAGGTTGACTCTCACCCAGGACTAGACATTTTCATTACTAAAACTAGACTGATGGTGACTAGACTTAGGAAGGATTTTTATTATCTAAGAGTGGCTGGAGGAAAAATGAGACCTGTTGGGCTTCCTTGGTGGTGCAGTGGTTGAGAGTCCGCCTGCCGATGCAGGGGACACGGGTTCGTGCCCCGGTCCGGGAAGATCCCACATGCCGCGGAGCAGCTGGGCCCGTGAGCCATGGCCGCTGAGCCTGCGCGTCCGGAGCCTGTGCTCCGCAACGGGAGAGGCCACAACAGTGAGAGGCCCGCGTACCACCAAAAAAAAAAAAAAAAAAAAAAAAAAGTGAGACCTGCTTGACTGTTCACATAGTCCAAAGGGGGAGTTAAGACCACAGCGTGGATTGAAAAGGACTCTGACCAATTCTTCACTAACTGACTTTTAAAAGATGTGTCAAGAATGCTTTCCTTTTAACACATGTGTTATAATGGCACCTGATGGATGGATTCGCTCTTAATTTTGCTTCTTGAAAAAAAATGCTCAGATATTTTTGGGTGGTCTGTAAAGTAACAATTCTTTAAGATCAGCGCATCTTTTTTTCTTCTAACGTTTTATTCATGTGATAATCTGACGGTACGTAGGCACATGTGCAAACTATCAGAGAAAAAAATTGATTCATAGCTTAAAAAACAAAAATAAACATAATTTCAAATATTACTATTAGGTTGAAACTTCTGGGAGGATAAAACATGAAGTTGGAACAAGGCTTCAAAAATTAGGTTCATTTTCAGTTTGCCATTTATTTGGCAAATCATGAAGATCCCCAAAAGTACAGTGACTCAATGGTACATGTTTTTGTTTGTACTTGTGCCACTTATATTACAAGTCAAACTGATTCTAGTTAATTTTCTCTTAGAATGTGGATGAGGGCATCCATTCAAGTATCCTGCTCATTTGTTTTCTGTCTTTTTTCCCCCAAGTTTTTATTATTCTCATGTAGTCGAATTATACGTATGAGAGGCAGTGCTGTGCTTTGAACCCACCTCAAAAGTGTGATTTTGTCAATCAGTTTTGTTGAGGTATACTCACATACCAATACTTACGTACTAATTAAATGTACTCATTTAAGTGTCCAGTTCAGTGAGTTTTTACAAATGTATACACCCATGTGACCATGGTTTAGACAAATGCACACACCATGTGACTTCTGAGACATTGAATGTTTTTATCATCCCACGAGGTTCCCTCAGCCCATTTGCAGTCAATTCCCCCAGCCCCCAGCAATAGGCAGAAGCTGATAAGCTTCCTGTCATTCTAGTTTTGCCTTTCCTAGAATGTCAAAGAAACTAAATTGTACTCTTTGTGTGTCGGGCTTCTTTTGTTCAGCATGGTGTTTTCGAGACTCATCCAAATTGTGATATATATCAGTGGTTAGTTTCTTTTTGTTGTCGAGTGGTAATTCCATCCCTCATTCACTTTCTGTTGTGAGCAGTGATCTTGTACCTACAACACTTGGAAGAATGAGACAGGGGGATTTGATCCCCAAACATGCTATTTATATATGTTTATATAGTGTATAACCCTGAGCAAATTCCACTAAGCCAGCCTTTTCAACTTGTTAGATGTGGGCGATGATGGAATACTACTCTGTGAGCCCAAGAAAAGTCAAGTGATGGTGATGCCCTTGACAAGCATACAAATGCTAAAAGCAGTGTGAGGAATACGGCAGCTCTCCTTGTGAACCCAAATAGCCATGCTTGGAGCCTGATCCAGGCAGCCACCACTACTGTATTCAATTATCATCTTTTATGACCTCATCTGTGGGAGGGTCATGTTTCCAACATTCATTGCTGTGAAAAATGATTACTTTCTTATATACAGAGGGTTGTGTTTTCAAACAGGAAATCAGCAGCAGGGTAGAAAGATTCTTTTAAAGATTTTTTTTTTTTTGATGTGGAGAATTTTTAAAGTCTTTATTGAATTTGTTACAATATGGCTTCTGTTTCATGTTTTGGTTTTTTGGCCACAAGGCATGTGGGATCTTAGCTCCCTGACCAGGGATCTAACCCACTGCCCCCTGCATTGGAAGGTGAGGTCTTAACCACCAGACCACCAGGGAGGTCCCTAGAAAGATTCTTCAGGAAACACTTTTTTATTCCTAAGCAAGTGTATACTCATATTAGTATAAGACACAAATGAGTAACAAATGGAGGGGTAAATCGTATGTAATAGCTGTGTATTCAATACATCTCTTTCAAATTGCTCCAGTTGCCCCTAAAATATCATATCACCTTAGTTGTACGGCATCATTGGCTCTTATGTACTCTATACGCTTTCATGAGCAAGTTAAGGGAAGTCCAAACGCCACGTGTTTGCAGACTGTGCCTAGTTCATGGGCCGTGCTTTATGCTGTGAGGTGACATTTTGTGCTGGTCTCAGCCTGTCAATAACCAGTGTTGGGTCTGGACCAGCCTTTGAGGTTCTTATGATGATCACAAGACACCCTCAGCCATAAGCATCAGAAAAACTGGGGCGGGGGGGGAGGGTGCATTAGTTACAGGTCCTGGAAATTACATGGCACACCTAGGGCCACACGACAAAGTCATAGGGAGTGGGAAGGTGGAGAGACGAGGGCCTGGGGTTCTGCGTTTATTGGGGTTGGCGATGGAGGCTTTGCATCACAAATTCCAGCAGAGGTTTGTTTGGGCCCACGGGGAGCAAGGTCTGAGAACCGGGGTCAACTCTGTACTCACATGCCTTGGGAAGGTCCTGCTGTCGCCCTCCAATGCTCACGCAGGCCCCTATGACTCAGCAGGTGAGGAATCCTCCCAGCCCTGCCCCTCCTGCAGTTCGCTTACTACTGTGGCCTTCCAGAGGCACTGTCTGCGTGGTAACCTCATGAATCACCATCCCAGTAGTGCCTGGGAACTTAGATGGAGGAGTCTGGGTCTTGCCACAAGGGCTCCTTCCTGTGCGCCTCCTCAAGGCCGATCCACCCTCCTCTCAGGAAGGAAATCTTTCACTTTTGATTATTATTAACAGCAACCAAATCACAACAAGGTGCTTATTTCCTTTTTGAGAACACAATCCTCTGTGTATGAAAGAATCATTTTTCACAACAGACATTGTGATGGTTAATTTTATGCATCAACTTGACTGGGCTAAGGGATGCCTAGGGAGCTGGTAAAACATTATTTCTGGAAGCATCTGTGAGAATGTTTCTGGAAGGGATTAGCTTTTGAATCCATAGAGTAAGAAGACTGCCATCACCAATGCGGATGGGCATCACCTAACCTACTGAGGGCCCCAGAGGAATAAAAAGGTGGAGAAAGGGTGGATTTGCTTTCTCTTCTTGAGCTGGGATATCCTTCTTCTCTGCCCTTAGGCATCAGTGCTCCTGGTTTTCAGTTCTTCAGACTCAGACCATTGGATCCCCTGGTCCTCAGAGCCTTTGAGTTTGGACTGGAACCACACCACCGACTTTCCTGGGCCTCCACCTTGCAGACAGCAGATCATGGGGCTTCTCAGTCTTCAAAATCACGTGAGCAAATACCTCACAATCAATATCTATCTATCTGTTTATTTATATCTGATTGGATCGATATCTTATTGGTTTGATTTCTCTGGAAAACCCTGAATAATACATATTTTGGTACCAGAAGTGTTGAAGAGGAATGGAAACTTAAGGATGAATTTTCTGAGTTGGTTCTGGGTTTTCTGGAATTGGCTCCCTAATCTGATTAGATTTAAAGATGCCAATGCCTTTATTTCCAGCCGTAAAGAGAGCCCTGATAATCCACGATATGAACTCTGTATAGCAACATGCAAAATATCTGCACTGGACCCTCCTAATCAAGCAGTTAAGTGACTCCGTATATGACACTTTCGAACATTAGTAGAAAACTAAGGAACATAATGACGTTGTTTGGTCGCTCCTAATGTCACTGGACAAAGTGGGTGAAAGAAAAGGATGAGCTCAGGGCTTCGAATTCCCAGCTCAAACACCACATAAATGACCCAAAAGCTTCTGTGTGTTCCCTGAAGGAGACCTTGTACGCGGGTCTGAAATTGCTAAAAGTCAAACACAGAGCCCCATCCTGCAGTTGGCGGAATTACAACGCTAATTGAGCTCCCAGCCTCAGAGGGTGTGTACTGATAAAGCGAGGATATTCGCTAGGAAAGAATGAGGTCCTGTAAGTTGGGAAGGGGACATGTAGGAAGACCCTAATGAAGCTGGCGACGTTGAACGTCTAAATTCTAATGAGTCTTCTGTGCCAGGGAGGAGGAGGTCTCCCTACCCACAGTGTAGTGATCTTTCCACCTCCATCTGAGGGATGGGAACTGGAAAATTAAAATGGGACAAAGCTGACTGTACTTACTGAGGTTCAGCTGTTTTTCTTGAATAAATGTCCCCTGTATTTACTGCTTTGGTTAATTTCCAAGTTTTGAAAAACTTGATTTTCTTGATTCTTGCCAGCGTCTTCATTCTTTTATGGAGAAGAAGATTTTTAAATGAATTTATCCCATTATTCCTGCTGATGTCACCTAGGCTCATATAATGATATTATTTACTTTTTAAAAATTTATTTATTTATTTTTGGCTGCGTCGGGTCTTCGTTGCTGCGCGCGGGCTTTCTCTAGTTGTGGTGCTCAGGCTTCTCATTGTGGTGGCTTCTCTTGTTGCAGAGCACGGGCTCTAGGCACGCAGGCTTCAGTAGTTCTGGCTCACGGGCTTCAGTAGTTGTGGCTCACGGGCTTCAGTAGTTGTGGCTCGCGGGCTCTAGAGCACAGGCTCAGTAGTTGTGGTGCACGGGCTTAGTTGCTCCGTGGCACGTGTGATGTTCCCGGACCAGGGCTCGAACCCGTGTCCCCTGCATTGGCAGGCGGATACTTAACCACTGCGCCACCAGGGAAGCCCTGATATTATTAAAAGCACGAATGCAGCCCTTTTTCTTCAGGATTCTAACAGTTATTTGCTGTTCATCCAGAGGTTACAACTGTCCATGCTCTTCCACTTTTTTGAATGAAGTGGCAAATGGTTTTGTTTGTGGGAGAAAACCTCAAAAATAAATTCATAGTGTTTCCCTTTCAGCAGTAGCTTCCAATAATCACCAGCTGTTCGGTATTTGACACATTTCATAAACAGTCTACAATAGAGTAGGGTTTATCTTCCATATTTTTAAAAATTGACGTATTATCTCCATTTGTCCAGATTTTCTCTTTTTTCAATAATTATTTATAAAATGTTTTTGATAAATAAATCTCACTGATCTTTTCTCACTTTAATTTTTTCTTCAAGCACTAGTGCAAAATGAATCAAATTCTGCAATTAGTGCCATAATTTTCATGACATTTCTGTTATCTTAAGAATGCCTCTTGTCACTGTGACCTCTAATGGGAAACCTTCTTTCTCTGAGAGTTGAATCACTGCAAAGAATCCTTTAGTATCTCAAAATAATGCTGAATATTTCCTCTTTACTTCCAAACATTGGTCCAATCTGTGTATGTTTGTTTATTGATGTGCAAGCCAAGTAAACCTAGTCTTTCTAGTTTGTGGAATATTCATGATTTTTGAGTGTTCTCGTCATATGCATCTGGTCTTAGGCCCAGTTGACATAAATGATTTCTGTCCTTTTGAAAACAGTTTACAAACGAAATATTATTTGACAATGTGAGTCATGAAATAGGCTGTTCAGCATCTCATAACTGTGACTTTTCAAAAACATCTTTCACAAAATAATTGAGAATATCTGTTTTATTCATTGTATATCCTCTTTGATATTCTATAAGTGTTACTGAGAATAGTATTTCGTATTACTGGGAATATGATTTGGGGGGAAAAACTGTTCTTCATGTAGCGTGTTGTATCAGTCTTATCTTTCTCTCTGGTTTACCCTTACGGTCCTTTTTGCCTTTTGGTATGATTGGTAATGCTGGGGAAATACCAATAGTCACTGAATGTTAAGAATATTTCAGAATGCCTATAGCCTCCTCAAAGTCCCCTGACAGGAGGAGAAGAAAGAGAAATTGAACCGGAGAGAGAAACCAGTCTTAAGTTGTCATTAAAATGCCTTACTTTTACAAATTTTACAGAAGCGTGTGATCATCTCAGATCATTTCCAGGGCCCTAAAAGCTGCTGGTGCAGCTGAGGCATCCAGAAGTTTAGGTATATGTGAATCTTGACCCCAGACTTTTCTTCTCGCTCTGAGATAATAGAAATTCCTTTGATTCCCTTACGTTATAAACAACAGTCTCCAATTGGGAATTAAGCGTCCACTGAAAACTAGTAAATAGAAAAATAGTAATCAACATGTCCGCCGTCATTGACTGCTTCCTTCAGGCGGGCTGGTAGAAATGGGAATCTGTGATAGGAGGAAGAAAGAGAAGCCCCTCCTCTCTGTCACTCACCTGCGCCTCCCCCCACACACCCACAAGCTGCTGCTTCTCATGCCGCAGTATCTGACGGGCGGGGATCGGGGGAGTCCTGATGGGCAAGTTCCTGCTTAACTGGCACTGTTGTAAGTTGGCTTCACTCTCTCTAGACCTGGGAGATATTAAAGCAGGTTCTCGCTCTTGCGTGGGTGTTTTCGTAACTTCTTCAGGCTCCCCCCCAACCTGTCAGTCTGCTGGTTGCATCTAACTGTCATCCCGGTGATGTTTTCCGTGGCATCCGTGGCCACTCCTCTCCGGACCCCTAGTTTTCAGGAAATTCAAGCCACACAGACTCTCTGTTCGAGTTCCGTCTTCTTCCCAGGTGGTTTACTGGTCCAGGTGTCCAGATAGATCCAGGCTGACTCTCCCTACTTTAAGGACAACATCTAGTTCATGAAAAGCAGTCACCTGTCCTGTGTTCCTACTCAACCAAAGTGCAGGGCAATTCTTACGTAGCCACCTTTTTTTTTTGTTCTGCCTTTACAATAGATCTCTGTTTTTCTTTCTTTCTATCTGATTTTTTGTCTGTTGGTTTGTTTGTGGGTTTTTTTGTAGACTTCTAGGTTTCATGGCAGGAGTGAGATCCCATTCCACCATGTTTCCCCCTCCCAGGAAGTATGAATCAAGTTTCCTTGAAGCCTTGCCTTATACCCTCAAGAGAAAGGAGGAAGAGGCTGTCCCTCCCCATCTCCCCCACACACAAACTTTTATCAAGTCACACTCCCTTCCTCTTGTGTGTTGGTGGGCGGGACAAATGACGCAGATTTCTCTGAGGAATTTATCTTCATAAAACTTCTTTCTACATAACTAAAATCCATTTTCTACCCTCACACTAAGAGTATCAGTTCTTAGCGTTTGCTTTGATATCTACATCTTGATCTGACTCATAACACACTTTATTATACAGTGTCTTTTATATCTAGGTGTTTCAATCAAAACTTTCAGTATAACAGCATTTACTCTTGGGGGACCTTAAAATAACAGATTCAGAAAATCTCCTTAATTATATTCTTTGGGTTGGAAAAGATCTCAGAAAATATAGGCTCTAGGAGATCAAAACTGGGCTTGCAACAAATATAGAAGTTGAGGCCAAAGTTATTAGGTTAAGTTCATTCAGTCAATCAATCAATTAATCTAAGAATCTATCTTCCTAGACTAGCTCCTTATATACGTAAGTAGAAAATGAAAACTTGTTCTTTTGCACAGCTTTTTCACAGGTGAAGTCAGTATGATTTCAGGAGCTAAATCAGGTATGAATTTTTACTTATGTCCAAATAGGATTTTCTCCTTGCTGTCTCTCCCACTCCCATCTAATTTCTCCACACACACCCAGCAGAGGCTGTCCTTTCTCCTGGTGCTCTGGTCCAGCTGTGGAGACTGCTAATTATTTGGGTAAGATTCAGAGCAAGACTGAAACTAAATGATCTGCAGTCTCTATTTACCCTTGACAATCAGCCTTCTCCATTGCTACCTTCCTGCTTAGTAGCAAAGGCAGACTTAATTAGTAAAAGTCACGAATAACACTGAACAAAATAGTCATTTTCAGCCTTTTGTGAATCTTTAAAAGATTAAGTTAAAAAAAAAAAAGCCAGTTTTGTCTGTGATAACTTAAGCCTGGGAAGGCTTTGCTGTTTATTTAGCATTTTCCTATGTTTTCCTCAGTCTAAGCTAATTTATCTTAAAGTACTGTCACAAATGGTCCTCACTTCTGCATAAGGTAAATACAGTGCTTCAAATGTGTAAGCTCTGTTTGATATAATAAAATACCTCTGTAACCTAAAAAAACCTAGACAAAGAAAAAGGTATCTCCTAAATAAGATTCTTCCAGAAACCTCTCTAATTTTCTATCCCTCTAACTCTTCTCATCCCCAAAACAACCATCCTTACCAGTTTGTTTCTTTTTTAAATAAATTATTTCATAATTTTACATTTGGGTTGTATGTAAACTGATTATTTCCTCCAGCATTAGTCCTCTTATTCCTTAATAAAAGATCCCAATATTTAGCTGTTCCCCTTAACCCTAATGCTTTTCCCTGCTGTCTTGTCAGCTAGGTACAAATTCCAATAAGATTTTTTTTGAGACGTAAGGAGAAATTCTGTGTGGTAATTACACACAAAAAAATTTTTAATGGGAAAGTCTACATTCTAAGAGGTAGCAAATACCTAAATAAAAGATTCAAGATGATCTTGGATGCTGTGGTATTCATTGCAGCACTATTTATAATAACAAAATGGTGATAGCAACTTAAAGGTCTAGCAGAAGGAGAGTAACTAAATTATTATACGACCATAGTACAAAATCCTCTGCTACCATTCAAATTAAGTTTTTCAAAGATACTTAATAATATAGGAATATATCTCATTATTTACATGTTGTGAAAGAAGTAAATGTTTTTCCATATAATGGAAAATTATATAGAGTTAAAATATTGTTCCTTAAGATTAGTAATTAACATGGAGGAATGTTTATGATACTGTGTTAAAAAAAAAAAAGCATAATGTTCACTCGTACAACATGCCTATACACACATCAGACTAATCCTGGAAAGAAATATATGGCAGGGCTTCCCTGGTGGTGCAGTGGTTAAGAATCCACCTGCCAAAGCAGGGGACATGGGTTTGAGCCCTGGTCCGGGAAGATCCCACATGCCACGGAGCAACTAAGCCCGTGCACCACAACTACTGAGCCTGTGCTCTAGAGCCCAAGAGCCACAACTACGAGCCCTCATGCCACAACTACTGAAGCCTGCGTGCCTAGAGCCTGTGCTCCGCAATAAGAGCAGCCACCGCAATGAGAAGCCCACACACGCCAACGAAGAGTAGCCCTCACTCGCTGCAACTAGAGAAAGCCCACGCACAGCAACAAAGACCCAACGCAGCCAAAAATAAATCAAATAAGTTTATTTTTAAAAATTATTTAAAAAAAGATATGACAATGTTAAACACTGCTTTAACATGAGTGGTGAGGCTATGCATATATTTTTTTCTTTTATTCCCTCCTTTTTATATAGTTGAAAGTTTCTATAATGGAAAAGCATAATCTTTATGGTAGAAATACACATATTTCTAAGAATAAATACAAGTGCTGTAGTGACTTCAAGTAAAATGAGAGTTGGGGACGTTTCCTTGGCTTTGGCATTTAGAAGGTAATTGAAGAAGAACTTAGCCAGAACATTTTCAGTGAAGCTGATGGGGGTAGAAGTCAGTTTCCTGTAGATTAAAATTAAAAATGGGAAGCTAGGGCTTCCCTGGTGGTGCAGTGGTTGAGAGTCCGCCTGCCGATGCAGGGGACACGGGTTCGTGCCCCGGTCCGGGAAGATCCCACGTGCCGCGGAGCGGCTGGGCCCGTGAGCCATGGCTGCTGAGCCTGCGCGTCCGGAGCCTGTGCTCCGCAACGGGAGAGGCCACAACAGTGAGAGGCCCGCGTACCACCAAAAAAAAAAAGGGGAAGCTAAGTGTGTTAGTGAAGTTAAACCCTATTTCAAAACAGCTTGGCTACGAAAGGAAGGCGCAAGATGCAACAGTAGCTAAAGAGGGATATTAGGTTAGAAAAAGGCTGTATCTATATACTTAATGGGAGATATGAGAGGATACTTAGGCGCTGTATGAAGTCGATAGAAAAGCAAACATTTTGAGTATAGGTTAAAAGCCTCAATTTTCTCTCCGAAAAAGGAGGGGGGATGATCAGCAGAGAGAAGTGGCTGGCGGCAGGGTCGGTTTTGTGAGGGGAATGATGAAGAATCATAATCGTTGCTGTGATGAGCCGCACCAGGTAGCCGACCAGTGAGCGGAACAATATCACTGAGCAGAGTTGGAGTCCAGCTGCTGCTGGCTTCCCAGAAAGCCTGCCGACACCAATCTACTCAACTGTGTGATTTAATCACAGTCCGCAGGGGTCTGGGTGCGGAGCAGAAACGGTGGATAGCTGCGCCGATTCAGAGTCGAAAAATTAGAAGTTTTGGTAGGAAAATGGGACAAAAATTATAACTCCTATGCACCTTCAGTGACATGGGAGCCGAGGGACTTGGGGTGGGAATAGTTACTTTATAAAGGAGTCGAGGTCTAGCACCCAGATCTGGTCATTGACAGCACCCTCAAGCGCAGGCTGATGAACTCTGGTCACTGGGCAATCTCGGGGTCTCTCAGTTGCTAACTGGTCTAGTTCGTTATCATCGCTTAGATGGCAGGGTTTTATCGTAAACAGGATCTGCCCAGGGAGTATTTTCCAGGCTTGCTTTCATGTATTTATTTTTCTTTAGTTTCTTAGAGGGTGGTTTCTTGCGGGGCGGGGGGGGGGGGTGGGTTTTGGTTTTGGGTTTTGTTTGTTTTTGAGTAAGAGAAGAAAGAGTGTATAGCATCACATATGAATTAGTGCTCATTGACTACTGAGAAGAGAGTTGCTCAGATGGAGCTGGTGAGTTCTCCCTGTGGTCTGTGCAGGTAATGGGGGCTTCCAGAAGGATCATGGTATAACTAATAATAGATCCTGTGTGTTTTAAAAATTAGCCATGTCCTGTAAATAAAATGAATAAATGTTTCATAAGCAAGTGGGGAAAAAAGGAAAATACTATGTATACTTTAATATTTTCGAATAAATATTGGTACTAAATTTCCACAAATAGCTAGAATGTATCTTGGAAAATGTTTCCAAAAGCAAGCACGTTTTAAGAGAGCTTATTGAGCATACACACTGCTTGGCGCTGTTCTAGGTGCTTTCCATGTATTGTGTCATTTAATCTTTTCCTTAATCCTATCAAATAAGTATTATTATTGTCGTTATTTAAAGGAAAATAAATTAAAATAGAGGTAAATTCTCATGGTCGACATTATACATCCTCTACCACCTAACCATCCCTACCGTGTGCAGGATTTCATGTGTCATTATTTGTTACACTTACAATATGGTAATGTTAAATTTTATGGTTTCCAAAAATGATCAGATTTTTTATCCACTTATCCAGTGGGATTCATTGTTTTTGCTTTCTGACATCATGTTTTTACACTGAACTTCTTTTATATCTAGAGGCATACTGTTTCAAAAACTGAATTGATACAGGCAGCGAAATCTAATGATTGTGTCAATGTCATTAATTGAATGGTAAAGTTAACCTGATATATCTCTTAATAAAGAAAAAGAGTCTCTACCAAAACTCATTAATGCTAAATATTTAAAATATGATCATGAATACTTTCCAACATTGACCATAAAATGGGATTGTATTTTGTTTGCTTCTGATTTTTCCTATTTTGATCCATCTTATCTTTGAAGTTTCATTGAATTTTAAGGTACATCATGCACACATTATTTTCTAAGCGCCATTGAGCATAGCTGTTGGATTTTAAAAAAATACATTTCTAAGGAGAAACTTGAAGTGTATGTTTTAGTTTACTTTTATTATCCCTATATCTAAATTACTTTCCTGACAAGCGCATGGAAAACATATAACAATTTAGGCTTTAGGAAGTTTTGTGAGTACAAAGTAAATACGACCTAACACAGACTAATGTAGCTTTTATCACCATTCTCCATGAGGGGTAATAAAATTTATCTAAACTGGTGTCAACCTTAAAAGTAACAGTTATTTTACCAGTAAAAATGTTTTTTGGGGGGAATAGCAGAGAACTGCAATTGGGGACAAGCATGCTATAGTGAAAACTATAGGCAAGTCCAACAAACAAAGGAGAAGACTTATTTTATAGAGAAAAAAGAGGAAGTAAGGAAGGGTTTTTTTTTTGCGGTACGCGGGCCTCTCACCGTTGCAGCCTCTCCCGTTGTGGAGCACAGGCTCCGGACGCGCAGGCCCAGCGGCCATGGCTCAGGGGCCCAGCCGCTCCGCGGCATGTGGGATCTTCCCGGACCGGGGCACGAACCCGTGTCCCTTGCATCGGCAGGCGGACTCTCAACCACTGCGCCACCAGGGAAGCCCAGAAGGGTTGTTTTGAATGAAAGTCCACTGGGGAAAAGAGAGTCAGGGTGATGATGGTTTCTTATTGGCTGAGTTGCTGGGGTAGTGGATTTCTTATAGGAGACAAAATGTACATCTTTTCTTGTTGGGGCCTGTAATTGACGACTCTTCCTATAATTGATGTCACATGGCACCACGTGGGAGCTCCCCTTTCTGGCCTCCCAACCCCATTTTAGTGCGGTTTCCCTTTATTAAGTTTCACATTGGAGAAGAGTAATTGATCTGGTCTCCAAAATTAGAACTGGCCCATTATTGGGAAACACTGAGTTAATTTTCCGTCAAATTTTATGAATTCGACCTGCACCTTGTCCTGACCTAATTCAGCATGTAGTCCCTGTAAGCAGGTCCCTACTAGAAGACTGTTAGCAGGATTTCCCTAGACACCTGTTCTCTGCATTTATCACAAGAGGGAAATAAATGTTTAAAAAGAAAACTTTTCTCCTTTCTCCAGAGAGCATTTCAGTAGGACCATGACTTCCTAATATGATCTCATCTGCTCTGAAAGTTCCCTTTGACAAGAAATAAAGCCATCTCTGAACTCCCTGTGACCACTCATGTTGGCCCGTCCAAAGACTTACTCTTAGAGTGTTAGTTTACCTTGAAACGGATGAGCTCAACTGATCCTTCACTGGACGGTAATGCCAAAATCTCCTCTGCCGCAGTCACACTGCCTGCGCTCGTAGTTCCTTATGAAGGTTCTCTCATCTCCCACTCAATACTGTTAATTCTCCCTTCTGACTATATCACTAACTCGGTATTCAAATAACCTGAGTTTAGATTCTAGACCTGTCACTATCACCTGCATGATTTGGGGCAAATAACTTATGTGACCTTCAATATTCAAATCAAAATACAGTGCTTAAGGGCTTCCCTGGTGCCGCAGTGGTTGAGAGTCCGCCTGCCGATGCAGGGGACACGGGTTCGTGCCCCGGTCTGGGGAGATCCCACATGCTGCGGAGCGGCTGGGCCCGTGAGCCATGGCCGCTGAGCCTGCGCGTCCGGAGCCTGTGCTCCACAACGGGAGAGGCCACAACAGTGAGAGGCCCGCGTACTGCAAAAAAAAAAAAAAAATATATATATATATATATATATATATATAGTGCTTAATTAAAACGGATGATTTCAGGATTAAAATAGATGTTGCGAGGGAAGATTCCTTGTTGATACTTGCTATTATCATTACATATAATTAGGGAGGCTATAAAATAAATGCAAACTGGAAAGGACAGAAATATGAAGTTGTGGTATATAGGAGAAATATTACATTGAAATTTTAAAAAATTCACAGTCACGACAAAACCCCTGAGACACAGAAAAGATACATACATTAATAAATTATACAATTAATAGGTTGATGTTCTAGTCCATTAAAATTAATCTTTACATCTGAGGGAGAAGACAGAACAGCTGCAGCAGAGCCTACAATAAACAAATGGCAAGAGTAACGGAATCAATTCATCTACCTTCCCCTTATTCCTCATGCCCCTTCCTTGAGATGAATTGATGCTGAGGGAGTCGTCTACATTGGAAACTCTTCCTTAGTAATTGCAGATAAACGAGGCATTACAGTAAATATTCATATGATTTCCGTCATGAATATAGGAACAACATTGGATCAGCGGTTTTGGGGAAGAGAATAAGGCATAGCAGGTTTTTTTGTTTTTTTTTTCCCAATAAGTTTTAGGAGGAGAATAAATAATTTGCACAAATACTATGTCCCAAGGCTGAAATTGAGCTTATTTTAGCAACAGTATTACTATTGAGTGGAGTTCAGAAATCCAAGCCAAACCTTATTTACACAAGGCAATCCTGAGCCATTTATAACAGCATTGCTACCAGAACTTCCCTAAAAAGACTCAAGACCATGTATTCATTTGAGAAAAACGCCTGGAATATTGTTTAGCTTTGCTCCTCCCACCCCATTCCAAATATGCTGAATTTATTCTTGGAGGCAAAAAAAAAAATCAAAACTTTCATTTATTTTCTACCAATAGATTCAGCAGTGCTATCCCATGTCCTTCTAGATTCTATTAATGGCTACTTTTAAATGTCTTTTAAATTCCCACAAAAGCAGGAACTAACCAAAATGAACCACAGAGTAAAGAGATAACACCTAGGACTGTAGTCAGATTTCCATTAGGCAACTTGTCTACTTTGTGTTACCCCATCTTTTTTATTAATTTTTTTGGTTGAAGTATGTATAGTTAAGTTACAATGTTGTATTAGTTTTGAGTGTACGGCAGAGTGATTCAGTTATACATACATATATATATATATATACTTTTTCAGATTCTTTTCCCTTATAGGTTATTACAAAATATTGAGTGTAGTTCCCTGTGCTATACAGTAGGTCCTTGTTGTTTACCTATTTTGTATATAGTAGTATGTATCTGCTAATCCCAAACTTTTAATTTATCCCTCCCCTGCTTCCCCCTTTGGTAACCAGAAGCTTGTTTTCTATGTCTGTGAGTCTGTTTTGTATGTAAGTTCATTTGTACCATTTTTGTAGATTCCACAAATAAGTGAAATCATATGATATTTGTCTCTCTGTCAGACTTACTTCATTTAGTGTGATAATCTCTAGGTCCATCCATGTTGCTGCAGATGGCATTATTTCATTCTTTTTTAATGGTTGAGTACTATTCCACTCTATGTATGTATGTATATATATATATATATATATATATACCACATCTTCTTTATTCATTCATCTACCAGTGGACATTTAGGTTGCTTCCATGTCTTGGCTGCCGTAAACAGTGCTGCTGTGAGCACTGGGGTGCACGCATCTTTTTGAATTAGACTTCTGTCTGGATGTACGCCCAGGAGTGGGATTGCAGGATCATATGGTAACTCTAGTTTTAGTTTTTCAAGGAACCTCCATACTGTTCTCCATCATGTTTCTGATAACTTCTCTAGAAATAGGCCAGTTTTTAATGTTGAAAATTTTAATACAGGGTTTTATCTTTGGGAATTCTGTTCTCAATAGAACTGATTACTTCTACTAAATGGAACTATTCCTATAGTGTTAGAAGGAAACGTAGTGCTTTACTTTTCTAACATTCTAAAGAAAAAGACTTGATCACAAAGGCTATTGTCATGCCATACATGCCATATGAACAGTAAATACTTTAACTTTTCTCTCATGAGCAATGAATATCTAGTCCCAGGTAAATGGCAATGTACCCAAAACCAATTCAGAATGACATCTGTTTTTCCCCTAAATTTAACTGATACTTAGAACTGCAAGTAGAATAATGATTGCACTTTTATCTATAATTATTTTATGTAGGGATTAGACTTGTCTCTAATATGTTATATAATTATATATAATACAGCTGATATATAACTGATTTAAATAAATCTCAAATACTTGTCTATTAAAAGTATTTTAACTCAGGTGTATCAAAATACTCAGTCTGTTAATCCTACAGTTATGGTATTTATACTCATTAATATCAATTTGGTTCAGAAATATTTACCAAAAAATTATAGTATAATTATACCTAAGAATTAGTTTTTCAGTTACCTTCCTTAGTAACTGTGTCTTAACATTGCAGTGTTTATGTTTTTCAAACACATCAGGGAAAATCTGCTGGTCATGGCAGAAAAAGTGTATAAAAAACTAACCTTTTCTAAGCACACTCATTTTATTCCTCACCAATTTAGGAAGATTCCTAGGATTATCATTTTGTACCTTTCTGTAACATCTAATCCCTGCCTGAAAGAATCACACTTGTTATTTTACAAACTAACAGCTATTCTGGAAATGTTAAATAAACAAATTTCAATATTAATTTAAAGTTTGATCCAAAGCTCTAAAAATTGTCCTGTGGCCATGTCCGTGTCTTTGTGAGAACTTCATAATACTATGAATATTTCTATTTGGTGAGCCTTTCCATCTTTTACTGGAGTATAAGTCCCTGCAGAGCATGAAAAGGACTGATCATTGTGTAAGCGACCTTAAGCTATAAGATGCCCTTAATATGGCAGTTGGTATTTAATAATTACTCTATCAAAGTTCAGTTGAGAAAGATTTTTGTCTTTAACACTCAAAGTGATTTGGCTTTACTGAGTTTTATCATGATGAAATCTAGCATGTTGTTACTAGTAGAATTTCCTACAAATATTAAGTAAGATAAAGTCACTCAGATTCTTTTAGATTCATTTATTCAAGTATCTATTGAGTACATATCATATACGTGTCACTGTTTAGGTGTTTAGGATATATTAATGATTCCTTACACCATGATAATATGTATTAAAGAGCAAGACAGATGATACAATAGCCAATAAATTTATGGGATATTAGACATTGATAAATTTGTGAATAATGAGAATAGTAAATCAGAATTAGTGTTTAGGAAATATAGAGTAGGGGATGAACTTGTATTAAAATTCTAAATATTTTGGACAGAGTAGGACTTATTGCAAAGGTGATGCATTCTGGGAGAGAGCAATTCACACACTAGCAGGTAAAAGCACTCTATTTAGAATTACTAAACTTGTTTCTCTAAATACATGTGATCTTTAGACATCTCAGTTTTCCTTCTTAATGGCTTAAACCTTTTAGAGCAGTTTCTAGGAAAAGCCATTGCATATCTTTACATATCTATGAAAAGTCATTTTTATGTGAAGTCTTTGTATATCATACATCTAGTATTTTCAAACCTGCTAGTAGCTATCTCTCAGTTGAAACTGCTGGATCATTTCCAACCTTGATTTACTAGGCCTCTGATGTATATTTTTATATTCATTATATAGTATAGATATTATGGACACTTCGATACCAGGTGGTATCAAGTTATTATTTCATCTGTAATACAGACCCACTCAAATTAGAGAATCTGTTACCACATCTTTTCATTATAGTATTGCCATTAGTGCAATTGCCATTAGAATCGGTTTCCCTTTATAAGGCAAAAAACTAAATTTCGTAGATATAGACAGAAATAGCCACAGCCACGGATGCGGATACGGCTAGGCATTCATGTACACCTTCGGGAGGGTAGACATAGTTCAGTGGAGTGTTTGGGTCTTTTTTTTTTTTTTTTTTTTTAGCTGAAACTGTTCTGGTTTCTATAGCTGTTACGTAAACTTTGATTTTTGGTTTTTTTTTTTTTTTTTTTTTTAGCTGAAACTGTTCTGGTTTCTATAGCTGTTACGTAAACTTTGAAAGTTGCCTTTGTGATAGTGATTCCTATAATTCGTCTCTGTAGGGGCTGAAAATATCTAGACTGTAGAAGGACTCAGAACATCCTCGTCCATTCCCTTCAGGATGTTTTAATGATAATGATGCAATTACAGATACAGTGTTTCCTTTTCCCTCTTGAAAGAAGTGGGGAGATGAAAGCAGACAGACAACTGACATTAAATCGCCAAATTTAGGGTAAAATTTGGAATTTCTTACCAGCATAGATGTTTTTTATAACATTAAATTTGAAATCTCCAAGGAAAAGCTGTTTTTTAAAAAATGTGTCCTTATATTGTATGCCTTCATGCCATTAAACGTTTATTTTCTTCAAATAAGTCAAGAATGTCATTCATATGAAGTCTTATATTATCCATAAAATACAACTAGGCTTATTGAATATGAATACATTCTATATGAATACTTTGATGCATTATAAAATGCTGTGCTCTGCTTTTTTGGGGAAAAAAAAATCTCCTCTTCTGTGTAACGTTGGCTTATGAATATTGTAACAGTTCTTTTCTGTTCACATGCAGTGAACTGAGACAACCTTCACTCCAGCATTTGGAGTCTCCTTCTGTGAGTTTGTCTTATGAGAATGCATATTCAATGGTTGTCTGAATGTCTCTCTGAAGAAACCAATCTGGCAAGTTTATAATCTTTATGGTTACGTTGGGTTTTGTTTTAATTTTCAAGTAGGTACCAGGCAAAATTTTTCATATGTTCGCTTTTCAAAGAAAAGTTAAATAGATTGATTTCACAATCAGAGTGGATAGTGCTACTGTTTTTGTCACCAGGAGAGTTTTATTTGGGCATATGACATAATCTTCCCTGATTTAACAGCCTATTTGGAATATCATTGCCAGTTAGGTTATGTAACCCTTTGCCTTCCAAATAGTTCAGATATTTCATCTAGAAAATATTAGAAGGTTCTCTTTCCAGTCACTGAATAATGTTATTTTTGTTAAACATCCGAATCTAGAAATTGTAAATCTGAGAGTATGCAACTGGTAGAAAGTATTGTGAAGTCTAGGGTCAAGAAAGTAAGAACTTTTATTATGCTTGGAGAAATGTTTTCCTCCCTCTTTGTCACTTGCTAATCATGGATATAACAGGGAAAAGTGATCCAGAAAAAGAGCTAATAGTCAGCGACATGCTTTTACTGGAGCCAAATAGTTCTAGTTCAGCAAAACAAAAAGTAAGATGGGATCTGGGCTTAAGCCTGGGGAGACAGTCTCCATAGAAGCATATGCTGTAAGCCGCCCGCAAACAGTATTCGCAACAGCTGAGGTCTGGGCACCTGCGCCTCAAAGCCAGTGTCCGGTGAAGCCAGCACCCAGTATCCAGCACGACCCCGGTGTGAGTCCTCGCATTTCTGTGTGACTCTGGAGCCATTAAAACCAAGAGCATGTCAACATCCCTCCAAGGCATCTTCGTCGCCTCCTAAGATCCTACACCATGAATTTGGATTCCTACTAAATGAAAACGAGTGCATACAGTAGGATGATTCGTCTTCAATCCCGTGCATCTCTTGCAGGAGGAAACTATCCCATAAAATCCTGGGCTGGAGGCCATGCTGACGTATACGTACCTTGCAGCGACATGATTTCAGCTTCCATCCACTCCCCTGCCCGGACCGGTCAGTCTAGGTACGCTAACCTTAACGTTTTTAGCTAAAGTCTCTTCTTGTGGCATCACAGGTGATTTATGGGGGTAGACTTTTTTTATATGGACATATTGAAGAGCTGTCGGATTATGTTGATTAAGTACTCGGGCTCAAGAGTCAAACTGCCAAGGTAGCAAACGAGATGGTAAAGCATCCTACCTTGGAGTCTGTCAGCAAGTTCTCTGTGCTTTAGTTTGATTTCCTAATAAATAGATCAGGGATGATGATGATGGTACTAATAATAGTACCTACCTCACAGGGTTCTTTCAAATATATGAAGTTAATCTATGTAAGATAACACGGCAAAATCTAGCATATGGTAGACACATATTAGCTCCTAGAGTACTCTCAGTAGATACCCTATATCTGTGCCTTGTAGTAAAATTATATTAGTAAGAATGACTGTTCGCACATAGTAACCAGTAGTCACATTCAGTGCATTTTTACAGCATCCCTGAACTAGGGCTGCAGCCATCTCAGAGATTCAGGAGATTAGAGGATGGAGGCTCTGACAAGTGAGGATTTATCCTCAGACTCCTCTTTGACCACTGCCCTGGGAGAAATCAAGCCAGGGTGGTAGGGGTGCGAGACCTCAAAGGAGGCACCCAAACCAGCCTGGTCGGCTGGGATGTTCGGGGAAGATTAAATGAGGAGACGGGCAGGCTGTTTTCCGTCTGTCATAACAAATTACCCCCCAAACGGGTGGCTTACAACAGTATGAATGTATTGTCTGGTTTGTGGAGGTCAGAAACCTGAAATGGGTCTCCATGGAGACGAAATCACCATGTTGGCAGGGTTGGGTTCCTTCCTTCTGGAGGCTCGAGGGGAGAGTCCATTTCCTTCTGTTTTCCAGGTTAGAAACCACCCACATTCCTTGGTTCATGGCCCCTTCCCCTCACCTCCAAAGCCAGCAATGGGAGGTAGAGTCCTCTTCACATTACACTACTTTCCTCTTAACCTTTCAGGCTCCATCTTGCAACTTAAGGACACCCCTTGTTATTTACATTGTGTCCACCAGGATAATCCAGAATAATCTCCGCATTATAAAGTCAGCTGGTTCGCAACCTTGATGCCACGTGCCATTTAATTCCCAGATCCTGTGAATGTGTTACCTTTCAAGTCAAGAGGGAATTTAAGACGGCTTTGGGAGGTCTTCATTCTGCTTACCACACTGAAGGCCAAGGAACAAAATGGGGGAGGAAGAAAGAAGTGCAACACTAAGGATTGAAACTATTTAACATACAATGATACAAAGGGAAAAAATACCTCCCCACCCCCACACGCTTGAACACACAGGGATGAAATTCTACTTGGCAAGGCTTTCCAAGATCAGTTGCCTAAATTGTCTCCAATAGGTTAGCATTGCCAAGATGCCTGCCTGTTTCTTTTTGAGAGAAACACAGAGTGTGTGGCAAGCGGCTGATCACGTGATTGCAAAATAAATGGGGGAAATAGAGGAATGATTTCATCTTTGCTCTGCAGAGGTTTTGTTCACATTCTATCAGCATTAATTTGCAAGTCTCATGTCCTTATTTTTTTTTTT
>NW_020185335.1:5027985-5052730 GCF_003031525.2 Neophocaena asiaeorientalis asiaeorientalis | reverse complement strand
TCATTCTTATCAGAAAAACAAAATCAGCTTCCAGGTCATCAATGAAGTCAATCTAAACAGGAAGAAAAAGAGAAAACAAGAGGAAAAAGGTACTATTGGTTATATTTGAGCTTACCCATCTTAACGATATACTGTTTTTACCTTACAATTCTATGTTATAGTTTTAAAAAATCAAGCAGGGCATGGAGTGCATTAGTTCACAAATCTTCCACAATATCCCTGATTGCAGTTTTAATTCTTAAATATAATTGCCATTAATATTTGGTATGCATCTTTCCAGGTGTTTTTATGCGTGCCACGTACCTATTAAACAATCAGTATCAAAATATATATTGCTCTGCAGCTTCATGTCCTTTTTTTTTTTTTTTTAACTGTCCATCATTCTTATCAGAAAAACAAAATCAGCTTCCAGGTCATCAATGAAGTCAATCTAAACAGGAAGAAAAAGAGAAAACAAGAGGAAAAAGGTACTGTTGGTTATATTTGAGCTTACCCATCTTCTGGTTTTGCTTTAACTATATACTGTTTTTACCTTACAATTCTATGTTATAGTTTTAAAAAATCAAGCAGGGCATGGAGTGCATTAGTTCACAAATCTTCCACAATATCCCTGATTGCAGTTTTAATTCTTAAATATAATTGCCATTAATATTTGGTATGCATCTTTCCAGGTGTTTTTATGCGTGCCATGTACCTATTAAACAATCAGTATCAAAATATGTATTGCTCTGCAGCATGGTCTGGTTTGAGATGACACAGTTTGATATACCTTTGCAGGAAAAAGAGATATCTTTCCACTCTATCAGAATCTCTTTTATCTGTGTACCTTAGTTATCTTAGTAGAATTCTAAGGCTTTCTATACAAGAACCAGGCTTTTTTTTGAGACTTATTCTTACTGTATTTTAATTCTTCTTCCTCTTTTTGTTTCTGTTAATGGTCATTACCTACCCAATTCCTGCCTTTTGGAAACATCCTGCAGTGCTTCAGGGATACAGTCACCGACAACTTCTGGCCTCGTAAGCGTTCACCTTCTTCATCGCTTTTCCAGTACTGTGGGGGAAGTTCTCCTTACTGTTATTCCTATGACGGAGCAGGTTTTCAGGAAAGTCAGTTGCTGCGTTTTTTCTTTAGTAATCTGTGGAATTTCTACAATTTCCCGTCTGTGTACCCCAGGGCCATCCCCAGTGGGGACACTGCATAAGTTCTAGCCCTGGCTCGGCAGCCACATCCTAGTTTTACAAACCCTGATCTGTCATTAACCTCTTTGGATGACTACTTTCTTATCAATCAAGAGGGCCAGGAGAGGGGGTGGTGGTTTTCAAAGCATGTTATGAGCCCTGAGATTCTGTGGGGCGGCCCTGGAGTGGAGGTTAGGCTGGAGATAAAGGAAGCTTGCCCTACTTTATTTAGCTCATGGTTTACAGACCAAAGTCATATTTTGTTTTGGCTTTTACCTAATAGAAGGTTGGATCCTTAGACAAAACACTGAAACTCACTGAATAATCCGTACATCAACATCTCTGAGAGGATCCTATAGAACCTCCTGTTTTGTGAACAAGACATAAAATATCTGTAGAACTTACCTAAAATTACCTAAACCAAGTTCTAATTTACTCTTTACTTAGCTAAAAAAAAAAAAAGTTGGAAAAATCCATAGATTCTCTGCATTTCGGTAGACTTAACTGATTTTAATCTGATATTTGTATTGTCAAAAGCAACTATATTTGAAATCATTTTATAACTGCAGCACATTTTCATCACTGTAAAAACTCATACCTCTTTTGGAAACTCTGGTTTCTACTGTTTTCTAACAGCTATTTTGCAACCTACTCTACAATTGATTTCTCCCAGTCATGGCAGTCTACTGGTTCAAAACTCCCAAGGCTAAATTTCTAAATTTATTTTATAATTACTCTTAGTTGTGCTACAGTAGAGATGGTAAGGGAAAGTCATAGGGTAATTACCGAGAGTACAAGTAGCTGGATCTTTGGGCTGGGTCGGGTGTGTGTGTGTGTGTATGTATTCACGTGCTCCTTGCCTTTCTGCAGCTATGGTTTGGGCAAGGTAATTAATCTCTGTGTATCTATCTCTTTTTCCAGAATCTCTAAAATGCTTCTTTGAGAGTTAAATGTTATAGGTTTTACATGTTAATCACTTGGTACGGTGCCTAGCATGGAGGAGACTGCAGTTGGTCGCTAGCATTGAATTGTATGCTGTGTCAGCCCAAGAAAGTAAAACCTTACCATCCAGTGCCAAATTGGATTATATATATATATATATATATATACACACACACATACATATATATACATACATTATACATTTTATCATTATTGAAAGAGGATAACTTGGAACGGTTTAGGTATTTCTACTTCCTATATTTTTAAATAAAAATTTTAAAAATTCATGGAAGTGCATAATTGATCTCATTGTTTAATCATGGAATATATAATCTAAACAAACAAAATAATATCAATACAAAGAACACCACGGAGCAGATAGCACGGTCTTACTGGACCACCAAAGCAGAGGGAGAAAATACAGAGTCATATAAAAGCTAAAGCTTACCTGCCCAGCGTCCAGAGCAGACACGGCAAAATTGATAATGTCCCTCTTTTCGGATATGCAGAATGATCTTATGGGCAGCACGCAGTTCAGGCAGCCACCATCTTAACAAGAAATGCATAAGGGGTGAGTCCTATTTTTATCACCCCCATTCTAATGTAATGTTATAAGAGGGGCTCATAAAAACATAGAGAATGTTAATGAATCTATTTCCTCCGAATAAAAACAATAAAGCATAAAACCAACAAGTAGTAGTTATATGAACTTTTTTGTTGTTGTTTACTAAAACATATTTAGAAAAATATACCTAAAATGAGTAGTCAATATAACAAAGGAAGAAGACTGGGAAATAAGGGGGATAGTAAGCTGATTTTTAAAATCTGATTTAAAAGAATAATTTTTACCACAATAGAGGATAATTTGAAGCAACAGAGCCTCAGTAAAATGCATATTAATCAAATACAGAACTGAAATGTGCCTATAAATTTTTAAGTAGTGCAGAATGAACTTAATAGTCAAAGATACAAAGTAAATTCCTAAATATTGCACTTTTATTTCACTTTCAAGTTCTGAAAGCAATTCTTGTAAAATATATTTTGATTTAAATAAATTCAGAATACAATGTCTTCGAAACACGCATTTTTACAACATATTTATCTGGTTGCTAAACGCAAAAAGCATGGAAAAGCATGGAAACAGAGAGCCTACCAAACTCAAGTAAAATAAATTATACACTCATTTGCAAATATAGAATCGTAGAATATTGGAACTAAAAACCTTTTTAAGGGTTAACTGACCCAACCTTGCCTTTAGTTTTTATCTTTGTACTAATATGTTCCCTTTAACCATTTATATTTTTATCTTATATATAAGAGACATATATTCTCATAAGAATATATATGTATACATATAAGAATATATATTTATAGAAATCACCTGGTTTTTTTTAATTGGATGATATAATTTAATGTCTTTTTTCCCTCTTTTGCGTATTAAAATGAGAGAAAAATCAACTGACTCGGCCAAGCATGTAGTCAATCAATCAGAAATTAGGAGAAATCCCTGTGGCCCAGGATCTTTCGTGCTGTGTCTCTTCTGTTGTACATTTCACTCAACAGGAAACTTCAGCCAATTAACTATGCGTAGAATCCTTTCATCTATAAAGTCACAAATACTACATAACTCATATGAGTACAAAGAATAAGATACAATTTTCAACGACAAAATACTTACAAGATTATTATATTGGAGTCCATTTTGCCTAAATACATGAAGAAACATGTAAGGGCTGCTAGAAACTTAGGAAAACAGGGTCAGCAACGTAAATTAGAGCAATCACATTTGAATGAGTACTAAGATGAATACTGTAATCCACAATGAAATTGTGTTCCTTGGACCATATTAACATATATATAGCTAAGTATAGTTTCTTGAGAGAACCTTTGTTTTCCTCCACAGTAACAAATCCTTTGAATCCAGACTTAGGTGAGTGATAAAAATTTAACTGCAACTTGTCCTCTGTGTACATGGCAGACATGTCTTAGGGATAAATCAGATCATAAATGAGAGTAAAACATTGCAGGTTATTCCAGAGACTCCTTTATTATCACTGTTTTCTCTACAAAGTGAAGATTTATAGGTGTATTAAAGGTAGGTCAAATGATTATTTGTATTTTGAGGTCTTGATTTCACACTTTAAGAAAAAGCAGAATACCATTTTCCAGTATTGTTTCTGATAGGAATGTCTATTTGAAAATTAGCAGTTCCTTTTTGTTTAAATTGAAGTATAGTTGATTTACAATATTGTGTTAGTTTCAGGTGTACAGCAAAGTGATTCAGTTATATATATTTTTTCAGATTTTCCATTATAGGTTATTACAAGAAATTCAATATTGTTCCGTGTGTTAACAGTAAATCCTTGTTACTTATCTATTTTATATATAGTAGCGTGTATATGTTAATCCGAAACTCCCAATTTACCCCCTCCCCCCACCCCCCTTTCCCCTTTGGCAACCGTAAGTTTGTTTTTTATGTCTGTGAGTCTCTTTCTGTTTTGTAAATAAACTCATTTGTATTATTTTTTAGATTCCACATAAAAGGAATAAAAACAAAGATAAACAGATGGGACCTAATCAGAAGCGTCTGCACAGCAAAGGAAACCATCAACAAAACGAAAAGACAACCTATGGAATGGGAGAAAAATATGTGCAAATGATGCAACCAACAAGGGGTTAATTTCCAAAATATACAATAACGAAAAAACAAACAACCCAATCAAATAATGGGCAGTAAACCTAAATAGACATTTCTCCAAAGAAGATATACAGATGGCCAACAGGTACGTGAAAAGATGCTCAACATGGCTAACTGTTAGAGAAATGCAAATCAAAAACCACAATGAGGTATCGGTTCACACAGATCAGATTGGCTATCATCAAAAAGTCTATGAATAATAAATGCTGGAGAGAGTGTGGAGAAAAGGGAACCCTCCTACACTGTTGGTGAGAATGTAAACTGGTGCAGCCACTATGCAAAACAGTACGGAGGTTCCTTAAAAATCTAAAAATAGAAGCTACCATATGATCCAGCAGTGCTACTCCTGGGCATACATCTGGAAAAGACAGGAAGTCTAATTCAAAAAGATATATTCACCCCAATATTCGTAGCTGCGGAAGCAATCTAAAAATGAATGGATAAAGAAGATGTGATACACACACACACACACACACACACTCACACAATGTAATATTACTCAGGCATAAAAAAGAATGAAATGATGCCACTTGCAGCAACATGGATGGACCTAGAGATTATCATACTAAGTAAAACAAATCAGAGAAAACAGTTACTTTTAAGAATACTAGGCACAGCTTAAAACGTTTCATGAAAGGAGCAAATTTATGGGGGGATATATCTTAATGAGCCAACTTCTAGGAACTAGCAGGTTCAGCAGAACTGTCAGAAATCTGCCACTAAGCTAGATGCGTGGTGTCCTCCCAGTTCAAGTCATTTTATAGTTTGTTTCTTTGAGAATATTTTCATACCATCATTCTTGTTTACTTGCAGTGATCACCATTTCAGATGCATCGAAGCAGTTCTTCTTTCACAGGCTACCCTTGGTGAAATTGATCCAACCAGCAGGTAGTATACCAATTAAAAAGCTTATTTATAGTAAATATATTTGCAGTCTCTCTCTGCAGTTGCATTGTGTCTTCTGTAATTTACAATGTATCAGACTTTTAACTCCAGCTTCCTATAATAAAACTTTGGGGTTACTTATTTTAAGAGATGACTTTTTTTATTGTTTGCATAGCTGTAGACTCATTGAATAGTAGATTCAGGGGAAAAGGCCTTTATTGTAGGCTGTCAATATAGGGGCCTCTTGCAACACATATCTATTTAAGTATCTATTCATTAAAACTAAATAATGCTAAATATTCAGTTTTTTAGTTCAGTAGCCATCTTTCAATGTGCAATAGCCACATGTAGCCTGTGGCTGTTATATTGGACAGGATAGATAGAAGAACATTTAGATCGTCACAGAAAGTTCTATTCAACAGGCCTGTAGATTCTGTTATTCCTAGATGAGATCCCAAGAGATATGGATATCAAAGAGTTAAAATTCTCATTTTTCACATGTAGCTCTTTGTCCAGAGACATCAAATGACTTAATTAAGCTCACGTCAATTAAATCACTAAATTTAAAAGGAATCTCTCTGTAAGTGTGAGTGGATATTCTTGAATGTGGTTATCGTGGTTGGGGATTGTCAAAAGTCTTAAAATTGGATTTAGATATGTGTTGATGATTTTAAAAATTTTTCTGAAATGCACTGGGGTATAATTTACATAAGTAAATACATCCCTTTTAAGTATAGATTTTCATGAATTAAAATGTGTATACACTAATATAAGTACCAACATCTCAAGATACAGAACATTTCATCACCTCAAGAGGTTCCCTTGAGACTCTTTCCAAATACCACTAATCTGCTGTCAGGACATATTAGATCTCTCTTTTCTAGAGTTCAAAAGAGTAGTCATGTATACTTAATGTACTCTTTCCTGTTGGGTTTACATCCTGTATACTTGCTAAACTCACTTTTTTTTCAGTAGCTTTTTATGAAAATTCTTTAGAAAGTTCTACATAGATGATCATACCATTTGTAAAGACAATTTTATTTCTTCATTTTTAACAGTATGCATTTTATTTCTTTATCTAGCCATTAGTTCCTTGGCTAGAAGCTCCAGAATAACACTGAATAGAAATGATAAGAATGAACATCTTGTATTGTTTCTGAAGTTAGAAGGAACTAGCCAGTCATTCATCATTAAGCATGAACTTAATCCCTAGGTTATCTATCCATCAGTCATAGGAATTTGACCTTATGCAGTTGTGGGAGCTGGTCAAGCAGTGTCTTTAAAAGGCTGTTGTCTTTGTATCTGATGCTAGATGTTAAGTCAACAGGGCAGGGAGTTAAAGAGGGAAGCTGAACGTAAGATGGGGTGATGATGGACAAAATGGAATCCACAAACATGAGCTGGAACCTATGAGACTAGATTGGAACCTGCGTATGTTTGCATTGTCTTCAACCTTGATGATGCGGGTGTCTTTCAGGAGAAGCTGGTGCCCTCTGAGCTAAACAGGCTTCGAGCCCCCAAATCAGAGAAATTGAAAGAGGATCTGGCAGAAGAACAACTGCAGGTATGGCTGCTGCCCTATGAATAGAAAGACCCAAATTCCCTCTAAGCACTGCTATCACTGCATCCCACACATTTTTATAAGTTGTATTTTCTTTTTCATTTAGTTCAATTTTAATTTCTCTTGTGATTTCTTCTTTGACCCATGTGTTGAGAAGTATCTTTTTTTTTTTAATAAATTTAAAAATTTTATTTTTGGCTGCACTGGGTCTTCGTTGCTGGGCGTGGGCTTTCTCTAGTTGCAGAGAGCAGGGGCTACTCTTCCTTGCGGGGCATGGGCTTCTCATTGCAATGGCTTCTCGTTGCGGAGCACAGGCTCTAGGCGCGGGCTTCAGTAGTTGTGGCATGCACGGTCAGTAGTTGTGCACGGGCTTAGTTGCTCCGCAGCATGTGGGATCTTCCCTGACCAGGGCTTGAACCTGTGTCCCCTGCATTGGCAGACAGATTCTTTTTTTTTTAACATCTTTATTGGGGTATAATTGCTTTACAATGGTGTGTTAGTTTCTGCTTTATAACAAAGTGAATCAGTTATACATATACATATGTTCCCATATGTCTTCCCTCTTGCGTCTCCCTCCCTCCCACTCTCCCCATCCCACCCCTCCAGGCTGTCACAAAGCACCGAGCTAATATCCCTGTGCCTTGCGGCTGCTTCCCCCCAGCTATCTACCTTACTACGTTTGTTAGTGTGTATATGTCCATGACTCTCTCTCGCCCTGTCAAAACTCACCCTTCCCCCTCCCCATATCCTCAAGTCCATTCTCCAGTAGGTCTGCGTCTTTATTCCTGTCTTACCCCTAGGTTCTTCATGACATTTTTTTTTCTTAAATTCCATATATATGTGTTAGCATACGGTATTTGTCTTTTTCTTTCTGACTTACTTCACTCTGAATGACAGACTCTAGGTCTATCCATCTCATTACAAATAGCTCAATTTCATTTCTTTTTAAGGCTGAGTAATATTCCATTGTATATATGTGCCACATCTTCTTTATCCATTCATCCGATGATGGGCGCTTAGGTTGTTTCCATCTCCGGGCTATCGTAAATAGAGCTGGCAGGCAGATTCTTAAACACTGTGCCACCAGGGAAGCCCGAGAAGTACCTTTTTTAATCTCCAAGTGTTTGGAGATTTTTTCAGCTGTCTATCTGTTACTGATTCCTAGTTTAATTCCATCATAGTCAGAGAGCAGACATTGTGTGGCTTCTTTCAAAGTTGTTAAGGAGTGTTATGGCCCAGAATGTGGTCTGTCCTGTGAATGCTGCTGTGAGCTCGAGAAGAATGTGATGTCTACTGTTGATGGATGAAGCTGTCTGTAGGCTACATTATATCCATTTGATTGATGGTGTGTTGAGTTTAGTATGTCCTTATTAATTTTCTGCCTGCTGGATCTGTCCATTTCTGCTACAGGGATGCTGAAGTCTCCACCTCTAACAGTGGATTCATCTATTGCTCCTTGTAGTTCTATCAGCTTTTGCCTCATGTAGTTTGATTTTCTGTTGTGGGCACATAAACATTAAGGATTGTTATGTCTTCTTTATCATGGAATGCCACTCTTCATCCCTGATCACTTTCCTTGCTTTAAAGTCTACTCTGAAATTAATTATTCCTGCTTTCTTTTGATTCTTATATCTTTCTCCATTCATTTACTTTTAATCTATATCTAATCTAATGTATATTTAAAACAGGTCACAGACAACATATAGTTGAGTCTTGTTTTTTGATCCACTTTGACAATGTGTCTCTTGATGAATGTATTTAGACTGTTGACATTTAAAGTGATTATGATATAGTTGGATAACCTCTACCATATTTGTTATTGTTTTCTATTTGTTGTCCTGTACTGTGTTCCTATTTTTGGCTTCCATCCTTTTTCCTTTTTATATGGTTTCAACTGAGCATTTTATATAATTCCATTTTCTCAGTTATACTACTTTTTATTTTTTTAGAGGTTGCCCTAGAGTTTCCAATATACATTTACAAAAATCCAATTCCACGTTCAAATAACACTATGAACTTCATGAGTAGTGCGAGTACCTTATAATGACAAAATAATCCTAATTCTTTCTCCCTTTCCTTTGTGTTATTGCTGGCATTCATTTCATTCATATACATAAGCATATACGTATATAAGAATACATAATCAAATATGTTGTTGCTATTATTATTTTGAACAAATTTTTATTTTCTTAGATCAATTTAGAATAAAAGTTTTTGAGCAACTATATGCCAATAAAATGGACAACCTAGAAGAAATGGACAAATTCTTAGAAAGGTACAACCTCCCAAGACTGAACCAGGAAGAAATAGAAAATATGAATAGACCAATTGCTGGTACTGAAATTGGATCAGTAGTTTAAAAACTCCCAACAAACAGAAGTCCAGGACTAGGCAGCTTCACAGGTGAATTCTAACAAACATTTAGAGAAAAGTTAACACCTATCCTTCTGAAACTCTTCCAAAAAATTGCAGAGGAAGGAACACTTTCGAACTCATTCAGTGAGGCCACCAGGACCCTGCTACCAACACCAAAGATATCACAAAAAAGAAAATTACAGACCAATATCACTGATGAACATAGAAGCAAAAATCCTCAACAAAAT
This sequence comes from Neophocaena asiaeorientalis asiaeorientalis, assembly GCF_003031525.2. Classification (NCBI taxonomy): domain Eukaryota; kingdom Metazoa; phylum Chordata; class Mammalia; order Artiodactyla; family Phocoenidae; genus Neophocaena; species Neophocaena asiaeorientalis. The sequence continues at coordinate 5,042,862 of NW_020185335.1, read as the reverse complement.
ACTAGCAAACTGAATCCAACAGTACATTAAAAGGATCATACACCCTGATCAAATGGGATTTATCCCAGGGATGCAAGGATTTTTCAGTATCCACAAACCAATCAGTGTGATACACCACATTAACAAACTGAAGAGTAAAAACCATACGATCATCTCAGTAGATGCAGAAAAAGCTTTTAACAAAATTCAACATCCATTTTTGATAAAAACTCTCTAGAAAGCGGACATCGAGGGAACACACCTCAACATAATAAAGGCCATATATGACAGACCTACAGTTAAAATCATGGTCAATGGTGAAAAGTTGAAAGCATTCCCTCTAAGATCAGGAACGAGACAAGGATGCCCACTCTCGCCACTTTTATTCAACACCATTTTGGAAGTCCTAGCTACAGCAATCAGAGAAGAAGAAAGAATAAAAGGAATCCAAATTGGAAAGGAAGAAGTAAAACTGTCACTGTTTGCAGATGACATGATACTATACATAGAAAATCCTAGAGATGCTACCAGAAAACTACTAGAGCTCATCAGTGAATTTGGTAAAGTAGCAGGATACAAAATTAATGCAGAGAAATCTGTTGCATTTCTACATACTAACAATGAAAGATCAGAAAGAGAAATTAAGGAAACAATCCCATTAACCGTCGCATCAAAAAGAATGAAATACCTAGGAATAAACCTACCTAAGGAGGTAAAAGACCTGTACTCAGAAAACTATAAGACACTGATGAAAGAAATCAAAGATGACACAAACAGATGGAGACATACACCTTGTTCTTGGATTGGAAGAATCAACATTGTGAAAATGACTATACTACCCAAAGCAATCTACAGATTCAGTGCAATCTCTATCAAATTACCAACGGCAATTTTTCACAGAACTAGAACAAGAAATCTTAAAAATTTGTATGGAGACACAAAAGACCCCAAATAGCCAAAGCAATTGTGAGAAAGAAGAACGGAGCTGGAAGAATCAGTTTCCTTGACTTCAGACTATACTACAAAACTACAGTAATCACAGCTGTATGGTACTGGCACAAAAACAGACACATACATCAGTGGAACAGGATAGAAAGCCCAGAAATAAACCCACACGCCTATGGTCAATTAATCTATGACAAAGGAGGCAAGAATATACAGTGGAGAAAAGACAATCTCTTTAATAAGTGGTGCTGGGAAAACTGGACAGCTACATGTAAAAGAATGAAATCAGAACGTTCTCCAATACCATATATAAAAATAAACTCAAAATGGATTAAAGACCTAAACTTAAGAGCAGATACTATAAATATAGACAGAACACTATGACATAAATATAGAAGAAAATACAGACAGAACACTCTGACATAAATTGTGGCCATATTTTTTTGGCCTCAGTTTAAAAAATGGGCAGAAGACCTGGGTAGACATTTTTCCAAAGACGACATACAGATGGCTAACAGGCACATGAAAAGATGCACAAATTGCTAATTATTAGAGAAACGTAACTCAAAACCACGAAAACCACGAGGTATCACCTCTCACCTGTCAGGACGGCTATCATCAAAAAGTCTACAAATAATAAAAGAGAGGGTGTGGGGAAAGGGCACTGTTGGGAGGAATGTAAGTTGGTGTAGCCGATATGGAAAACAATATGAAGGTTCCTCAAAAAACTACAAATAGAACTACCATATGATCCAGCAATTCCACTCCTGGGTATATATCCAAAAAAAAAAAAAACAAACAGTAATTTGAAAAGATACATGCATCCCAACGTGTGCAGAAGTGTCCATTAACAGATGGACGGATAGAGAAGAGGTGATGTTCGTGCGTGTGTGTGTATGAACGGATAGAGAAGAGGTGGTGTTCGTGCTATTCCACTCCTGGGTATATATCCAAAAAAAAAAAAAACAAACAGTAATTTGAAAAGATACATGCATCCCAACGTGTGCAGAAGTGTCCATTAACAGATGGACGGATAGAGAAGAGGTGGTGTTCGTGCGTGTGTGCGTGTATGAACGGATAAAGAAGAGGTGGTGTGTGTGCGTGTGTGTGTGTGCGTGCATATCACTTAGCCTAGAAAAAGAATAAAATTCTACCATTTGCAATAACGTGGATGGACCAGGAGTGTATTATGCTTAGTGAAATAAGTCAGACAGAGAAAGACAAATACTTATGTTATCGCTTATATGTGGAATCTGAAAGTAACAAAATAGAAACAGACTTACAGATACAGAGAACAAACTAGTGGTTTCCACGGGGGAGAGAGTAGTAGAGAAGGGCCAAGATAGGATTAGGGGCTTAAGAGGTACAAACTACTATGGATTAGGGGCTTAAGAGGTACAAACTACTATGTATAAAATAAATAACTTACAAGGATACATCGCACAGCACAGGGAATATAGCTATTTTATAGTAACTCTAAATGGAGTATAATCTATAAAAATTTTGAATCACTGTTGTACACCTGAAACTAATATTATATATACATCAACTATAGTACAATTAAAAAAAGAAATTACCATCATACAAAGATCCCATTATAGGAATAAAATATAATATATATAGTAATGATATGGATAAAACTTTGAAAATATTGAGCGATATACCATATTTCACTTATTATAAATGTACTTTAATATCTCTGAAATCAAAATACGTCTTACTGTTTGACAATATTTTCTTTTTTAGTGGTAAGTAAAATAATAGTACAACGTTGTTTTCTTAACTTTGATGAAATATGGGAAAAGAAACCTTGAATAAACAGCCAAATATTATGTTTAGAAAAAAGCAATTGAGAAACAGGGAGATTGTTTTTGTTAGTCACGAAAGAAATGTCTAAACATGTCTAAATAAGATTGCTAAATTATGTATAAGACCGGTTGTCTAAAGGCCAATAAATTACATTATCAATATTTTTTGGTTTACCTCTAACTTTACTGAGCTGTCAACTACTTGCACATTTATCGGTTGTGGGTTGTTAATCAAATATACCGTGACCACAAAGTTACACCTCCAAGCGTTTCAGGTGAGAGTCCAGCAGAATTTTTTAAAAAAATGCTCTGACATTGTAAAACAGTAATCAGTACTTTGTCTCTTTCTAGATGCAGCCCCGTAGGTCACCGTGTTTTCTATACCGAGATGCCTTTTGGGTTCAGAGGGATGCCGTGATAACCCTCATCCCCAGCACATCTTCACTGGAGGTTTATTTACAATGTACAATCCAGACACAGCAGGTGCAGCATACTAAAAGGATTTCCTAGGTAGGAAATCAGTGTACGGCCGTCCCAGAAGACCCTCATTTATCTTCCAGCCAGTAAATTCCATCAGTGTGTTTAAAGGAGGACAAAACTGCTTGAGTTGTCCCCCCAAAGCAGGAGCAGACAGTTACAGACCCACTGTTAACCCTTTCTTACCCAGGCATACTAACAAATAATCCTTCCATGAATTATCTAGCCCTTGTTTTGGGTGGCGGTAAATAATACATTTTTTTAAAAAAGCAAAATCATAATTTTTATACAAATATGAAAAGAACACAGACCACAGATGTTTCTATAACTCACAAATTAATTAGCAAGTCACCATCGGTTCAAAGGAGAATTCAAACACCCAGATATAGGCAATCAGGAATGCCGAAATGAATTTACAAGTAAATGCTAAACTAAGCAACATTTATGGCACAATAATCAATTGCATTCCTCGAGATTAAATCCGTTAGCATTTCTCTAGAAGAATAATTTATGGTACTATATATTTCCTACTACCTACAGAGTTATAAGTAGCTCAAAAATACTGAATTAGAAAACCTGGAAGGGTAAGCTAGACAGAAACCCAGTAATCATTTGTGCAGGCGGGTGTGCGTTTCAAAATGTCTCACAGTTTTTCCTGACAGTGGCCACTTTTATCAGGTATTTACCTAGAAGCGGATTTGCTGGATCAGGGGTATTCCAGTGTTCAGGTTTAGCGGATACTGACAGATCTCTCTTTCTCAAGGGATTGTGCCAATTTAGACACTCATCAGCCATGTAAAGTTCTTTATACGCCCTTGAAAATTAGGAAGTTCTGAACCTCAATTCAGATCTACAGAGGGTGAATGTTTAAACGGTCTCCTTTGTAGTTCTCGTGCATCTCAAGTCAGTCTGAGCTCAAGTCCACTGAAGCCAAGGGCAGGAGGGTTGATAAGGGCTGGGTGAGAGGGAGAGCACAGGCGATGTGTGTTTGTTGGATGGAGTTACCCCGAAGGAAAAGTATACTCTCTCTAATCTTTGGGACAGGAGGTTGTTTTCTAACTAAGAACAAAGCACGCATCAAAACTGGGCTCCTGCAATCTCACAGGAACTGTAGGGACGCTATCTCCCTTTACATTCTAAGAGCTGGGCTGTAAAACTGCCAAGAGGCTTTTAAAGAGATTTATATCTCAAAGGGGCAGGGAAAAAAAATTGTACCAGTTTTCTAACATACATGTTCTAGAAGAGGGAGGTCTGGTGCCTAGAGTCACGAGAACCCTGTGTGGAGTTTGGAGAAGCGGAGGGTAACATTAAGGCCCTCTTGGTCTATATATCTAAGTTTCTTAAAAAGCACTAAAGCAGTCGTACAGAGCTGGTGTACATCAGTGAGAACTGTACAGAAAAGGAGACTTGATGGGGGTGGGGGTGTGCGTGCGCACGTGCGTTCAGAGAGATTGATTGATTTACGCTAATTGGTTCATGAGGCTGTTCGGGCTGGCAAGTCTGAAATTTGCAGGGCAGGCTGGAGACCCAGGGAAGAGTTGATGTTGACCTTGGGTCTGAAGGCTGTCTGCTGGCAGAAGCCTCTCTTCTTCAGGGGGACCTCAGTCTTTTCCTCTTAAGGCTTTTAACTGAGTGGGTGAGGCCCACTCACACCATGGAGGATGATCTCCTTTACTCAAATTCCACTGATTTAAAGGTTCACCTCATCCAAAAACTGTCTTCATGGCAGCATCTAGACTGACATTTAACCAGATACCCGGGTGCCGTGACCTAGCCAAGTTGACGCGTGAAATTAATCCTCACAGGCAGTGAGCCTGGTCTCCAGAGAAACGCTCTAAAGGGCTGCACGGGGATTCTGAAAGTGTCTTTCTGAAAAGTAAGTGTTTCTGAGAAACATTCCTCTACTACTTTTATTGAATAAATCAGTTACCTAATGGGGGAAATTCAGATAACTTGACATAAACTAGGGTTCTTGTGAATTTTTATAGTTTCAAAGAAGCATAAGCCATCATCATTTTTCTCTTCTGGGTCATGAAGCTGGCTTTAGAATATATGAATATCAGAAGAGTGCCCTGAGGTAAAGAAGATATCACTTTTTAAGGAAAAGATCCAATTTGGGAAGCAAGAACTGTGCTTTCCGTGGCCGGATAGGTAAGAAGACTCTGACCTTCTGACGATAAGAGTGTATTATTTCTGTCACGGCAGGGGACCCAGCACACAATCTGAGAAGTGAAGAGATTTGCAATTTACATCTTCATTGTGATACAGCAAAAAAAAATGCGACGTGGAAATACAGCTTTTCTTAGAGTTAGTTTACACACCTACAACCCATGTTAAGAATTAGATGTAGTTAGCCTTAGAAATGATAAGTTGAGATACTGTGTAGTTCTCAGCACTGGGGGAGAGCAGGAGACAGGAGAATAAAATAGAAAGATGCATCCAAGCACTAAATAGAGATGTTAAGAAAACTCCACCTGCGGCAAGCCTGTTATTCACTGATGTGTTCTTGCTGTCTCTCAGATCATTGGATACACCTTAAAATGCAAAGTGCTCCTTTCTAGATACTGGCAATTCTTCTCTCTCTTCAGAGGACTGAAGGCAATTTTGGTTTTCTACCCAGGGCCCTGCTTTTTCAACTTCTAAAGTCCTATGTAAAGGTAAAGTTATTTTAATCTACTCCCACAGGTTCCTGCTTCTCCTGGAGCCTTTATTATCCTTTACTATTCGGCTCTGAAGAGTCTACTAACGAACAGCGACTCCTAACAAAAAAGGAAATGAAACCGATCTACGACGCAGATTCATGGAAACGTACTTGATGGCTATTTTATCACTTGTCAAAGATCAACAGTGTGCATAACGATGAATTATTACTCTAGTTTTCAGAGTCCATACCGTATTTTTCGTATCCTACGTCCTCCTGGTTTTTATTATAATTCTTATCGAATGCTGAAGAGTAGCAGAATATACCACCTGAAAAGGGCACTCTGGCATAAGGATTAATTTGAGCTGATGGCAACTGAGAAGCAGCAGCTACAAGAAAAGCTCTCTGCGTTCCCCCATTTGCCGAAAAGCAGGACCTAAATTTGTAAAGGTGTCCTGTCTCCTCTCTACCGGGAAGGACCGAAGTGAGTCACCTGGGACAACTCTAAAGTCTAGACCCTGATGAGCCCAGAGATGGCAGGTGAGGAATCTTTACGACAGAGCTGACTCATCACCCTTATCTTCTATTATTTCCCCACGTATTTACGTTCCCACAGTTTGCTGCCCTGGAAACTCAAAGTCCTTTCCTTTGTCTTATCACTTCTCTAAAAATGTATTGTCCTTTGTTAAGATGCCAAGTAAGCCCAAGTTCTAACCACCCCCTTTGAGTTACTCCTCACCGAGTGCTCCCTTGTATATGGGAGACACACATGTTAATAAACTTCTGTTTTTCTCTTGTGGATCTCTCTTTGCAGGGCCCCAGCCAGAGAACTTAGGAGGGTGCGGGAGAAAGGTTTTGGTCCTTCCCCTACAAGAATAAAGCTTGCTGTTATAAATATTACACTTCTTCCTCCCCTATAATATTTTATAAATGTTACATTCTTTTTCCCCCTACCCACTTAGAATGCGAAATATTTGATTCTTTGAGTTCATAAAAATGCCTAGTTGACCCTATTTCCTAGATTCTAAAACCTTATCAATAGTATGATACTTTATTTTTTTCTGAAATGTTATAAAATTTATAAACTAAATATAGCTTGCAGAATCAAACCTGATTTTAGGTCATAAAACTAAAAGTAATTGAATTTATATATCTATGCATGTATGTAAAATTATGAAGTAAAGCAAGTTAATGATTAAACGGGGGGTCAATGGAAAGAGTGGACTGTGTGATTTCTTGAACTGAATAAGAGGTACCTAGGTTTTTCTTTTATTACTCTTATACTTCAAATACATTATTTATATATACCTATAATATACATTTTGCAAATGTATACAAATATATGTATGTGTACACATATGGTATCTCTATGTAATTGGTAAAGATCAATTGGTGATGGCTGAGTTCTGATTTAGATTGAGCATGGGCTGTTACTCTGCTTTGAGATTATCCCCTTTAGTCATTTTTAGTCGTTGTTTATGTATGTAACTCATGGATTGAATGGCTTTTGAAATAGACTTTCTCCAATGTAATTTAGCTGGGAATAAACATTTTTTGACAATATTATATCCCATTACTTCTCCAAGATCAATCTACTAGAAAGCTTTCTTTAATTATAATTGTGTAAAAGGAAGAGTTTTCCCTTACAGCAGCACTTGCCTAGGAGATATCAAAATGAAAATTATTTCACTAAAATTCTAACCAGCTGGCATTGTTAAAGAATCACCAACTTTGAGTGACTCACGTATGCTAGCCTGGCATTGGACCTGACTGGAGACTCTTTGCTGACAAAGGAGCAATGCGATTTGTTTTAACTAATCATGAACAGACCTATGGATGCATTCCCCTATCTGCTTTCAATCCTTAATCGGAAAGCCCACCATGAAATCCTCTTCCAAACCTTTGAAACCCAGGACTTCCCCCTTGTCTAACTAACTACTCGGGGAAAATTCTTCACTGGTATGTTTTTGAAGCTGACAAATAAACAAACCCAACTTTTTAAATGGTCTTGTTTTGTTTTGTACTGGCTCCAGTGGATTTTGCAGTCCTTTTGAAACCTAGGTTCAGGATATTGATTTAACTTATAGTTTATTTAGATCTGAAAATATGCTCGTGAGAACGAAGCTGAAGTTATATTTCGTCAATATTTTATCTGATAATAACTCTTCTGATGACATTATCTTTTTTCATAATTTCTTAGAACTGTCTTGCGTCTGATGTTTTTATGTCAATACAAAAGCAGAAACTGACTATTTTTTCCTTTCTTTTGCCTCCTTTTATTTTTTGTTCTCATGACTATAACACTAGTGGTTTGCAAATGAGGTTGGCTTGTTTGTTTGTTGTTGTAGCTTGAGCTTCTTAAAAAAATTCCTTGCCAAAACCTTTGTTTCCTCCACCACTGCCTCATGTACACATCATGAATGTATCCACCTGCGCTCAATTATGTCAAACAAAGCAAAGAGAACTTGGGACGGTGCTTTTTTTTTTATCTACACCTGCTCCTCCAAAAAAGGAAATAAAGCAGAGTAGTCTTTTTTCATGGCCTCACTGTAGGCTCTCTGGGGCTGTGTGAGACTGTGGTTATATTTTCTTAACAAACTGGTAATCCATCCTCAATCTGAACTGGTTGAACACTACAACCATCATTGTTTCCATTTCCTTTAGTGCCCATAAAAATGAATGCACTTGAATTCAATGACTGTAGACTCAGAACATTTACAATATATTTGTGCTGGACTTTAAAACAGATCTCTTCACTATTTTTATTCTCATTTTATGAAAGAACATTAACACGGGAATAAAGAAGATAAAAATGAATTCCATCACGAATTAAACTATTTGCAAATTTCTTTCAGCTCCAAGCTCACATACTAATTTTATGCAGCTATCAGTGTTTTTATACGATTATGTTAACATAAGCATTTTTGCCATTACCATACATTTTGTAATGGTATTGAGTGGATTCATATTATACCAAGTCAATGAAGCAGAGTTTCCTAACCATTCTTTCATTCTGGGTAGTAGAAATTTAAGCTGTTCCCATTTAAAACAAATTATTAAAATTAACCTGTAGTTCAAATAACAAATGCTGGAGAGGGTGTGGAGAAAGGGAACCCTCCTACACTGTTGGTGGGAATGCAAGTTGGCATAGCCACTGTGGAGAACAGTATGGAGGTTCCTTTAAAAAAGAGTTTCCATATGATCCAGCAATTCCACTCCTGGGCATATACCCAGAAAAAACTGTAATTCAAAAAGATACATGCACCCCTGTGCTCATAGCAGCACTATTCACAATAGCCAAGACTTGGAAACAACCTAAATGTCCATGGACAGAGGAATGGATAAAGAAGATGTGGTACATATATACAATGGAATACTACTCAGCCATAAAAAAGAATGAAATAATGCCATTTGCAGCAACATGGATGGACCTAGAGATTATCATACCAAGTGAAATAAGTCAGAGAGAAATACCATATGATATCACTTATATGTGGAATCTAAAATATGGCATAAATGAACCTATCTACAAAACAGAAACAGACTCACAGACATAGAGAACAGACTTGTGGTTGCCAAGGGGGAAGGTGGGAGGGAGAGGGATGGACTGGGAGTCTGGGGTTAGCAGAGGCAAACTATTACATTTAGGATGGATAAACAACAAGGTCCTACTGTATAGTACAGGGAACTATATCCAACCTTCTGGGATAAACCATAGTGGAAGAGAATATAAAAAAAGAATGTATATATGTGTATAACTGAGTCACTTTGCTGTACAGCAGAAATTAGCACAACTTTGTAAATCAACTATACTTCAGTTAAAAATAAATGAAATTAACCTGTAGTTGAACAGTGATATGAATGGATTTTTCTCCATTTATTTTAGGACAAATAAATTTCATATGGTGGTATTTCTGGGTCAAATACTATGTACTTTTCTAATGACTCTTCTTATAAACATATTCTGGTTACATAAACATTTCTGAATGATTTGGGTATAATTTATAGACATCACCTCTCTTTTACCACAAATAAATTCAGTGACTTTTTTCCTAAAATATGGATTTTCTCTTATGCAGTCACAGTATATTTATCAAACTCAGGGTACTTAATACTGACTCAATACTATTATGTATTCCACAGTTCATATTCAAATTGTATAGTACCAATTGTCCTAATCATATCCCTGATAATAATTTTTTTCTTGGTCCAAGTCCAATCCAGAATCAATTTTCAACCTTTTTTTTTTTTTTTCTTTTTCCTTTTTTTGGCTGTGTGCTTGTGGGATCTTAGTTCCCCGACCGGGGATCAAACCCGGGTCCCCTGCAGTGGAACCACGGAGTCTTAATCACTGGACCACTGGGGAATTCCTAGCAGCCTTTCTTTTCTTTAATGATTTTAAGATTTTTGAAGAACACAGACCAATTGCTGAAAGTCCTTCAAGTTATATTTGCCTGATGTTTCCTCACGACTAGATCCGGGCCATGCATTCTTAGCAGGAGCATCACAGATGCGATGCTATGTTCCTCCCAGGGCATTAATCTAGAAGACACAAGATATCAGTTTGTCCGTTTATGGGTGGTGCTAAGTTGATCACTTCAGTAGGTGGTGTCTACCAGGTTTTTTCCCTATAAAGTTACTTTTTTTTCCGTTGTGATTAATTAGTAACTCAAAGGAGAAACTTTGAGGTTATATAAATATTCTGTTCATTAAAATTTCATCCACTATTTTTAGCATCTATTAATGATCTTGCCTGAATCAATCCTTAGTATGATGGTGGCAGAAAGGTGATTTCATAATAAAGCATTATTTCTGTATTTATTCTTCCTCTATAGAATTCTTCTAAAGAGCTTCCTCTTTTCCCCCTTTCATTTTTTTATCAGTATAGATTTATATTTACATGTATTATTTTCTGAATTCTGTTGCTATCATTATTCTGGTGCTCAGGTTGTTCCAGATTTTGCCACAGGGAGCCCCTTCAAACTGGCTTGTGACATGTCCCCATGGTATTTTCAAACACTGACTTATTTTTTGGCACAATAAGATGTTCCAGGCTTACCTTGCACTTTTCCTATCGCAACCCTGACATCAGGCTTTTCTACGAGAATCCTTGATTCCTAGTGAGACCTGGGATATAGAAATCAAGGCTGGGTACTTGATAAGAACAGTGAAAATCTGTGGCATTTGAGCCACGACCCACTCCCTCTCACATCCCCCAGTAGACAGATGCACTATTCTGTGTGGTGCAGCTGAAAATACAGGGTTCCCTCTCCCCACCAGTTCACTGGCTAAAACTATAGTTCATTGCAAAAGGGGTAAATCACCAGCGTTTCTAATTTCCTTTAGCTCCTGGCTGCAGAAACTCTTTTCCTGGAAGGTGTGGCTGAAAGGACAAGGCTCCCCTTCTCCCATGTAGGGATGGAAGCTCTACTCCAAACACAGCAGGTTGAGAATGCTTGGCCCTAACTGTCTCTGCCCCATCTTGCTCTTAAGGTAGAATTTTCATGCTGGAGGGAGAAGCCAAGCCCATTAGGTTATACTACCCACCCAGCACCTGCTTTTACAGGTGTCACATGGGAGAAGGGGACCACTGTCCTTACCCCCAGATCCTGTACAGTGGCCCACAGGTTCTGCCACGGAACAAAAGCAGGCTCTATACATGATGTGCTCTGCTGTTCTGCCCGAGGGGACCGACTGTGTTTGGAAAAGAATGTGGAGAAGTCTCCACCTAAAGAGATTGATGGGGCAATGGAGATCTTGGTGGAGGGTGTTTAAGAGGGAACATGGGGCTCCTTTATAATGGTGGCCAAAAGCAAAACGTCAGAACACTTGGAAGTTTAACAGAGAGGATCAAGAAAAGATATAGGCAATTAGAGTCATCCTGGCTTCACAGTCAGTACTGGGGGTTGACAAGGCTGTGTACACGTGCTAGGCTGCACCACCGAGGATCAATGAGAACATAGCATGACGAAGACTAAAAACATTCCCCACGTCACACACAGATCCATCAACAGGACAGAAGCCTCACTGTCACTAGGGGATCAAGCTCAAGGTCTGAGCAAACACTGGCTGAACAATTAGCATCTCTGATCCAGGGGCAACCCTTAGGAGGCTGGGCTTCAAAAGAAAATCACGACCATCCCTGGCAGTCTGGAATACTGCATGCATGCCCAAGACTTGCCCTTCCAGGAGTGACTGGAGAGGGCTTTCCAAGGGACTGGCCTGAATAGACGGGAAAAACCTAAACTTGAACTCTAGTATTAGCCTCTTAGGCATACACACATAACACGGTAGAGGCTAAAATCTAGCTGGCCAAGAGGGCCAACCTCAGCAAAAGGACAACCTCAGCAAAATGTGGCTCATGCTGACTCAGAGGTAATGCTTAGGCAGCATTTGATAAAATCCAATACCTTTCAGACTAAAATATAATTTTTTAAAAAAATCTGACCCCAGACTTCAGACATTATGGATATGTTATTAGACATTATAACTGTTACGAGAACCAGAAAACATCTTTAAAAAATTAAAGATAATGCTAAAAGCCATAAAAGGGGAAATCAACAGTAACACAATCATAGTAGAGGACTTTAACACCCCACTTTCACCAATGGACAGATCATCCAAAATGAAAATAAATAAGGAAACACAAGCTTTAAATGATACATTAAACATGATGGACTTAATTGATATTTATAGGACATTCCATCCAAAAACAACAGAATACACCTTCTACTCAAGTACTCATGGAACGTTCTCCAGGATAGATCATATCTTGGGTCACAAATCAAGCCTTGATAAATTTAAGAAAATTGAAACCATATCAGGTATCTTTTCCAACCACAACTCAATGAGACTAGATATCAATTACAGGAAAAAATCCGTAAAAAATACAAACACATGGAGGCTAAATAATACACTACTTAATAACCAAGAGATCACTGAAAAAGAGGAAATCAAAATATACCTAGAAACAAATGACAGTGAAAACACGATGACCCAAAACCTATGGGATGCAGCAAAAGCAGTTCTAAAACGAAAGTTTATAGCAATACAATCCTACCTCAAGAAACAAGAAACACATCAAATAAACAACCTAACCTTACACCTAAAGCAATTAGAGAAAGAAGAACAAAATAACCTCCAAAGTTAGCAGAAGGAAAGAAATCATAAAGATCAGATTAGAAATAAATGAAAAAGAAATGAAGGAAACAATAGCAAAGATCAGTAAAACTAAAAGCTGGTTCTTTGAGAAGATAAACAAAATTGATAAACCATTAGCCAGACTCTTCAAGAAAAAAGGGAGAAGACTCAAATCAATAGAATTAGAAATGAAAAAGGAGAAGTAACAACTGACACTGCAGAAATACAAAGGATCATGAGAGATTACTACAAGCAATTTATATGCCAATAAAATGGACAACCTGGAAGAAATGGACAAATTCTTAGCAAAGCACAACCTTCCGAGACTGAACCAGGAAGAACTAGAAAATATAAACAGACCAAACACAACCACTGACATTGAGACTGTGATTTAAAATCTTCCAACAAACAAAAGCCCAGGACTAGATGGCTTCACAGGTGAATTCTATCGAACATTTAGAGAAGAGCTAACACCTACCCTTCTCTAACTCTTCCACAGTATAGCAGAGGGAGGAACTCTCTCCAACTCATTCTACCTGGCCAACATCACCTGGACACCAAAACCAAACAAAGGTGTCACAAAGAAAGAAAACTACAGGCCAATATCACTGATGAATAAACAGGCAAACATCCTCAGCAAAATACTAGCAAACAGAATCCAACACCACATTAAAAGGATCATATACCATGATCAAGTGGGGTTTATCCCAGGAATGCAAGGATTCCTCATTAATATGCAAATCAATCAATATGATCCACCATATTAACAAACTGAAGGATAAAAACCATATGATCATCTCAATAGCTGCAGAAAAAGCTTTCGACAAAATTCAACACCCATTTATGAAAAAAACCCTCCAAAAAGTAGGCATACAGGGAACTTACCTCAACATAATAAAGGCCATATGTGACAAATCCACAGCCAACATCATTCTCAATGGTGAAAAACTGAAACCATTTCCACTAAGATCAGGAACAAGACAAGGTGCCCACTCTCACCACTATTATTCAACACAGTTTGGAAGCTTTAGCCACAGCAATCAGAGAAGAAATAAAAGGAATCCAACTCAGAAAAGAAGAAGTAAAGCTGTCACTGTTTGCAGATGACATGACACTATATACATAGAGAAACCTAAAGACACTATCAGAAAACTAATAGAGCTAATCAATGAATTTGGTAAAGTAGGAGGATACAAAATTAATGCACAGAAGTCTCTTGCATTCCTATACACTAATGATGAAAAATCTGAAAGAGAAATTAAGGAAACACTCCCATTTACCACTGCAACAAAAAGAATAAAATACCTAGGAATAAACCTACCTAAGGAGAAAAAAGACCTGTGTGCAGAAACGTATAAGCCACTGATGAAAGAAATTAAAGATGACACAAGCAGAAGGAGAGATATACCACGTTCTTGCGTTGGAAGAATCAACACTGTGAAAATGACTATACTACCCAAAGCAATCTGCAGATTCAATGCAATCCCTATCAAACTACCATGGCATTTTTCACAGAACTAGAACAAAAAATTTCGCAATATGTATGGAAACACAAAAGACCCCAAAGAGCCAAAGGAATCTTGAGAAAGAAAAATGGAGCTGGAGGAATAAGGCTCCCTAACTTCAGACTATACTACAAAGCTACAGTAATCAAGAGAGTAAGGTACTGGTATGAAAACAGAAATATAGATCCATGGAACAGGACAGAAAGCCCAGAGATAAACCCACACACATATGGTCACCTTATTTTTGATAAAGGAGGGAAAAATATAAAATGGGGAAAAGACAGCCTGTTCAATAAGTGGTGCTGGGAAGACTGGACAGCTACATGTAAAAGAATGAAATTAGAACACTCCCTAACACCATACACAAAAATAAACTCAAAAT
>NW_020185335.1:5027150-5027967 GCF_003031525.2 Neophocaena asiaeorientalis asiaeorientalis | reverse complement strand
CACTATAAAAGTCTTAGAGGAAAACATAGGAAGAACAGTCTGACATAAATCACAGCAAGATCCTTTTTGACCCACCTCCTAGAGAAATGGAAATAAAAACAAAGAAATGGGACCTAATGAAACTTAAAAGCTTTTGCACAGCAAAGGAAACCATAAACCAGACGAAAAGAGAACCCTCAGAATGGGAGAAAATATTTGCAAATGAAGCAACTGACAAAGGATTAATCTCCAGAGTTTACCAGCTGCTCATGTAGCTCAATATCAAAAAAACCAAACAACCCAATCCAAAAATGGGCAGAAGACCTAAATACACATTTCTACAAAGAAGATATACTGATTGCCAACAAACACATGAAAGAGTGCTCAACGTCACTAATTAGAGAAATGCACATCAAACTAAAATGAGGTATCACCTCACAGCAGTCAGAATGGCCATCATCAAAAACTCTACAAACAATAAAGGCTGGAGAGGGTGTGGAGAGAAGGGAACCCACTTGCACTGTTGGTGGGAATGTAAATTGATACAGCCACTATGGAGAACAATATGGGGGTTCCTTAAAATACTAAAATAGAACTACCATATGACCCAGCAATCCCACTACTGCACATATACCTGGAGAAAACCATAATTCAAAAAGAGTCATGTACCACAATGTTCATTGCAGCTCTATTTACAATAGCCAGGACATGGAAGCAACCTAAGTGTCCATCGACAGATGAATGGATAAAGAAGATGTGGCACGTATATACAATGGAATATTACTCAGCCATAAAAAGAAACAAAATTGAGTTATTTGTAGTGAGGTGCATGGACCTA